>NC_052157.1:109759623-110085402 GCF_902713615.1 Scyliorhinus canicula | reverse complement strand
TTGAGCGCCACAGATGGAGGATTGTCTTCGGGGCTGACATCCGGCGGAGGATCAATCTCCTCCGTCTCCATTTCGGACTGTGAATCTTCATCGTCTGGGGCAACGACTCTCGGGTCCCTCATGGGTTGAGTTCCCTTGCTAGAGGTAGTCGCCACGGGTGTCAAGGGCATCGTCTCTGCTGAAGTTGCTGAAGTTTCTCTGCTTCTCAGGTAGTCCAGATGTTTTTTCACGGCCTTCCCTTGGACTTTGTAAGAAACCAGACCAGTCATTTCCAGTGTAACTCCATTCGGAACCATCTGTTATTAAAGTATTTAACCAGGGGCTTGTTTAGCACAATGGGCTAAATAGCTGGCTTGTAATGCAGAACAAGGCAGCAGCGCGGGTTCAATTCCCATACCGGCCTCCCCGAACAGGCGCCGGAATGTGGCGACTAGGGGCTTTTCACAGTAACTTCACTGAAGCCTACTTGTGACAATAAGTGATTATTATTATTATTAAGTATGTTTTAACATAAAAGATATTTATTGGGCTCCTGGGGAGAAGTGTCCTTTCCTCAGCTACTAACAATTATGCTCAAAGTGGAAGACCCCGCAGATGAGGAGGGTGGTTTTGGAGATGGGGCAAGGGGAGGGGTTGAGTAGGGTGGCTGGATGCCGAGTTTGATGAACTATTACTGGGCTGCGAATATCGCAATGGTTAGGAAATAGGAGCGGTCAGTGAGGGAGTGGATGGAGGCTGTGTTAAGTAGGGAGACGAGTCTGAGGGCACCGTTGTTGGCACCCCTTCCATTCTCGCCAGTCCGGTATTCCGCGAGCCCGGTGGTGGTCTCTGCGAGTTTGGAACCAGTGCAGGCAACATTTTAGGTTGGAAGGCATGTCTCTGTGGGCACCGATATGCGAGAATCACAGGTTTGTTCCGGCGGGGCTGGATGCGAGATTCCGGGGGTGGCGGCAGGTGGGATAGAGTACTTCAGGGACTATTTTGTAGGGAAAAGGTTTGCAGGCCTGCGGGAGCTGGAGCAAACAGAGGAATTGGCCAAGGGGACTGGGTTCAGGTACTTGCAGGTGAGGGAGTTTGTGAGGAGAGAGGTGCCGTCCTTCTCAGGGCTGCTGCCTCCGGTTTTGCAAGGTTAGCTGTTGTCCGAGGATGATATTGGGGAGGGGAGAGTGTCAGACATTTATGGGAGCTGATAGAGAGGGAGGATGCTCTGGTGGAGGAGATCAAGCACAAATGGGAGTAGGAGTTGGATGGGATGTTGAGGGCCAGGACGAGGAAAGAATCCCTTTGAAGGTTGAATGCATCCTCTTTGTGGGCGAGGATAAGCCTCATCCAATTTAAAGTGGTTGATGCACAATCAATGGACTCGAAATGTAGATAAAGTCCGAACGATAGGCTTTAATACACAAGAAGTGGACCCGGCAGCAGACACACAGAGGAATGGCAGACTGCCGGGGCACACGGATTCTTATAACCGCGCCTTGTAGGCGGAGCTACCTATCTCTCAGCCAATCGGCTGAGAGGCACATGGCATACCTGGGCCAATGGGCAGCGAGTCCTCTGCACCAATGGCAGCTCACACTTCCAGGTACCTTAATACCCCTAGTCATACTACCACATTCACCCCCTGTTGAAAAACGAATGGGGGGGGGGGTTACGGGGAACGCGGATATGGAGGGGGGGGTGCGTGTCCTGTGAGTACGTGAGAGACTGGTAGTATGACTAGATATGTTAGGTCATACCATTGCATTCATGGCTGCCCACTGGCCCGCAATTATGTACAAAATACAGAACAAAACTATGTACAGTGTGGAAAGAAAAATGGAGAACACACAAAAAAAACAAGAGTCCATCAGCAGGTCACATGGATTCAATCAGCCGATCGGGTGCCTTCGATGTCCTGTTCGACCTGCGTAGCTGTGCTGGCGACATCGGAGCGGTGATCGTCCGTGACTCCAGGAGCGATGAACCTGTTCGTGCGTCCGTACCCCTAGTTGGGGGCCAGGCCGGGGGAGGGTCATCCTGTCCGCTGGGCCGCGTGTGTGTAGGTGTCAGAGGGGCCGGGGAGGGGGCGCCTGCCGGGGGCAGTTGGGGTTGGGGGGTGCTGGCGTCGGGGGGGTGGCCGGGATCTGGCGGGTGCCAGGTCCCGAAGGGAGACCGTGCCCTGTCGGCCGTCGGGGTACTCCACATACGCGTATTGCGGGTTTGCATGGAGTAGCTGGACTCTTTCGACCAACGGGTCCGACTTGTGAACCCGCATGTGCTTCCGGAGCAGGATGGGCCCGGGGGTAGCCAGCCAAGTCGGGAGCGGGGTCCCTGAGGAAGACTCCCTGGGAAAAACAAGGTGTTCGTGTGGCGTTTGGTTAGTGGAGGTACAGAGGAGTGACCGGATAGAATGGAGGGCGTCTGGGAGGACCTCTTGCCAGTGGGAGACGGAGATTTCTGGACCGCAGGGCCAGCAGGACGGTCTTCCAGACCGTACCGTTCTCCCTCTCGACCTGTCCGTTACCCCTGGGGTTGTAACTGGTTGTCCTGCTAGAGGCGATGCCCCTGCTGAGCAGGAATTGATGCAGCTCGTCACTCAAAAAGGAGGACCCCCTATCGCTATGAATGTAAGCGGGGAAACTGAACAGGGAGAAAATGGTGGGTAGGGCTTTAATGATGGTGGTGGTGGTCATGTCGGGGCAGGGGATGGCGAAGGGGAAGCGGGAGTACTCGTCAATCACGTTGAGGAAGTACGTGTTGCGGTTGTTGGAGGGGAGGGGACCTTTGAAGTCCATGCTGAGACGTTCAAAGGGGCGGGAAGCCTTTATAAGATGCGCTTGTTCAGGGCGGTAGAAGTGCGGCTTGCACTCTGCGCAGATGTGGCAGTCCCTGGTCACTGTTCTGACCTCCTCGATGGAGTAGGGCAGGTTGCGGGTCTTTATAAAATGGAAAAAGCGGGTGACCCCCCAAGTGGCAGAGTTCCGCGTGGAGGGTTTCGAGGCGGTCCACTTATGCGTTGGCACAGGTGCCGAGGGACAGGGCATCCGGAGGCTCATTTAGCTTCCCAGGACGATACAAGATGGGGCCTCACGGTAGCATGGTGGTTAGCATCAATGCTTCACAGCTCCAGGGTCCCAGGTTCGATTCCCGGCTGGGTCACTGTCTGTGTGGAGTCTGCACGTCCTCCCCGTGTGTGCGTGGGTTTCCTCCGGGTGCTCCGGTTTCCTCCCACAGTCCAAAGATGTGCGGGTTAGGTGGATTGGCCATGCTAAATTGCCCGTAGTGTAAGGTTAATGGGGGGATTGTTGGGTTACGGGTATACCGGTTACGTGGGTTAAGTAGGGTGATTGCTCGGCACAACATCGAGGGCCGAAGGGCCTGTTCTGTGCTGTACTGTTCTATGTTCTATGTTTTAAGATGTCGTAGTTGTAGGTGAACAGTTCTATCCTCCACCACAAGATCTTGTCATTCTTTATCTTGCCCCTCTGCACGTTGTCGAACATGAAGGCCACTGACCGTAGGTCTGTGAGGAGGGTGAACCTCCTGCCGGCCAGATAGTGCCTCCAATATCGCATAGCTGCGACTATGGCCTGTGTTTCCTTCTCGACCGAGGAGTGGCGGATTTCAGAAGCGTGGAGGGTACGGGAGAAGAAGGCCACAGGTCTGCCCGCTTGATTGAGGGTGGCTGCCAGAGCTACATCAGACGCGTCGCTCTCGACTTGGAAAGGGAGGAACTCGTCGATAGCTCGCAACGTGGCCTTTGCAATGTCTGCTTTGATGCGGCTAAAGGCCTGGCGGGCCTTCATCAACACCAAGCTGGGAATTGAACCCGGGTTTTTGCCGCTGTGAAGCAACAGCGCTAACCACTGTGCTACAGTGCCGCCCAAATGCCAGAGGAATGAAATCAACTTCCATTTGTGCAGTGCCGTTAACATTAAAAAAACAGGCCCAGGGTGCTTTCCGGAACAAAAAAAGGCAGAGAGAGAAAAAGGAGCAGATGAGGGCCAAAATTCTGGTGAGCAATAGGCTTTGATGAGTGTGGTGACTAGGGGATTTTCACAGTAACTTCAGTGCAGTGTTACTATGAGCCTACTTGTGACACTAATAAAGATTATATTTTAAAAAGTGCAGAATTTTATAAAATAGGGATCTTAAAGAACAGATCGGAAGTGGAGAGATCATGGGGTTGAATTCCTGTGTTGTGCTGCAGGGCTGAAGACATGGGTTGATTTTGCAGCCAGGGGAGAAAGAGGGGCTTATAAGGGGATTTAAATATAAGAATGACAATTTAAAATAAGAGGCAATGGCGGACTGGGAACCAACGCATGTCAGAAAAGATGAGAAATTGGTCTGACATAGTCGGGTTTTCCATGGGGAGACATTAGCTTTGTCTCTGTTGAGGCAGTGCTGCCTTGTCCTCTAGTATCCTCTTTACAATGGTGCATTGTGCTGCTCCATGGCTAACATTCCTGGTCTAGCTCGGGCATTTCACCCTTAAGGGCGTTCTTTTTCTCTTTAACTGGGTGAGCAGCGAACTGTTGGAAACCCTGGTTTAGTTCAGTGGGTTACAGGGGCTTTCCCTTATCCTTCCAGGGTGGAGGGAATCGGTCCCCCTGTTGCACGTTTTACTTAAGTGTATTACGCGTTTATTGGAGTGTATTAACACGCCTCCGTTTAAAGGCCGTATGCTTAACACTGCTACAGCTCTGTGTGTGTATTTTCAGCTCGGAGTCGCCAGGTGCCGTATTTAGACACCTCACAAGTATTTCAAGGTCAGGTTCAAAGTAATAAAACTATACACCGATTAGTAAGTTCAAACGATTAATAGTTATTATACAAATATAATAAATACGCATGCATACGCTAAAGACTAATACCTATTCCTACTATTAAACGACTAAATACTTATCTAAGTAGGAACCAGCAAGGTCAGGGGACAAGGCCTTTGTTCCTTTCTGGGCTGCACCTTCTGTTCGTTAATAGTCGAATAATGTATAAGCAATGCCGGGTTCACGTAGCGAGCGTCGTTTTGGCACTTACTGAACGATGGCTGGCGCTCAACGGCTGGTGATGGAAGACAGGATCTGGAGGCTGGAGTCGGAGTCGAAACAGCAAGCCGGAGCAACAACAGACAGCGAGGCCGGAGCAAAACAGACCTGAGCCGGAGTCAACAGCAGATCTAGCCGGAGCACAACAGACAGAACCATGTGCGGGGTCTACCTTTATAGGTCCCCCAATGTCCGTGCCTTTTCGGGGCGGGCCTTTACCTGCCATGTATTGATTGGGTCATTTCCCAATCGATATCTTACAAATCCCCCAATCTGAGGGTCTCTTCTCGATGGGTGGGGCGGTCTCTAGGGTCTTTTGTGATGGATACTTCTGGTGCCGTTTCGTCTGGGCGTCCACTCAAAGTATCCATTCAAACCCAAATGTTGCTATTGTGTGTGCCCAGATCTGGATTGCCTCATTACTATGCAAAGCGTTTTGCTATTTGCACCTTTGGTTGAGATCTTCCACCTGGCCATAAACTAGTTTCGATACGTGCAGAATGCTAATTAGCCTTTGCAGACTGCTTGTCCTGGCTAAGACTGTTTTCTCCCTACAGTCTTAGCAGTTCTCCATTTTGTTAGCCCAGTGTCCATCTTAGGTGGCTACACCCCCTCCTAAGATGTCCAATTGTTGGGGTCCCTTGGCGATTATTCTCTTTGGTGAGGGGGTCTCCCCAGTTGAAGCGGCTGTGATTTTTCTAGTGTTAGTAATGTTGGTGCACTGCCCTGGCTGTGGTCGGTTAGGTTCAGGGGAGGCTGAGTGGTAGGTCTTGGTCTGGGGGCTACTGACTCCTGTGTGTTTGCTGGACTAGACCAGGTCCAGTGGTGTGATTTGTATTCTGCTGCCCCTGCTTGGGGCATCCCTTTGCAAAGGCTTATTGGGGAGATCCTGAGAAGTTGGATTTTTCTTTTGATGTGTTTGAATGTCCTTGGTTGACAGACTCTTTTGTGCACAAGAGCCAAGGATTGAGATGGGTCCTGTGCTACAGTTGATATCCTGCTGCCCACTTTATGGTTGGGACGTCTCCTTGTGTGAATGAGTAGTTTATTCTCTTCATCATCAATAGGTGATGGGCATATGCCAGAGGAACATGGACCCTTGGCTGGGTCCTGGTCCTCTTTTATCCTGTGACCTTCTGCCCCTGGTAGTTCACCCTCTTTTTAATGTGTCCTGATTGGTTTGTTGGAAGGCGCTGACAGCACTGACCATAATCCGAGCCTATAGCTGCTGGCCCTCTCTGTATAAATTTGTGAAACGATGATTCTTCTTTTCTCTGCTTGAGGATGGGGTTCGGTTGTGTTGTGTCACGTATGCGTAACATCCTTTCAGCAATGGGTTTGTGCGTATTCCCGTTGTATTTTTCCTTTTTTGTTATGAACAATCCTTGACTGGTTCCTGCGAGAGTACAAGCGGGTCTGGTATATGAGGGGAGGAGGCTGCGATGTGTCTTTGACGCTTCTGGTGCTGCTGGAGATGGGGGTGGTGTGCACCCAGATATGGCATGAATAATTTATCCTGAACTCTCACGGTCATTGCAATCAATCACCATGTGGGAAGGTGTGCACCATTTTACCAGTAAGAAGTCTTACAACACCAGGTTAAAGTCCAACAGGTTTGTTTCAAACACGAGCTTTCGGAGCTCAAGGCCATGTTATCATGGCCTTACCCTTCTCTCCCTTGCTCTCTGGTAGTGTGTATGGAAGCACCAAGTTTAGTAATGGTTGTAGTGAGCCAGCTATATTGCTGGACTCCAGTCCACCTCTGTATCCATGCATGTTGAGACTTTTTCTTTCTTGTTGAGCTGTACCAATCCTGGGGTTTTGTTGCTTTATTTGTTAAAATGTAAAACTTCAATGAATATACTTTAAAAAAAACATAATTTATCATTGAACGCGGAATACTGTATATCAGTCTCTTGTTTGAAATGACCTGTTCAGAAACCTTCTAGGGTGGCATGGTGGCACAGTGGTTAGCACTGCTGCCTCACAGCTCCAGGGACCCGGGTTCAATTCCGGCCTTGGGTGACTGTCTGTGTGGAGTTTGGACTTTCTCCCCGTGTCTGTGTGGGTTTCCTCCAGGTGTTCCGGTTTCCTCCCACAGTCCAAAGATCTGCAGGTGAGGTGGATTGGCCATGCTAAATTACCCCTTAGTGTCCAAAAGATTAGGTAGGGTTACTGGGTTATGGGGGTAGGGTGGAGGCCTGGGCTTAAGTAGGATGATTTTTCCAAGGGCCGGTGCAAACTCAATGGGCTGAATGGCCTCCTTCTGCACTGTAAATTCTATGATTCCATGAGATCAGAAGAATTGCTTATCCAAACCTGTAGTAATCCACGGGAGGCAGGAGTTCCGTCACCACACCAATATTTATTTACAATAACGATATTACAGGAGCAGCTACAAACAGTGCTGCTAGCAGTCCAGTCAACTTAAGACTGGCTCACAAAGCCTACATAGGTGCTTATATGGGCCCCCTCAATGAGCTATCATTGAGGGAGTTCATACTCCAATTGGCCAACCAATAAAGCCAATTGGAGTTCATTACACACCTCCCCCCCCCCCCCCCCCCCCCCCCCAAGGTCCGAGGAATTCCTGCCAGCTGGCATTCCTCTGAGCTTCTTCCTGCTCCTCATGTCTGTGTCTGTCACCTCTGTGTCGTCCGCCGGGTCGTTCTCCGAAGTGGGCGGGGTGTACCTTATAGGTGCCCGTCTTTTCCTTGACGACCTCCTTGGAAATTGTTCTTCCTCCTCCTTGGGGAGAGGTGTCGCAGCGGCCTCGTCGAACGTGTCCATCTCCGACTCTGACGACTGGATGACGGGGTCTGGAGAAATTGCTCGGGGCTGGGGTGTGGGTATCCTTTCCGTCTGGGCTATCCCAGCTTGAGGCGGTCCTGCTTCGCCTTCCTCCAGGTGTGGTTCTGCTGCCCTTATTTGGTCTAGGTGTTTCTTCAGCACCTTACCTCCTATCGAAACCTCATAGGATATGGGCCCTGTTTGGGACTCTACTGTGCCTTTGACCCATGTTGGTCCATTCCCATAATTCTTGACCCAAACCGGTGCCCCCACCTGGAATTGTCTCTGCTGCCGACTATTATCATGCCCCCTGTGTTGGGCCTCCTGTTGTTTCTCCACTTTCCCCATTAAATTTTTAGTTTACCTCGTCGCCACTGTAGTAATCCACGGGAGGCAGGAGTTCCGTCACCACACCAATATTTATTTACAATAACGATATTACAGGAGCAACTACAAACAGTGCTGCTAGTAGTCCAGTCAACTTAAGACTGGCTCAGGGCAGCACGGTGGCCTAGTGGTTAGCACAACCACCTCACGGCGCTGAGGTCCCAGGTTTGATCCCGGCTCTGGGTCACTGTCCGTGTGGAGTTTGCATATTCTCCCCGTGTCTGCGTGGGTTTCGCCCCCACAACCCAAAAATGTGCAGAGTAGGTGGATTGGCCATGCTAAATTGCCCCTTAATTGGAAAAAATAATTGGGTAATCTAAATTTATATTAAAAAAAAGAAAAAAAAACTTAAGACTGGCTCACAAAGCCTACACAGGTGCTTATATGGGACCCCTCAATGAGGGAGCTCATACTCCTATTGGCCAACCAATAAAGCCAATTGGAGTTCATTACAAAACCGATTCCGAAACCTGTGGACTTGTTGGAAAGCTCTTACTAAGTCCCTCTTTTCATATCATTTTTTTATGGTCAGTTTCCTGCTGGGTGCACCAATAGGAAGTGTTGATGCCGGCGAGGAATTGTTGACTTCGAAGGCAGCAAATGTGGCACCATACCTGGACCGATTGAGCGACTGTTGAGGGGCTAGCACCAGAACCACGTGGAACACAATCGATTCCAATGAGAAATGGTGCGGGATTCGGCATTGACACTTGTGCGGCCTCCCATGCCTGCCTGGGCCCCATGTCCTGTCCATCTTCGTCCTCCCCTGCATCCTCCTCATTGGACGAGTCCTGGTGTTCATCCTCCTCCTCCAGCACTTTGCCCCTCTGCAGTGCAATGTTGTGGCGGACACAGCAGGCCGCAACAATGCGGCGACCCTCTCACCGTCTTACTGGATGGCCCCTCCAGAGCGGTCCAGGCACCTGAACCGCATCTTCAGAAGGATGAAGCATCACTCGATCACACCCCTGGTCACTGCATGGGCATCATTGTAGTTGGTCTCAGCGTCCGTCTATGGCCTCCGGATGGCCAGCCAAACCACAGTGGATAACCCCTGTCGCCCAGGAGCCAACCCCCAGCTGGGGGGCATCTCAAACATGTCAGGAATTGTTGAGTGTGCCAGGGTGAAGGTTTCGTGCACACTGCCCGGGTATCGGGTGAGATGTGCGTGATGCGCAGCTGATGGTCACATATCAGCTGCATATTCATCGAGTGGAACCGCTTTTGGTTTGTGTGGAGCGGCCTGTCGTCTGCAGGTGCTTGTAGGGTGACGTGCATCCCAACGATCACCTCCTGGACCTGGGACATCCCATTGATGGCAGCAAACCCTGCTGCCCGGGCATCCTGGTGAGCTTGGTCAATATCGAAATGGATATATTGAACTGACTGGACGTATAGGGCCTTTGGAATGGTACGCATGCACCCGTGCACGAGCTCTGTGAGATTCCGGACAGGTTCCCACTCGGCACCTGGAAGGAGCCCATGGCGTAAAAATTTGTTGGCATCCAATTGGGTAGTGGAGAGCATTGCGGAGGGTGGGGTGCGGGGGGGAGGGGGGGTGGTGGTGGTGGAGAGGACGATTACAATGGCCAGTCTCGGCAAGTTGGGTGATCAGTGGGGTGCGTGGCAAAATGGCATACACACCATGGCAATGGCGGCCCGTGCCTGGTCACCGCTCCAGTCCCGTGGGGGGTGGCCACTATTTGCAGTGCTTTCGGGGGGGTTCCCTAATTCTTCGCTCTCCCCCTGATTATTGTCGGCCTTTGGGGCCGTCCCGGGCATCGAGCGTGGCCGGTTCGAAAACCGACGAGGAATCCCGTGCGGGTGTCAAGCGGCTGGTGCTGAGGCGTCGGGCCCAACGCGCACGGAGGTCAGAGCAGCAGGGGCGAAGCCAAACAGAGGTCGAAGTGGCAGGCCCGAAGCCAGGGTGCGGTGTAGGTGAGAGGGTGTAAAGCTGGGCGAAGCAGAAGCGCGAGGTGCAGTGGGATGGTGCTGGAGTTCAGATCTACCAGGACTTGACAGTGGAGTTGGCAAAAAGACGAGTGGCATTGGGGCGAGTGAAGGCGGCACTGCTCAAGTAGGGGGTGCGATTTGGTATGGTGTACCCGGCGAAGCTGAGGGTGACGTATGATGCCAAAGACTTTTAGTTTGAAACAGCGGAGGCGGCTGAGCCATTCGTGAGGGCAGAAGGCTTGGGACAGACATGAGGAGCGGAGCTGAAAGAGAGACTGTGGACCGTGATTGGGGACCTTGAAAATGTATAAATGCTACAACTTTCTGTTTTACTGACATATATTGCAATTTACTTCTCTTCACATTGTTACAGAGTTCAAGTTATTGGTTGGGTTGATTGGCATTCTGTGTTGCGACCTTATTTTAGTGAATTGTATGGAATGGATTGTTGGTTTTGTTTTTTCTTTCTCTGGGACTGGGTGCAAGGGGACGATATATCTTGGCGGGGGGAGCCACCCGCGCTAGCTAACTAAAGTCAGCTAGTGAACGGAGGTGAGGTGAGAGGAGAGCTGAGAAACCTGGTTAGCAGGTTTCGATGGGCCTACGAGACGAAGGGTGGGGGGTGGGGGGGGGGGGGGGTGAGAGAACCCCAGTTAGGATAGTCACGTGGAACGTGAAGGAGTTAGGAGGTCCAGTCAAGAGGTCAAGGTTGCTTGTGCATCTTAAAAGCTTGAAAGCCGATGTGGCAATGCTGCAGGAGACTCACTTGAGGGTGAAGGACCAGGTGAGACTTAAAAAGGGCTGGGTTGGTCAGATGTTCCACTCTGGATTTGACGGAAGGGCTCGAGGGGTAGCAGTGCTGGTCAGCAAAAGGGTACGCTTCCAGATGGAGAAGGTGGTGGCAGATCAAGGGGTAGATATATGATTGTGACAGGGGTACTGGTACTGGAGGGGAGATTAGTGGCGCTGTTAAGTGTATACGGTCCCAATTAGGACGATGTGAGATTCGGCCCATCCCTGACTTGGACACACACAAACTGATAGTGGGGGGGGGACTGGAACGTTGTGCAGGAGCCAAGGTTGGACAGGTCACGGCCGCGCTCGCTGGTCCTATCATGGGGGGGGGGGGGAGGCGCTGGCTGGGCTAATGGTGGAAATGGAAGGGGTGGATCCTTGGAGGTTCCTGCACCCGAGGGAAAGGGAGTACTTGTTTTTCTCAGCTGCCCATAGGGTATACTCGCGGATCGACTTTTTTGTGGTGGGAAAGGCTTTGTTGGTTGGGGTTAAGGGGTCAGAATACTTGGCAATTGCAGTGTCAGATCACGCTCCACATTGGGTGGATGTGGTACTGGAGAAAGGGGCAGCGCAGAGGCCAGGGTGGAAACTGGATGTGGGGCTTTTGGGGACCAAGGGTCCTGTGACAAAATTGAAAAGGTAATTGAGGAATATGTAGGTTTCTAGGTTTCAACTGTACGGGTGAGGTGTCGAAGGCAGTTGTCTGGGAGGCTCTAGAGGCGGTGGTGAGGGGTGAGGTGATGTTGTTGAAGGCCAGGGTGGACAAAGAGGAGAGGTTGGAACGACAGAGGCTAATAGATGAGATGTTGGAGGTAGATAGGAGTTATGCAGAAGATGGGGACCCAGCGAAGCTGGAAAAGAGGCAGGAACTACAGGCGAGCTTCGACCGACTGTCCACCAGGAAGGCGGTGCGCCAAATGAGATGAGCAAGGGGTGCAGTTTATGAACATGGTGATAACATGGAGTATGTTAGCAGGTCAGCTCCGGAGGGAGGCAGCGGTAAGGGAAATTGTTCAGGTGAGGGATAAGGCAGGGAAGTTGGTGGTGGCTCCGGATCTGATTAACCAGGTTTTTGAGGAATTTTATGAGAGGCTGTACAGGTCAGAGCCACCCGGGGGATACCATGAGATGCAGGAATTTTTGATGGGTTGGAGTACCCGAGGTTAGGGGAGGGGGACAGGGCTACATTAGAAGGAGCGACAATGGAGCAGGAGATAAAAGATGTGATTGGGAGGATGAAGTCGGGGAAGGTGGCAGGGCCGGATGGGTTTGCGGTGGAATATTATAAAAAATTCTAGGATAAGTTGGCGCCCCTGATGGTGGGGGATGTTTGAAGAGGCGATAGGGAAGGGGGTGTTGCCTCAAACTTTGGGGCAGGCATCGATTTCCCTGTTGCTAAAAAAAGATAAGGATCCGACGGAGTGTGGGTCGTATAGGCCCATATCACTTCTGAATGTGGACGCAAAAGTATTGGCGAAGGTACTGGCGGGTAGGCTGGAGGAGTGCCTCCCGAAGGTGATAGGTGAAGATCAGACGGGGTTCGTGAGAGGGAGGCAGCTCTTTTCAAACGTTAGAAGGGTATTGAACGTGGTTATGGCACCGGCAGAAGGGAAGGAAACAGAGGTGGTTGTGGCATTGGACGCTGAGAAGGTGTTTGACCTGGTAGAATGGGGGAACTTTATGTCAGTTCTGGAGCGGTTTGGGATTGGACCAAAATTTGTGAACTGGGTAAAGCTATTATATAAGGAGCCGAAGGCGAGTGTCCGCACGAACGACATCAGCTCGAGATATATTTCTCTCCACCGTGGGACTCGGTAGGGATGTCCTATGTCCCCCCTGCTGTTTGCACTCGCGATTGAGCCGTTGGCCATCACATTAAGAAGTTCGATGGTATGGAAAGGAATAGTGCGGGGGGGGGGGGGGGGGGGGAGGGGGATAGAGCATAGGGTGTCCTTATATGCCAATGACTTGCTGTTATATGTGTCGGAACTGAGTGTGTCGATAGGCAGAATATTGGAGCTGCTTCGAGTGTTCGGGTTTTTCTCGGGGTACAAACTAAATCTAGACAAGAGTGAGTATTTTGTGGTGTCTCGGCCGGGGGTGGGGGCAGGGGTGGGGGAGGGCTGCCATTCCGTCGGGCAGGGACTCATTTTATGTACCTGGGGGTACAGGTTCCCCGAGAGTGGAGGGCGGCTCCGCAGGTACAACATTTCTAGTTTGGTGGGGAGAGTGAAAGCTGATCTGGCAAGTTGGGATGGTCTCCCTCTGTCACTGGCGGGTCGGGTACAGGCGGTTAAAATGAACGTGTTGCCGTGATTTCCGTTTTTTTTCTAATGCCTGCTGATTTTCCTGCCAAAGGCTGTTTTCAGAGGGATTGAGGGAAGGATTACCTCATTCATATGGGGAGGGAAGGTGGCCAGAGTTAGAAAGGTGCTGCTACAGAGGGTAAGGCAGGCAGGGGGTTTGGGTCTTCCGAACCTGATGTATTATCACTGGGCGACGAATGTGGAGAAGGTGCGGAGCTGGGTCAGAGGGGTTGATTCCCAGTGGGTCAGAATGGAGGAGAGTTTGGGCAGGGGGTCGGGATTGAAAGCACTAGCAACAGCGCCGCTCCCGATAGTCCTGGAGAAATACTCAGGGAGTCCGGTAATAATAGCTTCATTGAGAATTTGGAGGCTGTTTCGCCAACACTCGGGTTGGGGGCAGGGTCAAGGGAAATGCCGATTTGGGGAAACCACAGATCTGAGCCAGGGAAGTGGGATGGACATTTTCGGAAATGGGAGGAGAAGGGGATTAAGATACTAAAAGATTTGTTTCTTGGTGGTCGGTTTGCAGGATTGAAGGAGCTGGAAGCGAAGTATGGGCTGACGCAGGGGGAAATATTTAGATACATGCAGGTTCGAGATTTTGCCAGAAAGGAGATGCAGAGCTCCCCGGTGGAGCCGGCCTCCACATTGCTGGAGGAGGTGCTGATGACAGGGGGACTGGAGAAGGGGGTAGTGTCGGCGGTTTACAGAGCTGTTTTGGAAGCGGAGAAGGCACCACTGGAAGGGATCAAAGCAAAGTGGGAGGAAGAGTTGGGAGAGGATATGGAGGCGGGGTTCTGGTATGAGGTGCCCTGGAGAGTGAAAGCCTCCACCTCTGGTACACAGAGCACACCTCGCGAGGATAAGCCGATTCTTTGAAGGAGTCAAAGATGTGTGTGAGCGTTGCGGGGGGCGGGAGGGGGGGGGGGGGGGGGGGGGCGCTAATCACGTTCATATGTTTTGGTCCTGTCCAAAGCGAGAGGATTACTGGAAGGAGGTTTTTAGGGTAATTTCTAAAGTGGTGCACGTGAAATTGGACCCGGGCCCCCGGGAGGCCATATTCGGGGTGTCAGACCAGCCAGGGTTGGAAACGGGTGCGGAGGCAGATATCGTAGCCTTCACCTCGTTGATCGCCTAAAGGCAGATCCTGATAGGTTGTAGAGCAACCTCTCCACCCTGTGCCCTGGCGTGGCAGGGGGACCTGTTGGAGTTCTTGACCCTTGAGAAGGTTAAGTTTGAACTGAGGGGAAGGACGGAGGGGTTTTACAATTCATGGGCATTATTTGTTCTGCACTTTCAAGAACTGGATGACATCGTACATCAGTTGGGGCGTGTGTGTGGGAGGGTTTGGGGGAGGTGGTGCTGTGTGTGTTAATGGTGGCTATGGGTGATCCCTAATTCCTTTTTGTTGTTTGTTTGTGTGAACATGCGGGCTAATGTTTGGGGTTTGGTGGGAGGATGGGATCGTTGTTATTGATATGGGTATTGACATATTTGTCACTGATTATTGTTTATTGTTGGTGGGTGTAAATTTGGGAGAAAATATGAAAAAGGAGGAGAATAAAAAATATTTTAAAAAAGAACCAAAAAAAACAACAAAAGTCTATTGGATCTCTACAATTGAAGGCCTTCAGAAGAATGAAAACACCATGGGATCTTGACTCGCATCTTTCACAAGGTTCCTTTCTTTCATTCATTCATAGGATGCGCCAAACAATTTATTCGCCATCCCTAATTACCTTTAAGAAGATGGTGGTGAGCCGCCCTCTTGAACTGCTGTAGTCTATGCGGTGTCAATACACCCACTGTTAGGAAGGCAGTTCCAGGATTTTGATCCAGTAACCTGAAGGGAAGGCGATGTAATTCCAAGTCAGGATGGTGTCTGACTTGGGAGGGGGAATATGCTGCTGACGATATCCCTCTGAGTCAGCTGCCCTTGTCTGCCGAGGTGTGAAAGGTCAAACAAAAATAACCAACTTCATACCTTTTGTGGAAAGGATGAGAAGTGGAAATTTCATTGGATGTCACCAAGGGTGAGAGTTTAACATTCTGAAGAGCGATTTCTGAGGAGGTAGAGCTTTTCCCACTGCAACTGAAACGCTGAAGGATTAATCTCAATGGCTTTTCGAGAGATTTAGATATGGCACACAAGTCCAAGCAGCCCATGATGGCATTTATACTCCACTCGATCCCCCCTCTCATCTCTCCTCGTCGAAATCCACCATCTCGTAACCCTCTAATCCCTCCTCCTTCATCTGCTTGCCTACTTCCCTTTAAATACACCTGTACTATGATATGATATCTTATGTTATAATAAACATTGATGTGTTGTTTCCACAGTAAATTCATAGAGTCCTGACAGTGTGGAAGGAGGCCATTCGGCCCATCGAGTCTGCACCGACCCTCCGAACGAGTACCTCATCTATCTCGGCCCACTCCCCCGCTATATCTCCATAACCTTGAGACCCAACCTCACCTGCACATCTTTTGACACTAAGGAGCAATTTAGCATGGCCAATCCACCCAACCTGCACATTTCTGTGACTGTAGGAGAAAACTGGAGCACCCGAAGGAAACCCACACAGACACGGGGAGAATGTGCAAGCTCCACATAATCACCCAAGGCTGGAACCGAGCACGGGTCACTGGCACTGTGAAGCAGCAGTGTCAACCACGGTGCCACCATGCCGCCCAGCGACCTCAGATAATCACACCATCAATCAGGATTTCCCAAAATGGAGTCCGCAGAACCAGGAAGTCAGCGGCAGGGCATGGAAAAATGTGCACAGCAGCTTGTCCAATGCAAGGCTGGCTTCTGGAGACCTGTTTCCATCTTCCAAGTAAATGTAATTCCCGAACCAATCCCTCATCCCTCCCACTTGGACACTGGTCCTGTGTTCTTCATTTAGTGGCTGGTTCATTTAGGGTCTGGTTTAGCACAGTGGGCTACACAGCTGGCTTGCAATACAGAACAATGCCAGCAGCACGGTTCAATTCCCGTACCGGCCTCCTCGAACAGGCGCCGGAATGTGACGACTAGGTTTTTTGTACAGTAACTTCATTGAAGCCTACTTATGACAATAAGTGATTATTATTATTAGTATGGGTCAAATAGTTCAATATGTATTGGTGTCAAGGTGGAGGAACTGTTCTTTTTAAAATACCGTATATACTCGCGTATCCTGCGATCTCGCGTATCATGCGACCCCTAAATTTCCGTCCCCAAAACATGATTTTATCATATATCTTATGTATCATGCGAGTCACTTTTTTTGAGATACCAGATGACACTAGGCTAGGCTTTCCGCCATAAACAACCGAATGAGAAACAGCTGTTTTGCTGTTTCTAATCACGATAATAAACAGTTACCTAACACGTAACAAGTACCGTAACACATAATAACGATCAAATACATTCTACCCTTAGCCACTATGGAGAACACTACTGTGTTTGTGGGTAAAAGAAGCATGGGCTGAGATAGATGGAGATTTGATTGTTAAAGCATTTAAAAAATGTGGAATAGCAAATGCTTTGGATGGAAGTGAAGATGATGCTTTATTCGAAGATGCAGGAGAAGAGGATGAAAATATTGAAGACCTGGAAGATGATCAGTATGACGACTGCCTCGATGAAGAAGAATTCCAAGCTTTATTTGATGATGACACTGATAACAATGAAAGCGAATTTGAAGGATTTTAGTTTACCTGTAATAGTTTGTTTTAATAGTGTTTTTATTTTATTAAATGTTAATTAACCTACATATGTATTCCTGTTTTATATTTCATTATGTCCAAAAATAAATATAATAGTTTCATTAACTACTGGGTACTATTTGACTTACCGTAAATGGATACGGTCTGCTTAACAGCCTAATTTTGGCCAGCACTTCACACCCGCAAATTTTGTATCTCGCGTATCATGCGACCCCCCAAATTTAGGTTACAATTTAGGTTTTCAAAAGTCGCATGATACGTGAGTATATACGGTAATAACATTACAATGGCTATTTCTGGGAGCCCCATTGGGATTAAATCAGGCAGTCCGTTGGCTGCCATTGAGGTTCCTGGCTCTTAGTGGGGTAATTTCTTGCCGGGCGTCCTGGTGCAGGACAATAACCCCCCCCCCCCCCCCTCTCCCACCACCCGCAGAGGCCAGCAGCGCTCTATCAGGAGTAGTGGCCACTGCCTGTACTGCAGTGAAGCCCACGTGAAGGATCATTGCTGGAGCCCCAGACAGTGAGTGGGGTGAGATCGGCAGGCCAGTCAGAGAAGTCCCGGATGGCGGACTGGGTCTGCGCACGGCCGGCACCATGTTGTACGGCATAACCGACACCATGTTGTACGGCACAGCCGGCACCATATTGTACGGCACGGCATTCAAAACATATGCTATTTAAATGATCACAATTTGCCTCAAGACTCACAGCTTCAGACATAAGTAGATATTATCCCTTTGAATTGAATTGGCCAAATTCTTCTCGGAGGTCTGTTCTGTTCACCGGGACTTCACCCAGGACGCGCAGGTGCGTGGTTGTTCCTATAGGTCATCGCTGAAGGAAAGCTTTTGATGCTTAATTCTTATACTATTCTGACCTGTGTCATAGACAGGTCAAACCCGTGTTCTATTTTGAACAACCGCAGGTTCAAATCCCAGACATTGTTCTCCAATACGCGGACATTGTAGTCACAGGTGTCAGCTCGATAGTCTTGCCCTGTCCAGCAACTGTCCATATATGTTCCCACAGCTCCCCCACACCCCCTCCTTACTGTCTGTGTTTATCAATTCCTCCAGTCGTGTGTCTCCCGGGTCCCTGGGGTATCTTGGCAATTCCTTGCGGAGGAAGTGTTTGAATTGAAGAGGCCTGAATTCCTGTCTGTTGGTAGGTCCAGGTCCTCCCATCAGTTTGCCCAGGGCCACAAATCTGTCACCTACGTAAAAGTCTCTGACTGCGAGCACACCCCCCGCCCTGTCTCCTTTTTTTAAAGGTGGTGTCGAGTGTGGTTGGTGGGAATTTGTGGTTGCCGCAGATGGGGGCCGCGGGGGTCATCTCGGTTAAATCTAATGTTGCCTCATTTGGTTCCATGTCTTCATGTGCGGCTACCACTCAGGGCAGGATGTGTACTTTGTTGGGAGGTGGGGGGGGGGGGGGGGGGGGTGGGGGGGGGGGGGGAGTGCTGCCGTGGCAAGGGACTATAGGGTCATTCCCTTGCAGGAGGATTCCTCCAGCCTCTGCCATTCGATGTTGGGTTCTCGTATCCATCCCCTCCCTAAGTCGACACTGCAAAGGGGGAAAAATATGGCCGTGGCTGCCCAGTGGCAGTATTGTAGATTTGGCAGGGCCAGTCTGCCCATATTTTTCCTCCTTTGCAGTGTTGACTTAGGGACCCTTAGGTTCTTACCCCTCCACACAAACACCATGGTTATTTTGTCTACCTTGTGAAAAAAGGCCTGAGGAATGAAGATCGGTATGGATCTAAACAGGAAGACGAACATCTGCAGCACGTTCATTTTGGTTGTCTGCACTCTCCCTGCCAGGGAAAGCATCCCATCTCTGTAGGTCCTTTTTAACTTTCTCTGCAAGGCTGTCAGATTCCACTTGTGGATCGTGTCCACTCGTGGGCTATCTGGACCCCAGGTAACGGAATTTATTTTGGGCTACTTTGAATGGTAGTCCCTCCAGCTATGTGCCTTCCCCATTCGAGTTCACCTGGAATGCCTCACTCTTGTCCAGGATACGTTTGTAGCCCGAGAAGGCTCCAAACTCTTCCCGAAGTTTCATGATTGCTTTCAGGACGTTCTGTGGGTCGGAGATGTGGAGGAGCAGGTCATCCGCATGGAGTGAAACTCTGTGCGATCTGCTCCCTCTTTGGATGCCCTTCCATCTTTTCGTGTCCCACAGGACAATCGCCAGGGGTCCAAGCCAGGGCAAACAGGAGAGGGGATAGTGGGCATCCCTGCCTTGTGCCTCTGTGCAGCTGGAAGTAGTCATCGACTGTGAGCTCAGTACTGCTCACAGACCGCCAGATCCTACTTGAAGTATATGTTGCCAATCTAACTGCAGCTGATGCAGCCAGTCGTGGCCCAATAGGCTGTGTTTTTGAAAACTCACCACTATTCTTAGAATTGAAAATGAAAATCGCTTATTGTCACGAGTAGGCTTCAATGAAGTTACTGTGAAAAGCCCCTAGTCGCCACATTCCGGCGCCTGTCCGGGGAGGCTGGTACGGGAATCGAACCGTGCTGCTGGCCTGCTTAGTCTGCTTTAAAAGCCAGCGATTTAGCTGAGTGAGCTAAACCAGCCCCTGAATTCCCCCTATACCAAAAAGGGCCAATATTCTAAATGGTGAACAGGGATTCTCACTCCCTGACTCCGATGCAGGCTTCGGTGGGTGCTATTCAGGTCAAACTATATTTTCAAGTTATCCCCCAGTATAACCCTTATCTACTTACCACTTAGTAGCATCGATGTCCTGGGTCCTGCATTGCTAAGTAAGTAACGTAGACTTTCAGGAATAAACCACTTTTTCAGGTTAAGTTAAGTTATTTTGTTATTATATTTTTTCTTTTAAAAGCTGCAAACACTTTCTTTACAGAAAGGTAAAAAGATCTTGCTTCTGGATCCTTCCTGTTGGTTGAAGGGACCTTCAGGCCCACCTTGACATTCAATCTTCTTCAAATTCTGGTCATTTTGGGATGTATTCGCTGGTTAGCTCTGTTGCTGTGTCTTGTTGATCCATGTACTGAGTTATAAGAGCTAACTCTGCTAGCTATCTCTAAGCTGACTCTGACTCCTGTTTAAATTCTAGTCTTCCTTAGATGTATAACTGTTTAAACTTGGCTGCTTGCCTTGTCTTTCCCATGACCGAGCTCTCTCTCTATCTCTCTCTCTGAGTTCTCCTCCCCTTCTCTCCTGTTGCTGTGTTTTTTTTCTGTTGCTGCTCCGTGGGTTTATATTCTCTTGAAGAGTTATTAAGTTTTAATGACTTTATTGTAAATGAGCTTGTTTCATTTTGATTGTTAAAAAGTATCTTTGATGTAAACATTTGAATACAACTAATTATTCATTTTGGGCATAACGTCACCACAGATCTGATTACATTATCCTTTGTGATGTTCAAAGTTCCTTTGGTTTCAATAGGTGTTACTTCCACTTCTGTGCTTTCGAATCGCTTAATTTTCCAATTGTCCCCAGCTCATAACTTTGCCTTTGATTTTGACTTTAAATTGTGTCTCTCGTAGATAGGTCGTCTCCAATTTTCTTTTAATTGACTTGATGTTTGTAGAATTTTACACCTTAGAATTGACACCAAATTCGACTGAGCATCTTCCATCCTTTCCAGCTGTTTACTAAGAGTTTATTTCAATTAAGGTGTGAGACTTTGCTTTTAGCTGTATGCTAAAATTTAACTTGGTTATGACTTGAAAGACCTGCCTGTTTTAAACATTCGTCAATTGAAACTCTCATCCATGCCTTTCCAGATACTTCCTGAGATAGTTACATTCCATGAAGGTGTGAGCCATTGTTTTAGCTTACCACATGAAACCTGTGTGTTTGATAAGCCTGCTTATGAGCAAGAATCTGCATTTTACAATCCTGCTCTTTGCAGCTGCTATTAACCTTTTTTTGGATCTTTCCCTGTATCCTCTCAGACCAGATATTGCCAGACTTCCATGTTTCAAATGACACATTTTCTGTATTTTCAAGAACAGCTGAGCCCGTATCCTTGTGCAACAATGAGGGGAAGGCAAAATGATTGGCACCCATAAACTACCGGAGTGAGTGTGGACCCGCCAATATTCAGTCATTCCTCTATATCAGTGGTCAAACGAGCCGTCGTGTCAGCCAAAGACAAAGTATGCACCCTTGTTTGATCAGATTAAAAGTACTCTATGCCAGTGCTTTCAAACTTTTTTTCCGGGAACCCATTTTTACCAACCAGCCAACCTTTGGGACCCATCCTGGCCGAGCTTTGCGACCCAAACCAGCCGACCTTTGCGACCCATGCCGGCCGACCTTTGCGGCCCACATCGGTCGACCTTCACGGCCCATGCCTGCTGACCTGCGCGACCCACCATTTTCTCTTACCTTGTTTGTTGCTGACAGAAATGGAGGAAATGGTTTTGGGTCTCTTTGGCCCCAATGGTCCCTTTGCCCCTTTAGTCCCTTTGGCCCCCCGAACTTGTGAAAAAAAAGGCCGCGACCGCATGAAGAAAAATGCGGTCGAATATTTTTTATATGTTCCTCGTCATTTTGAAGGCCGCTCGCAGCCGGCACAGTTAAACGCCGGCTGCTGCGGCTGTTGCGTGCGGATTTGCGCGATCGGAGCGCCGCGACCGACGGCTCCGCGACCCTTTCGGCACCCGCCCGAATCCCACGCGTGGGTTGCGCTCCCGAGTTTGACAATGCCTGCTCTATGCCACCACAGAAACAGTATCCAACTCCATTTGGAACATATGACCATTCACCTGTATTGGGACACGAATAGGGGCCACACGCAGCGTTGCCAAGCAGTTCAGCTGCATCTCAACTTCATCCTTGGCCTATTCTGGGCCATCCAGGTGCAAGTCCCAGCCTCAGGGCTGACGCCTCCCTCGACCGGGGCGCCTGGAGTGCTGACCCTCCTGCTGCCTGCAGGTACGCCTAGACCAGTGCCCACAAGCTGGACTGGCCTTCAGCTGAGTCCAGGGGCATTGCATGCCTGGGCAGTCGACTCACCGCTCAGAGGCCTGAGTTGTTGCGGCGGTTGGTTCGGCCCATGGGGAACGTTCCCCTCCATCCCTTGAGTCTCTTGGACGCCGCGTTCTACACTTTCTCAGAGATCTGCAGTGTCTGCTGAAAGGTCAGGGAGATTTCACCCAAAAGCTTTTTCTGTGTTACCATATTATTTACACCGCAGATCAAACGATTGTGGAGCATATCGGCTAAAACACTTATAAAATTTGTCTATCTTCCGCAGCCGTGATACGAACTCGGTAACGGACTCACTGGGGAATCTCTCTTCCCTATTAAACCGGTATCTTTGAATGATTAATGATAGGGTTGGGTTACGGTTTTGCACCACGAGTATCACAGGCTGATTGAACGATTGCTGGAGAAGTAGTAATATGAAACAAAGAAATGGCAGTTGAACTGAATAGTTACTTTGCACCAGTCTTCACGGTGGAAGACACCAGTGGGATGCCAGAGCTCCAGGAGAAACAGGGGCAGAGATGAGTGTAGTGGCCGTCACGAAGGAGAATGTTCTGGGAAACTGAAAGGTCTGAAGGTGGATAAATCACCTGGACCGGATGGACTGCACTCCAGGGTTATAAAAGAGATAGCTGAGGAGATTATAGAGGCATAGGTGGTGATCTTTCACTGGAGGTACAGCAGGTCACAGAGGACTGGAAAAGTGGCTAATGTAACACCGCTGTTTAAGAAGGGAGGGAGGGAGCCCAGCGAAGGATCTTGCTACAATGGAAGGATGCGAGGCCCCCAAGCGTGGAGACCTGGATCAATGACATGGCGGGTTTCATTACGCTAGAGAAGGTCAAATTCGCCCTGAGAGGGTCGGTACAAGGGTTCTTTAGGCGGTGGCAACCTTTTCTCGACTTTCTGGCTCAACGATAGGGTACGGGGACAGTAGCAGCAGCAACCCGGGGGGGGGGGGAGGGAAAAGGTGGAGGGGGGGCAGGGGGAGGGAAAAGGTGGAGGGGGGGAAGGGGGAGGGAAAAGGTGGAGGGGGGGAAGGGGGAGGGAAAAGGTGGAGGGGGGGAAGGGGGAGGGAAAAGGTGGAGGGGGGGAAGGGGGAGGGAAAAGGTGGGGGGAGGGGGGAAGGGGGAGGGAAAAGGTGGGGGGGAGGGGGGGAAGGGGGAGGGAAAAGGTGGGGGGAGGGGGGGAGGGGGAGGGAAAAGGTGGGGGGGCGGACGATGACTATGTTTGTTTATTTAATTTAAATTTATTTTGAAGTTCTTTTGTTCATTGGGGTTGGGGGGGGTGGGGGATGGGATACATGCGTCGATACGGTCTGGGGGTGGTACGGTTATTATGGGTTATTTTGTTGCATTTCATTGTTTGTCGTTATGTTTTATATTTTCTGTAAAAAATTCCAATAAAAATTATATTTAAAAAAAAAAAGAAGGGAGGGAGGCAGAAGATGGGAAATTATAGGCCGGTTAGCCTGACTTCGGACATTGGTAAGATTTTAGAGTCCATTATTAAAGATGAGATTGCGGAGTACTCAAAAGTGCATGATAATATAGGACTGAGTCAACATGGCTTCGTCAAGGAGAGGTCATATCTGACAAATCTGTTAGAGTTCTTTGAGGAGGTAACAAGGAAGTTAGACAAAGGAGAACCAGTGGATGTGATCTATTTAGATTTCCAGAAGGCCTTTGACAAGATGCCCCATAGGAGACTGTTAAATAAGTGGATAGAGGATTGGCTGACTGGCAGAAGGCAGAGAGTGGGGATAAAGGGGTCTTTTTCAGGATGGCAGCTGGTGACTGGTGGTGTGCCTCAGGGGTCTGTGCTGGGACCACAATTTTTCACAATATACATTAATGATCTGGAAGAAAGAACTGAGGGCACTGTTGCTAAGTTTGCAGATGATACAAAGATATGCAGAGGAACAGGTTGTATTGAGGAAGCAGGGGGTCTGCAGAAAGATTTGGACAGGGTGGGAGAGTGGGCAATGAAGTGGCAGGTGGAATACAATGTGGAAAAGCGTGAGATTCCGCACTTTGGAAGAAAGAATGGAGGCATAGACTATTTTCTAAATGGGGAAATGCTTAGGAAATCAGAAGCACAAAGGGACTTGGGAGTCCTTGTTCAAGATTCTCTTAAGGTTAACGTGCAGGTTCAGTCGGCAGTTAGGAAGGCAAATGCAATGTTAGCACTCATGCCAAGAGGGCTAGAATACAAGAGCAAAGATGTGTTTTTGAGGCTGTATAATGCTCTAGTCAGAGCCCATTTGGAGTATTGTGAGCAGTTTTGGGCCCCATATCTACCAAAGGATGTGCTGACCTTGGAAGGGGTCCAGAGGAGGTTCACAAGAATGATCCCTGGAATGCAGAGCTTGTCATGTGCGGGGCAGTCGAGGACTCTGGGTCTGTCCTCTTTGGAGTTTAGAAGGATGAGGGGGGATCTCATTGAAACTTGCAGGTCTTATATCGGATAAAACAGTTCCGTACTCACAAATCCCGGCTATCATCCATAGTCATGGTATGAACTCGGTACGGAATCACTGGGGCATCTCTCCTCCACATTAAGCAGTATCTTTGAATGATTACTGATGGGTTTTGGTTCAAGAGTTGCGCCACAAGTCTCTCAACTTGATTGAACGATTTTGTATCAGGCACCGCTGGGTATGTGAGACTCTGGAACATCCAGAACAAATGCGCTCTGCAGGCTATGAACAGAATGATGATCTGGCGCTCATTCTCTGTGATGTTGTTGGCCTGGAAGAAGTAACACATCCTTTCTGTGTACTGATTCCAGTCTTCAACACTGGCGCCAAAAGCATCTAATCACCCAATTAGAGGCATGGCAAAATAAGTGGTTCCAACTTGGGTCCAGAAAGTCGGGGAGGTGGCTCAGCCGAGTAGGTTGTTTCATCGACAGCAAACCAGTTTACTCCTCATCGCCAGTCTAGTAATGACATGGAGAGTTCACACTGAGTGAAGACAAGAACTGGGTTTATTTACAAACAATATTCATAATGCCCAGTAGATCCCTCCCATGTTACTCACTCTGAGGTTGGTGCTTTACTGGTATATCTTTTGGACAATAGTTAAATAGAAATACCCGCCCCTAGCTGGGGAGCCCGTATTCAGCAAGGACCATGGGGAGACAATCATTTTCTTTTTTAAAAATAAATTTAGAGTACCCAATTATTTTTTTCCAATTAAGGGACAATTTAGCGTGGCCAATCCAGCTAACCTGCACATCTTTGTATTGTGGAGGTTGGACCCACGCAGACACGGGGAGAATGCGCACCGATTCAGCAACTCTGAATAGGCTAGCACCATCGACACGTGGAACGCAACCGGTTCCATGCGAAACAGCGCCGAATTCGTCGAGTCCGTGATTGGCGCCTGAGGCTCACATGCTTCAGCCCCACTTAAACGATCCAATCCCCTCCCACACACACCATCCCAGCCAACAAGATGGCTGGATGGAGAGCAGCGCCTACAGTTCAGGGACGCTGAGCTGGAGATGCTCCTGGACGCCGTGGAGGAGAGATGGATGACCCAGTACCCCGGGCCAGGAGGAAGGCCGTGGTGCCGCCGTTCGCCGTGCCTAGGCACAGGTGGCAGACGGGGTCAGTGCCGTGGGCAATGTGGCCCGGACTGGCATACAGTGCAGGAAGAAACTCCACAACCACCTCAGGGCAGCCAGGGTGAGTAGGCAGCGCTGTACGTCTGTCACGAACCCTGTCCCCAAACATACCCGTAACCCGTGAGGGGTTTTTCACAGTAATTTCATTGTAGTGTTAATGTTTGCCTACTTGTGATAATAAAGATGATTATCATTATTATAACCCCGTCCTACCTCCCCCCCACCCCCGGGGGACAGCTGAATCCCCAGCCTGCCCCACATGCCAGCACCCATGCCAGCCGCAATGACCGGGTGTCCTGGCCA
Organism: Scyliorhinus canicula; assembly: GCF_902713615.1. Lineage (NCBI taxonomy): Eukaryota > Metazoa > Chordata > Chondrichthyes > Carcharhiniformes > Scyliorhinidae > Scyliorhinus > Scyliorhinus canicula. The sequence continues at coordinate 110,059,518 of NC_052157.1, read as the reverse complement.
CTGATGCCATCACCTACCCAACCCCTGGGCAGCATGTGTTGGAATGTCTAATAGTGTCGTTGTTTGTGTTTGTTCCCCCCCCCCCCCCCCCCCCCCCCCCACCCCCAGGAGAAGGCTGAACAGAGGGCACTGGACGTGGTTGGCGGCCCGGTGAAAAGGGAGGTCGCCGACGCAGATATTGACCTTACCCCCTTCACCACCACACCAACCCCCCCCGCCCCATATCCTATCTTGTCGTATTGTGGTTTACAGGACCTGCCTGAAATGGGGCCGGTTAAAATCTGGGGCCCTCAGCTCCCAGCCAGTGCCAGAGCCAGTGCCCCCCACCCCCTCAGCTGCCGAGCATTGTCGGGGAGAACAGCCCAAACACCGGCCCTCTGCCCGAGACTCAGGACACCCCGGAGTTTGGGTCGGAGGAGGACATGGACTTTCCGTCACTGCTGTCTCCTACACCCTCCACCATCCCAGAGACCATCACCTCGGTTGGGCACATTAGTGAAGAGGCTCTTGGGACACTGTCTGGTGCACACCACACATCGCATCCGGTACAGCAGGTGGAGGTAGGAGGGGCCGGAGGGTCGGAGGGCAGCCCGGTCCCAGGAACCAGCTGTCGCCCAGACGGGTCCCAGGCTCCGGGAACATCCAGTCCCACCCACAATGCAGGTGCAGTCAGAGATCCAGGGACTACAGGAGGGGGTGACGGCCGGCTTCCAGCACCTGCAGGGGCAGGTGGAGGAGTCCATCCGCGTGCAGGAGCAGGGGGTGGTCCTGGTCATCTGTGCCACTCAGGCCGACATTGCACGAGTGACATCCGCGGTGGAGGCAATGGGCGCGATGGTGTTGGATATAGGCCAGCGTGTGCAAGGCCTGGGGCATTCTGTGCAGGTGGGGACCGAGACCCTGGACAAGGATGCCCTCTCACAGGCAGCCATGTGCCAGAGCCACCTGGACATTGCAGCGGCGCTCCTCAGGATGGCCCAGTCACAGCAGGCCATGGCGGAGAATGTCAGCGACATTCCCCAGGCGCTGGCCAGAGTGGAACAGACACTGGGCGGGGTGGCCCAGTCCCAGAAGGAGATATCCCAGTCTCAGAGGAAGGTGGCCTATCCCAGAGGGAGGTGGCCCCACTGAGAGGGTCGTGGCCCAGACCCAGAGGGATGTGGCCCAGTCACTGGCTGATGTGACACGGACCCTCACGGTGGTGGCACAGTCCCAGACAGAGATGGGCCACTCCCTGTGCTTCATGACCGCAAACGTGCAGACCCTGGTCGAGACCAGAGCGGGCCTCCAGGACTGGCAGAGCCAGGTGGCGAGGGGGGGGGGTGGCGCCTCGGGGATGGCGCCGCTCGCACCCCCATTCTGTGAAGTAGCCTGGGGGCCAATGGGCATCCCGAGGGAGGAGGAGGTTTCAGGGCCCGTGCCGGTGACTCTCTCAGGGGAGGTGCCAGAACACCGCAGCACCTCTGACTCACCCACCATTCGTGTCCCTGGTGCATCTGGTGGGCAGTGGGCAGAACAGGGCAGCACCACGCCACCCAGGACACCGGAGCATCAGCTGGGCCCATTCAGGCCGAGTAGCCTCAGGAGAAGCGCACCAACGGGGACCCTTGTTGCAGGGCAGGAGATACAGCAAGCCGCCTCAAGCTGCAGTACCATCTGGGGAACCATCCAGGCGTAGTTTTAGGGCCCGTAAGGGCACAGTTGAGTTGTATGGGCTAAGGCATGGTGTGTTATGTACTCTGGGATAACACAGGCTACAACTGGATGCAGCTTTAACCAAAAGATATTCCAGAACTTGAAGTTAGTTCAATCTGATTTATTGAACCGTTAGCACAGTTCTCTATGAGTTCGACTCTCTGCTAACCTAAGTGTGGCTACTCTGTCTGACTGAACCAGACTAGCTCTTAGCCATGCGCTGGAAGTGTGATACTGTACATACACCCTGATGCGACCATCAATTCACGCGAGACAGAGAGTCGAAGTGAACAGTGGCTTTAATTAACTAGAACAGTGCCTGCCTGCGACTGCTCTGCTTGTGAGAGCCGCCTACAGGGCTGTTGCTCTTTATACCTCCCCTCAAGGGGGCGGAGCCAGGGGCGGAGCCCACAAGGGCACCAACATGATACATTCTGTGTAATATTGTACAACGGTCCAATGGGCAACAGCGTGATACAGTGACATATATGGTGAATGGTTAGTACAATACGTCCACCACGCACCCTGACTCACTCTGTAGATGTTCATCAGTTGAAAAAGGCAGAGTTTGAGTGCCTTGTGCCTTTTATAGTGAGATACCACCCATGAGTGCCCTGCCTGCTCATTGGCCATGTCCTGTTCTCTGTGTTCATTAGCTGGCTGTCTGTATATCATCATCTGCATGTCTGCATATCATGACAGGGCATAGACTGTATACATTTCTCCACAACAAACACCTGTTAACACCGTTGAAACCTACCTCGGTGCCCTGTCTGATGGGTGTGGGGGTAGGCCAGTCAGTGCTGGCTGGGGGTAGTGGGGGGTGGGGGAATGAGTGCAGATCCCGTGGGTGGATGGTGCTTCCCACCCTCCCCCACTCCCTGCCCCGACCATCCCCAGCCCAGGGGCCGTGTGATGGACTGGCCAGCTCGCGTGCAGAGATCACCCAGGTGGAAGGTGCCACTGTGGGCATTCAGTCAAACATTGTCATACACTGTGGAGCATTGGAACTCATCGTAGAGCGGGTTGTCATTAACCTCCATCCCATGGACCAGATCCGCTGTTACCGCCAACCCAGTGCTCCCAGCTCGTCGCGCCAAAGGTATGTGTCATGGAGGGGGTGTGCATGTGGGCAGTTTGGTGGTGTGGGAGATGAGTGGGTGTGGGTCTATAATGGTGATGTCCAGCCACGCACCTCCTCCGCTAGTCAGTGACATGTGTTGCAATGACGGCGTCCCGTGTGTGCTGGTCCTGGCAATGGCGTCGTCCGGCCTCCCGTTCCTGCCCAGGGCCCATGTCTTGCTCATTGTCCCTCTCCCCCGCATCCTCCTCATCGGACGAGGCCTGCCCTTGCTCCTCAATCTCCTCCTGCTCCAGCACATCGCCCCTCTGCTGGGCTATATTGTGGACAACGCAGCAGGCCATCACGATGCGGTCGACCTTCCCTGCCCCATGCTGGACGGCCCCTCCAGAAGCACCGCTCAACCACACCCTTGGTCACTGTTAGGGCTACATTTTATCGGGTCTCCGTGTCGGTCAGTGGCCTCCGGATAAGCGTCATCGGCCACGACTGTAACGAGTAACCCCTGTTGCCCAGCAGCCAACCCCGCAGCCCGGGGGAGGGTGCCCCTTAAACATGCCGGGGATCACCAAGATGAATGCATCGTGCACGCTGACTGGGTATCGGGTGCAGATGTGGATGATGTGCATGTGTTGATCGCAGACCAACTGGATGTTCATGGAGTGGAACCCCTTTCTGTTGGTGAACAGGGGCCTGTTATCCGCAGGTGGCCATCGGGCGACATGCGTACCATGGATCAAACCCCGGCCCTAGTGCAAATGCTGCCAGGGGTACCGTTAGCTGGCACTGTCCTCACTGGGGGCTCCCGTGGGTGTTGCCCTGGGTGGTCCCCCCCCCGATGGTTGGCGGCTGGAGGGGTGAGTCCATCCATACAGCCAGTGCCACTGTATAGAACCAGGGGCCGGGGTGGGTGGTCAGCAATATGGCCGCTGCAATAACGGTCCGCACCGCCCTCGTCCTGTGGGGAGGGGGGGGTCATCCCGGCTGCTCGACCTGTCCCCCCTCCCTGTCCCCCTTCCCTCCCTCCCTCCCCTGGTCCTGGCAGGCCCCCCCCCCCACCGCAGCAAACGCGGCTGATGTCCAGGCCGGTAGCCCGCAGTCACTCCACGCCATTTCCTACCTCCTCTCTCTCGCTCAGCAGCCACAACGCCAGATTCACGATTTGTAAAACCACAAGTGAACCCCGCCGTCGGGAACTCGGCCCACCGGAGGCGGTGAATCGCGGAGGCCTTGGAGCATTGGGTGTCAGGCCCGCTAATGATATGCCTACTGTACTTATAGCCCACGTGGCGAGCGACGCATTTCAGCCACGTTTGGGGTGCCGGAGCATCCCGATTTGGCGTCAAACAGGCGCCCAACGAGAGTTTGGCGTCGGAAGCTATTCTCCGCACAATCACGTTTCGCGATTTTGAAGTCGGCAAACGCAGAATCCCGCCCAATATCTGTTGACTCTCCAATTCATTTTCTTTAGCCATGAATTGTGATAGGGTCTTGCTGAGGAGTCACTTAATACAAGTCTGAACTAAGCCTCATGGTGGCTTATCAATTGTGTTTATCTCGGATTTAGCTGCATTTTCCGTTTGGGATCAGTCTTTGGGCAGCCCCTGGTGGCCACCGGAGGGTAATGAAGATTCAGCCATTTGCAGCACACCTTTGTAACTGAAAATGAATGCAAAAGGTCAGTGTTCCAAGCATGCGCTCACAAGCCTGTAACTTCCAGCCCAACAGTCCAATCCTTTTCTTGAGAGGAAATTACCGGTTAGAGTTTGGGGTGAATTTCCCCGCCTTCGTAACCATGTGTTTCTTGGTGGCACGCTTTCTCTGCCAGCAGGATTCACCTTTCCGCCATTGACCAATGGGATTTCCCATTGTAGCCACCCCACGCTGTCGAGAAACCCACGGGCAGGCGTGCGCTGCCGGCAGAACAGAGATTCCCGCCGGAGGAGAATTCCCCCCCTTGAGTCTGGATCTGGCTGTCACTCTGACCTTTACGGACGGAATTCTCGGGGGCTGCAGGATGGCCTGCTGAATCCCGGGCCGGGCCAAATCGGGATGTCAAACTGGTCCCAGCCCGCCTTGCCGGCTATAACGGGCTTCCTGACTTCCAGCCGAGCTTCCAGCCCCTGTTCTTTCTCGGAAGTACTTGAGGACAATGAGGCAGTCTCATAGTTTTTTTTATGGTTAGGAAAAAAACCGGCTCCCCTTAGTTAATGGATCCTTACAGAGCTGTATAAATACACAATCTGAATCTCCCCTTTGAAACTGCCGCGACCTGTCAATCAAAATGTTTTTAGTAGGTAATGGGGCATGAAATTGAATGTAAACAATGCAGTTCAAAGCAGGGTAGGGCTGCCTTGTCAGCGATCGGGGGTGGAGGGGTTGGGGGGGGGGGGGCGTTTCTGCAACATTTGAGATCAGAGCCCTTCAAGAAAACAGCTCCGATCTCAGAGGTGCGGGACCTGTCAGAGAGAGTAGGTCACATTCCTTAGTTGCAGCGCATGCCACAGTGTGCCACGGAATGGCATGGAAAACCCGCTTCAAGGAAAATATTTTTCCAAGTTCCATTACATGGCATGTCGGGGTCGCTTCCAACACCAACGGGAATCACCCTGGTTTTCCCACTGGTGGGAGCAATCACTCGTGGATTGGGAGAATCACGGCCTAGCTTTAGAGGATGCCAGATATCATCTCTGGAATAAGGATTCACCCAATGTGTGTCTGCAGGCACTTTGACTTGGGGGCATCGAAGGTCAGCAAAAGTGACTTTTTTTACAACTTTACCAGGGCATAGGCATCATTGGATAGGCCAGCATTTATTACCCATCCCTAATTACCCTTGAGAAGGTCGTGGTGAGCTGCCTTCTTGAGCCACTCCAACCAGTGAGGTGTAGGTACATCCACAGTGCTGTCAGGGAGGGAGTTCCTCACCTTTGACCCAGCAACATTGAAGGAACAATGATATATTTCCAAGTCAGGATGGGGAGTGGCTTGGAGGGGAACTTCTAGGTGCTCGTGTTCCCATGTATCCTTCTAGAAATTCTATGGATTCTATGAAAGGTGGTAGAGGCCAAGGGTTTGGAAGGTGCTCCCAGAGGAGTCTACGTGAGTTGGTGCTGAACATCTTGTAGATGGTACACACTGCTGCTGCTGTTCATTGGTCGTAGGGAGAGTGGACGTTGAAGGTGATGGATGAGGTGCCAATCTAACAGGTTGCTTTGTCCTGGATGGTGTCAAGCTTCTTGAGTCTAGTTGGAGCTGCACTCATCCAGGCATGTGGCTCTATTCCTGAAGGTTCAACTGCTGTTGACCTCAGTGCAACCCTTTGATATGAGCCCATCCTGGGCTGTGTGGCTCAGTTATATACCGGGCACCTAACTGACAGACTGACTTATTTGTGTTAAATGTGCACAGTGGACCATGAAGCCTTTAAATAAACAAATGCACAGGCTCCATCTAGTGACCAGTTATGTAAAAAAGCATTAGCTCTGTATCACAATGTGATATTTCATTGTGGATAAAATAAATCACACATTTCCCCTTCTCAGCCATTGACAGTGAGATTAAAAATCCATTGATTTAATCGCTTTATTTTTTACCTCCCAGATAGAGGCACCAGTGAAGAACAGACATCAATTGCCAGTGCTGCTGTGAATTAGCAGCTGAGATGTACTATTGGAAGTGGCCTGTTTAAGGGACAACTCTCATAGTTTTAGTGGAATCACTCTAAGAACTCCAGTACCACCATCCCTTTCCCTTTCCCCCCAGGATGCATGGGATCACTCCAGGCAGTGTGGAACTCGATCAGGATTTGCTTCAGAATGTACAGAAATGATGCGGGTTCACCCCAGAAATAGCGGATGAAACTCTAATAACAAGGACTCACTTCCCTATCGCATAGTTATGGCCAATGGCAAAGGCCCCTTTTACTCCATTATATTCTCCAGAGGTCAGAATATTCATAGAATCATACAATTTACAGTGCAGAAGGAGGCCATTTGGCCCATCGAATCTGCACCGGCCCTTGGAAAGCCCATGCCTCCATCCTATCCCCGTAACCCAGTAACCACACCTAACCTTTTTGGACGCTAAGAGTGATTTAGCATGGTCAATCCACCTAATCTGCACACTTTGGACTGTGGGAGGAAACGGGAACACCCGGAGAAAACCCACGCAGTCACTGGGAGAACGTGCAGATTCTGCACAGAGAGTAGGCTGGATTCTCCCAAAACGGGGCTAAGTGTTGATGCTGCTGTAAAGACCGTGGAGCCTGCAGGAGCAGGGAGTGGTGCCGGTCATGCAGACGCTGCGATTCCGTCAAGTTGGGGGGTGGGGAGAATTTGGAATCGGCGCGAAACCGTCGTCAAAGCCGATTTCGGCGTCGGAGCCAATTCTCCGGCCGATCGCATTTCGCGGTTTCGGCGCGATGTCTCGGAGAATTCAGCCCAGTCACCCAAGCTGGGAATCGAAACCGGGGACCCTGGAGCTGTGAAGCAACTGTGCTAACTGCTGTGCTACTGTGCTGCCCACTGTGCTACCGTGCGGCCCCACCGTGCTACCGTGCTGATGTATTTTTGTTGTATTGAATGATTTAATAATGATAACATTGACAATTCCTGCAGCATGGTGTCAGTATTGCAGTGGCCACCATTCAGTTACAAAGACCGCGGTGCTCTTTGTTGATGTTATGTTCTGGGTACTGCTCGTTGTGAAATTGAGCTTAATCAGTTTGAATAAGCTTAATAAATCACACCTCAATTATTTCTTAGTTGGGTCAGGATATTGTCATGGCCCCCTGGGCTAGAGTGCGGTCAACCCCGGTCCCATTTGACCCCAGCCGCGTGTTTCTCACCGGCATTCCGTTTGCTGGTGGCTGGATTCTCTTTCCACGCCGCTGTCAATGGGATTTCCCATTGAAGACACCCCACGCTGCCAGGAGACTCGTGGGCGGGGGTGCACTGCTGGCGGGGACAGAGAATCCCAAGGGGTGGAGAATTCCGGCCGAGATGTGTTATTTTCAGATACCCGAGGACCTTGGCTGAGCCCAATAAACTGCAGTCACCAGCTTTGTAACGTTGAAACACAAATAGCCTTTTATTACTAACAGTAATATGCTTAACCTGACAAAAACATAACTGACTATCTGATATCCCATTCCCAAACCCCCTTCCCAACTCGCCCCACTCTAGATATACACACACACACACACACACAGACACACACACACACACAGACACACACACACAGACAAGCAACACAGAGGGAAAAGGGTGGTTGAGAGGCAAAGAAAGTATCTATTAAAAAAAAAACAGAGTCCAAAGTGCCAACCGGAGCCACCACGTAGCCCGCTGGATATGGCATGCACCATGCTACCGTGTCAGTCTTTCACCCCCTGCAGGCAATGGATATTGTAATTCAATCAGCAATGATGGCCTTCCTCCTAGTTGCTGCAGCACTGGGGATGCATTGCGGCTCTTCGAGCTGGAGCTGCTCGAGGAGGAAGCTGCAGCAGCGGTGCATGCAGCAGCAGAGCGGACAGCACCGGACCGTGCAGCAGACGGACAGGAGGCAGCCACCCAGGATGGGGAGCCGGCTGCCCAACAGGTCGAGGAGGAGGAGGTGCCAAGGAGGCGCCGTATGAGGCCTCGTGTGTACCGGTAGCGCCTGTCATTTGAGAACCTACAGGACGGGGCATGCCGTCGAAGACTCTGCTGAACAGGGAGACAGTGCGGCATACCTGGCTCTGTGGGGGTATGGTGGAGGACACCCGCTCCCAGTGGCCATCAAGGTGATGGTCACTCTGAATGTTTACACAATGGAGTCCTTGCAGGCGCCGAGTGGGGACCTGTTTGTTATCTCACAGACCTCGATGCACAGGTGCATCCGTGCCTTCATGGAGGCCCTTTATGCCCAATCAGCTCACTACATCCATTGCCATGCAGACCAAGCCCACGAGGATGCCTGAGCAGCTGGGTTTGCCCTGGGTCCAGGGGGTGATTGAACGGATGCATGTCCCCCTACGAGCATGATGGGCCGCTCTACACAAACCAAAAGGGGTTCCACTCAATGAATGTACAGCTGAAATGTGACCATCAGCTGCGCATCATGCACATCTGCATCCGATACTCAGGCATTGTGCATGACATCTGCATCCTGACACACTCGACGGTTCCTGACTCTTCGAGGCTCCCTCCAGCTGGGGGGTTGGCTCCTGGATGACAGGGGTTATCCACTATGTTTGTGGTTGATTATGCTTATCCTGAGGCCACAGACCAATGTTGAGTCCAGCTACAAAGACGCCCATACCGCAACCAGGAGCGCGATCGAGTGGGGCTTCGGCCTCCTGAACATACGGTTCAAGTGCCTGGACCGCTCTGGAGGGGCCATCCAGTATGATGCTGAGAGGGTCGCCCGCATAGTGGTGGCCTGCTGCGTCCTCCACAGCATCGCATAGCAGAGGGGTGATGTGCTGGAGAAGGAGGACGAACTGCGGGCCTCGTCCAACGGCAGAGATGTGGGGGAGGGGCAGAACATGTGTCACGGGAGGCCGCACGATGTGTGCACCTGGGCCAACGCGCACGGGATGTTCCAATCACCTCCAGGTTCACCGATTGGGGGTTGGGGAAACTGCCCCCCCCCCCCCCCCCCCCCCCCCGCTGCCTGAACCGCCCTCCGCGATACACAGCTGCCGCACTACGGGGTGCGAACCCTGGGTTGGCAGTAACAGCGGGTCCGGTCTATGGGATGGTGGATGATGACAATCTGCTCTGCGATGATCTCCGGTGCTCCTCATCATATTGTAACGTCTGACTCCTGCCCAAGGTGGCGCTTTCCATTGTCCATAGGCGATCCCAGCATGTGAGCTGGCCATTCCATCACACCAACAAATTCCTCGGGTGACGGCGGTGGGGATGGTTTGGGGCGGGGGGGAAGGTGGGGAGGGTGTGGAGCCCGGGAGGGTGGGGAGGCCCAGGCCACTCACAATGTCTGCCCATTCCCTAAACCCCCCCCCCCAACTCTAGCATCCCCTCTCTGGCAAGACCAGCCCAGCCCATCCCTCACGCCCATCTGACAGAGCACCGAGACAGGTTGTAACAGTGGTAACAGGTGTTTAATGTGAACGAATATATACAGGTTTGTGCCCTAGCCCCTTCAACTAAACTGTGCCCTGAACCCGCGCCAACTTAACTGGTGTCTAATTTTATGGCCTTACAGGCTCAAACGCTACGTCATGGTGGATCCCCAGGCAGTACAGCAGGAGTGGAGGCACCTACTGTGGTTCCTGCCCTGTGGCCTGGGTCCCCGCTGGCGGCCGTCTTCTTGGACGACCGGGCCTGGATGCTGCTAGGGTGACCCGGGTGGCATGGTGATGCCTTATTCTGCCCGCTGCCCACTAGATATACCAGGGACATGAGGGGGGGAAGTCCAAGATGCCGTGGTGTTTCGACACCTCCCCTCTGGGAACCACTAGCACAGGCCCCATCACCTACTCCTCCCTCGGGGTGCCCGATGGCCCCCGGGCTACTCCATGGGATGGGGGTGCGAGCAGAGCTATCTTCTAAGGCTACCCCACCACCTGGCGCTGCCAGTTGTGGAAAACCGCTATGGTCTTGACCAGGGTCTGCATGCTGGCGGCCATGGGGGGCAGGAAGTGGACCATCTCTGTCTGGGGCTGCGCCACATCACCTATTGACTGTGCCACCACCTTCTGGGTCTGTGTCACATCAGCCAGTGACTGCGCCACCTCCCTCTGGCACTGGGCCACCTCCCTCTGTGTCTGCGCCACATCGGCCAGCACCTGGGCAAGGCCGCCAACGTTCCCAGCCATGGCCTGCTGTGACTGGGCCACGCTTAGGAGCACTGCTGCGATGACCAGGTGGCTCTGGGACATGGCCATCTGTGAGGCAGCAATCATGTCCTGGGTCTCGGCCAGCGCCTGCTCAGAATGCCCCAGGCCTTGGACATGCTGATCCATAGCCAAAACCATCGCCCCCAATTCCTCCACCGTGGACGCCACCCGTGCGGTGTTGACTTGGGTGGCATTATTGTCGGCATCACCTCCTGCTCCTACACACGGTTGGACTCCTCCAACTGCGCCTACAGGTGCTGGATGCTCGCCGACAGCCCCTCATGTAGTCCCTGGCTCTGCGACTGCATGTCCACAATCAATGGGACTGTCCGTTCCAGAAGACTGAAACCCATCTGGACGGCAGCGAGTCCCTGTGGGTCGGCCCGCGCTCTGACTGTCTGGCCCCTCGGCTGTGTGGTGCGCAACAGGTAGTGTCCCAGGAGCCTCTTCACTAATGTGCCCAACTGAGGTGAGTGTCTCAGGGATGGTGGTGGGTGTTGGAGAGAGCGGTGACAGGAAATCCATGTCATCGTCAGGCATGAGCTCTGGGATGTCCTGAGTCTCGGGCCAAGGGCTGCCGTCCGAGCTGCTCTCCTCATTACTTCTTGGCTCGGGTGGGGGTGGGTCTCTGGCTGTGGCACTGGCTGGGGCGGGGGGGACACCGGATGGACCTACCCCATCACCAGCAGGTCCTGCAAGACACAAGACATGATGCATGAGTAGATTGTAGGACGGGGGGGGGGGGGGGGGGGGGGAAGAGTGGGGGTTGGTGGGGGTGAGGATTGTGTGGGGTGAGGGTGAGGTTGAGGGTGGTGTGTGGGGGGGGGGGGGGGGGGGCTGCTGACACACGTGCCATGGCGAACCACAACTCAGCAGGTTTTCACTTCCTTGCCCACGGCCGACCTGCACCCCAGCGACCTCCCTTTCCTCCGGACCGCAGAAGAACAGGTCCAGGGTCCTCTGCTTTGCCGCGGTCAGAGGCCGCAGGTCTGGCCGTCCCCCTCCAGTTTTCTCCCGCTCCTGCCGGTTATGAGCAGCTTTCTCCTGGCAGGGTGGGGGAAACATAAAATGACAGTCCGATGCATATGGGGATTTTCACAGTAACTTCATTGCAGTGTTAATGTATGCCTACTTGTGACATTAATAAAGATTATTATTATTATATCAGTTGCTTTTAAACATGTTATGAGTGCATGTGGAAGAAAGGAAGTTGAGTCTGTAGTCCTCTTCCCATTCGACGTTCCGATGGAGCCAAACCTTTTCGAAGTGGTGTGAAATGGTAGCCCTACGGTGCGAAGTCAATATCATCATTCTTTTTTGACAAAGCTTTTACTGTTGTTACTCTTCTCTCAGCCTCTACATTTGCTTGTGGGTACCTGGGTGAACTAACTGTGTGGACAAATCCATAGTTTTCTGTAAATTTCTCGAAACCTTCTTTCGTAAACTGTGGGGCATTGTTTGAAATGACAAGATCTGGAAAGCCAAATGTGACAAAAATAATTTCTGCTCATTAGTGACTAACTCTGAGATTGTTCCATGAAGCCATCTGACCTCAATCCATCTGGACTATTGGCAACATGTGGAATGTCCTTAAGCTCAAAAAGGTCAATTTGGAGACATTCCCATGGTCTGGAAGGGAGTGAGAATACCACCAGTGGTTCCCTTTGCTCCTGGTGATTGATTGCACAATTGATGCAGCTTAAACTCATCTCCGGACTGAATTTCATGCCCTGTAATGACACTTTGCAATGCCTGAGTGTGCCTGGTGTATTCTCTGAAGGATCTCAAGTATGAGGGTTCTTGGTATGACCAACCTCTCATCATAGATTAGTAAATCATCCACGACATTGCTCTAGGTGTTGTATCGGGGTGACCCTGTTTTGCACATATTCCAGCCATCCATTTTTGCAGTGTTCTCGAAGTTGAACACATTCTTAATTCACTTTCTATACTTGTCACAGTTGACTCCACCTCAGTGTTGTTGCTGGTAACAAGTTTGTAGTCAATGAGGTACATGACTACATCCCCAATGAAATGTATATCCTCCTGTTCAGGCTTTTCAATGGGAATGTGTGATAATGCATCTACTGTTGTTTGTTGTTTGCCTTCGTCATGTTTGTTTGGTTCCTTCACCTGCTGCTCCTGCAAAATCTTCTGTCTGGCTCATTCAATGTTTTCCAATTCATTAACTTTCTAGGTGGATCGTGGATCTGTAGAAGCCTTTTGATTGAACAATTTAACAGTGAACCTTCTTGGTTGTGGATGACATACACAAGCCGGAATTCTCCAGCCATTCGCTGGCGGTGGGATTATCTGGTCCCGCTGGCAATGTCCCCTGCCCATGGGTTTCCCGATGGCATGGGGTGACTCCAATAGGAATTCCCATTGACAATGGTACGAGCAAAGAATCCTGCCACCAGTGAATGGCGCACCATCTCCCACTGCTGGGAAACATGAGGCAGGAGGCCAGAGAATCCCACCCACACGTTCTGTGATTTCTCTTCCGGTGTACTGGCATTTAGCAGTCACCGGTCCCTTAACCTTATTTAAGAAAGGATATAAATGCATTGGGAGAAATTCAGAGAAGGTACACTCATCCATTATCTTTAATGGGTGGGTTGTCTTATGAGGAAAAGTTGGACAGGCTAAGCTTGTATCTGCTGGAGTTTAGAAGAGTAAGAGGTGACTTATGTGAAACATTTAAGATTATGAGGGGTATTACAGGGTGTTTCCTCTTGTGGGTGTATCTAGAACAAGTGAGTGTAATGATATGCCTAAGCAATTCTGTATGTTAATATGTTGGACCTCCAACCAGCAGGTGGCAGTAGAACTATACTATGTGACATTGCGACCTCGAGGAGTCTGAGTGAGGAGTCATTGTGGATAGTCATGTTTAGCATTAGCTCTCGTATTCTCGTTGTTAACAGTTTACAGTTCGTTATTAGTATTGTTTTCACCCCACGTTATTGTAGTTTAATAAATCTTAACTAGTCACGAAGTAGACATTCTTTGGTGCACTGAATCAATCATTGCAATGCACGAGAACATCACAGTGGTCACTCTTCAAAACTGATGGCTCACTCATTTAAGACAAAGATGGGGACAAACGTTTTCACTCGGAGGGTTGTGAGTCTTTGGAACTCACTTCCTCAAAAGGGAGTGGAAGCAGAGTCTTTGAATGTTTTTAAGGCAGAGCTCGATAGATTCTTGATAAACAAGAGGGTGAAAGATTATTAGGGGTAGGCAGGAATGTGGAATTGAAGGTACAATTAGACCAGCCATGATCAATTGAATGGTGGAGCAGGCTCGAGTGGCCTACTCTTGCTGCTAATTTGAATGTTCTTATGCCTTTCAGTTGAATGCCTCATGGAGCATGATGCTTTATGGTCTTTGGCCAAAGGAAGTCTGCTTTTAACCACTGAAAGGACTGAAAATCCTTATCCAGTGTCTAATTCGAAGGTTGTTTTATATTTGTCAATCATAATATCAGTGCTTCAGATATATACAGGTTCATTAGACAAGTTACAAAATGTATCTTAAATTTACTTGATAAGTACGCAGTCCATGTAAACCAATAGGCAAACTGTGGTCAGACACACCACACTTTGAAACCAAGTGTTATGGGAAAATTTTGTGTTTTAAAATGTATACCGGATAATTAACTATGTTGCAAAATAGAAAGAAGGTTTTTGGACAAAAGATACTCATTGCCTGTATAAGAGGCAATTTGGAGGAATAGATAGTGTATACACAATGCTTGTTTTTCTGTAACCTAAGAATTACTAATATCAGAAGGGACACAAAATGGCTGTTAGCTGAACTAGCCACATTCCTGAACAATCATTAGCTGGGTTAAGTTACAAACTGTGTGAACAACCTCATTGAATGAGAACCAGACGTGAGTATTTCTAGGGAGTATTTTAACAGCCATTGATAACAGCTTCACACAAGGTCTCCAGATGCAGGCAGGACATAACCTTATGTTAGTTTTGAGTGACTTCTGCCTGAAGTTAGAGGTTGGTGAGACAACACCCATTTTAACCATACATGTGATAAACTGGGATGCTAAGAAAATCGATTGACTGCATGTAATGACCAAGTGTTGCGCCAGCGTAAATACTGGAGTTGTGTACGCCAGCATCAATGGGCCTCCTAGACCAGCAATTCACCGCTGATCAGAGAGCTAGCACGGCGCCGGAGAGATACACCCTGCTCTGGCGCCAAAAGGCAGCCCTGCACGGCTGTGCGAGTCCGTGGAGCAACATGTCGGGGACTTTACAGCGGGCCACACGGAAGGTGGTAGGCCCCCTCCAGATCGCGGCCAGCCACCGATCGGATGCCCCCGATCGCGGGCCTGGACCCCGTGGAGACCCCCCCGGAGTCAGGTCCTGCCGCCCCCCCCCCCAACCAGGATGTCCACAGCAGCCGCGGGTCCACGCTTCCGCCAACTGGTACCAGGTTAGAACCACGGTGGCAGGATTCGGCAGGAGTTCGGCCCGTCGCCCGTGCAGAATCGGCGCGGGGGCCTATTTCAGTGGCCCCCGACCAGCGCCACGGCGACCGCACGGGCCGATTGGCGCTGATGCTCCGGTGGCCGGAGAATCGGCAGTCCGGTGCCGGAGCGACGTGGCGGGAATTTCCCACACCCCCGTCGATTCTCCAACCCGGCGGAGGCTCGGAGAATCCCACCCTATATATTTACATTTTTAACATTAGCCCATTATACTGCAGCCCGGGTCAACACAATAGTGCACAAAGTGAAGTTTCAAAATTCGTGTGGTTCCCTGGTGAGGCACTATTGGTGCAGAATGGCCCTCGTAGGCTGCACTGGAAATCATGAGACAAACTCTTAATTCTATATCCATTCATTTAAAGTAATAGAGAGACTGTTGGCTTGCAATTTCCTAAGATCTCTCTGGAGTGCCAGTCCTCACCAGGACTGCCTGTTAGGGGAAATTAAGAATTTAGCAAATCCTGACGTCAAGCAAAATCACATGCTAATCAAATGCTTAGACCCCATACACATCATAAGGTCCCATATCAGTAACGTAAGTTGTCTGACGAAGTTACACACCCTTGGGATCAGCAAGAACTCTCCAGATAGGTCTTGGCTGTTTACTGTTAGAAGGACAGGCATAGAGCCAGAGCAGATTAGATCTCTACCTCGGGGTGATGTTCTGTGTCCTGATTAATGGTTTATAAATACAGTGGAAATCTGTGACTTGGCGTGAGTGTTGTATAAAGGATGAATGCTGTATTAGGGTTCTCTAAGACAGTGTTCTCATGCTTAAATCTTGAATAAACAATCGTAACTTGTGCCTGAGTCTCCTGTGGTTAGTTTGTGGAAGTCCATCATGACACTGCTCACTTTGCAGATCAGTCCTCAAAAGATTTTTTAAAAAATGCCCAAAGATTTTCTGTGGGGAGTTGAAGACTATAAAATTAGTTCAGATGAAGACAGAAGATTGGTTCAGTTGAAGACAACAGCTAACGATCATTGTTCAGTCCCATTCATTGAGGTTTCCTCCTGTTAGTTACGATGCCAGTTGATTGCTTTATGGGTAAAACGAGAGGGTAGCCCTGATTCCTTCTTCAATGTTATCTGTTTTTCCGGCACTCATTGTGAGGTTCCTCTGCTTCACAGTACAGCTCAGGGTATCAAAGCTTTTGCCTGGGTCCCATGAACCTTAACTGAGATTCACCTATTACTGCTTCGCATCAATGACTCATGTTTGGCTGAAAAGAGTGTCACAGAGCCCGTGTTAGAAAACGAACCATTATAGCTTTTCAGTGAGGCTTGACATTATTCATTGCGACATGGCTCTTCCTTTGTTAGTGTGCCTTCAGCTGGCCAATTGTCCTTTCCACCACCAAACACTTTGAGAACGCACTGCCTCAGGAGTGCTCACCTTCTCTCACATCAGCATAGATTGATGTTTGATAACAGTGTTTCTGAGCTTGGATTCTCTGCAAGCACAAGATAAGGCGACAAGCACGGTAATATATTTTCTCTGGAGTCAGTTAAAATGTGTATTAAGAAACCCTATCACTCCAAATTTAGATGTATTTCCCTTCTGTTAAAGTAGACAACAAGTATCTTGAAATATGATAGTAAGAAGTCTTACAACACCAGGTTAAAGTCCAACAGGTTTGTTTCAAACACTAGCTTTCGGAGCACTGCTCCATCCTCAGGTGAATTCACCTTCATTCACCCTCCGAAAGCTAGTATTTGAAACAAACCTGTTGGACTTTAACCTGGTATTGTAAGACTTCTTACTGTGCTCACCCCAGTCCAACGCTGGCATCTCCACATCTTGAAATATTATGTGATTGTGCTGAATATTAACTTTGTTAAGATATTTATGTTCAAGTACTGTTGGAATATGTTGTATTTTTGCTGAGTTTATTGAAATGTTACCTGGATTTGTTGAAATATTTGCCATTCTAAAAATATTGAAGTATTTGCTGAGTATTTGGATATTGGTTGGGTATGTTAACTGAGTTTTCTGAAGGCATCATTAAATTAGTTTAAGTTCTGCAGCCTGCTCACCGAGCATCCTTGCGCTCCCTGATCTATATTGCCCTCTTAAAATTCTCCTCCTGGTTTTCAGATTCCTTCATGACTTTTTACCTCCCTGTGTCTGTAACCTCCTCCTACCTTACCCTTCAGGTAAGGCCCTTCACATTTACACCAGAATTGGGGGCAGTGGCATTTTTGCGATCCCCTCCCCCTCACAGTGTGCCGCACGCTGTATGGACGGCCTCAGGATGCCGGTCATTCTGCGGCCGTATCTGCAGGTAAAGTTGGGGGCTTTACACTGCGCGGCTGCTAGCCCCTCAACGGGCGGAGGGTCGGTGCGGGTCGGCACCGACTTTCTGGTCGTAAGGCCAGACGGATCCTGCGCACATAGTCGCAGGATCGGAGAATCCAGCCCCTCAGCTTTCAAATTCCTTCTTCAAACCTCTTTACCACCTGTTTCCTGCTTTGACGCATTTTAAAATCTACCTCTGTGACCACTCCCGTGTTGTCTTTTTGGTTCAGTGTCAATCCTGTCTGATTACACTCCTACGATGTGCCTTGGGGCGCTTCACTGTGCTAAAGGTTCTATATAAGTGCAAGTTGTTGTTAAGTTAATTGAGTTATTGGTTGATTTCATTGTAATATTATCTAGGTAATGGAGCAATTGTTAAGTATGTTGTCCTATTAACTAAGCATATTGAGCATGCATTCAATATTGGTTGGGTTAATTGATGTGTTAAATGAGATTATTCTTTTGTTAGCTATGTGTACTGAAGTAATAGTTTAGTAGATTAAAGCATTAACAGGCAATTACTCTCTGAATGAAAAACAGAAGTCCTTTATTGATAAATGGCTCTAATTTAATGATATGTAATGGGTCTGTTCATGCAAGATTCATCAGATCTGTATTACAGCAGCATTTGGCCAAATGTATACCTCATTAACTTAAATACCAAGGTCTGATCAAAATAGCCAAGTTGAGATTTCGATATTCATTACTTCAGGATGCATTGAAATTGAAGTTTACATTTGTACAATTAACAGGCTGAAACTGGAAATGAGATTTTAAGTTATTCACCTGCAGTGATTTAAAATAAGACCCTGAGTGTTTGAAACTTTATCGCAACAGAAGCCGTTTCTCGCTGTATGGAGATTCGTCAGTACAATTCACGGTCTTTGTGAATTGAATGCAATAGTCCTTCAGCCTGAAGAACTGGTTGGAATTTAGGGCGAGCCAGTCATTATAGTATCATAGAATGATTACAGCGTAGAAAGAGACCGATCGGCCCATCGAGTCTGTGGTGGCTCTCAGCTGGGACAATCAACTAGTCCCACTTCCCGCCCTTTCCCTGGAACCCTGCACATTTATGCCCTATGGGTGCTTCTCCAATTCCTTTTGGAAAGCCAAGATTGAATCTGCCTCTATCACACTCTGAGGTGTAATCTGTCATTGTGCAAAAATGTTTTCTCTCGAGACTTTGATGGGTTCTTTTGCTAATTACCTTGAGCTTGTATTCTCTGCGTTTTGACCCGTCCTTCAATGCGAACAGTTTCTCGCTACCTGACCAGACCCTTCATGATTTTGAACACTTCTATCAAACCTTCTCACAGCCTTCTCTTTTCTGATGTGAACAACCCCGGTTAGTAAACCCATACGCAGAATTGAAGTCCCTCATCCCCTAGAACCATTCTTGTAAATCTATTCTCCACCATCTCAATGGCTTTCAAATCTTTTTGAAAGTGTCACGCTCGCCCAGATGCGGCCACAATACTCCAGTTGAGGCTGAACCAGTGTTATGTGAAAGGTGCACTGTACCTTCTTTACTTTTAGGCTCTATGCCTCCATTTATGGAACCAGGGATTTTGTGTGATTTATTAACCAGCTTTTCAACCTATGCTGTCACCTTGTACAATTTGTTCACATGTACCCTCAAGTTCCTCTGCTCCCACCCCCTTTCGAATTGTACCTTTCAAATGATATCCCCTCTCCTCTTTCTTCCGGCCAAAATGTATCACTTCACACTTCTCTGTGGCAAATTTCACCTGCCAACATCCACCCATCTCAGCAGCCTGTCTATATGCCTTGAAGTTTATCACTACATTTCCAAACTATGTCTCTGCAAAATTTGAGTTTGTGGCCTGCAAACCCAAGGTCACATTGTTAATATGCATCAAGAAAATGAAGGGTCCTGATACTAGCCCCTGAGGAATCCCACTGTAGATCTTCCTCCAGTCCAACAAAAACATTCACAGTACACTCCATTTCCTGTCCTTTGTTACTTTCACACCCATGTCCCATCCACTGCCTCTATTATTCCATGGACTTCAATTTTGCTGACATGTCTATCGTGTGGCACTTTATCAAATGTCTTCTGGAAGCCCATGCACATAAATTCACAAACTCTTTGTGCTATCTCATCAAAAACTCCTTGAGGTCATTGAAATATAATTTGCCTTGAAACGTTGGGTGTTGGCTTTTCTTACTTAATCCACACATGTCCAAGAAACAATTAATTTTGTCCCAGATAATCATTTCTAGAACAATCTCTTACCACCAAAGTTGAACTAACTGGCCTGTAGTGGCTAGGTTTATTTGTATAACCTTTTTGAGCAAGGGAGTAATATTTATGAATATCCAGTCCTCCGGAACACCGGCCGCATTCTCCGATGTCGCGCCGGAGCGACCTCGCCGTCGTGAACTCCGTCGAGTTTAACGACGGCGCAAAATGGCCCCGATCGTGACCTAGTCTGGCCCCGGGAATGGGCCACGCGGAACACGGGGGTCATGGCGTAAAATGCACATCGTCATCACGCGACGACCGAATGACACCGCGCCGCATCCTAAAAGGCGCGATCCACGCAAAGAAAGACCCGCAGCAGAAGAGGGAGGAAAATGACGGAGCCACGGAGGGTCGCGCCGAGGTTCTGAGATGCCGAACTTGAGACCCTCCTAGATGAGGTGGAGCAGCGCAGGGGCATCCTCTGCCCAAGACGAGGGCATCGCCACCCGTCCAGTGCCGTGGGACGGGCCTGGCGTGAGGTGGGCACGGCTGTCAGTGCTGTAGGGAAGACCCCTCGGTCCGGGAAGCAATGCCGCAAGAACCTCCACGACCTCACCAGGGCTGCCAGGGTGAGTGCCACGAGGGTGCCCCCGGGTCACAACCATCCCCCCCCCCCCATGTCCCTCATCACCCACCTCCCTCCCGGGGAGGAGGGGGAGGGGGGCGAGAGTGAGTGGAGGGTGGTGAACAACATTGTAACAGACCCACATGAGCGCTGCGACCCCCTGGAGAGATGTCATGGCGTGGCTGCAACTTCCCCCCCACCCTGCATTAATGTAGCCTATATCTGAACGCCCTGATGATACCTGCCTAATTGTGATGCTGTATCCATGCCCCCCCCCCCCCCAACAGGAAAAGACTGCGCACAACAGCCGGGTGCGCAACAGAACCGGAAGGGGTTCACCCGTTATGCACCCCCTGACAGTGTTTGAGCAGAGGGCACTGGACCTCGCTGGGAGATCCGCTACCCGGGAGGTCGCGCAATGCGAGGTTGGAGGCGCAGAAGCATGTGAGAGAACCCTGCATGAAACCCCCCCCCCAGCCCATCCTCTGTCCCCTCACACTCTGCGCCACTGGACCCCCCATCCTCTCTCCCCTCACACTCTGCGCACTGGACCCCCCATCCTCTCTCCCCTCACACTCTGCGCACTGGACCCCCCATCCTCTGTCCCCTCACACTCTACCCACTGGACCCCCCATCCTCTGTCCCCTCACACTCTACCCACTGGACCACCCATCCTCTGTCCCCTCACACTCTACCCACTGGACCACCCATCCTCTCTCCCCTCACACTCTACCCACTGGACCATCCTACGCCCGGCCGAGCGTGTCTAACTAACCCCGTATCATTCTGTTCCCCAGGTCCAGCCGACGAGCGTCCAAGGCCGTCTGGTGCCACACACAGCCGACCATCCGCGACGACAACCGCACCTAGGGTCGCACACCAGAGGGTGGCAGGAGGTCGGCCTGGAGGGCCAGACCTCCAAATCCAGGACTATCGAGGGGGACGTATAGACGACGGATAGTGAAGACTTTCATGGCTGTGCGTTGCCCGAAGGTCGGGCCGCGAGACAGGACAGGGCAGGGTCAGTGGACCCAGACGCACAGGGGACGGCGACGCAGTCAACGGACTCACCTGACGCTGAACCGTACATGGTCCGCGTGCGCCCTGCACTGGGACATGACTGGGACCAGGACACTCCTGAATATCTGATGGACGAGGACCTAGAGCTTGCGGCACTGCTATCTCCCACACCATTCACCATCCCAGAGACACTCACCTCGGTTGGGCAATTAAGTGATGAGGCTCCTGGGTCACGGTCTGGTGTGCACCACACAGCTGAGCCGGTACAGAAGGTGGAGGTCGGAGCAGCCGAGGGGCTGGACAGTCGGAGGGCAGCCCAGGCCCAGCATCCAGCTGCCGCCCAGACGGTTCCCGGGTTCCTGGATTTACTCAACCCACCCGGACAGCCGATGCATTTTGAAACCCAGCGACAGAATGACAGGATGAGGGCCGTCTTCCAGCAGCTGCAGACCCAGTTAGAGGAGTCAATCCACGTCCAGGAGTAAGGAGTGCCGACACTGCACTGGTGGCGTCCGCGGTCGAGGCAATGGGTGAAACGGTATCGGCCATGGGTCAGGTTCTGCAAGGCGTTGGGCTTCATGTGCATGCGTCATCCATGGCCCAGGAGAGGGCTGCCCTCTCACAGGCAGCAATGCGCCAAAGCCAGCATGACATTGCCGGCGCGCTACGGGCCCTGGCCGGCTCTCACCGGGTCATGGCACAGTCCCAGTAGGCCATGGCACAGTCCCAGCAGTCAGTCGCGGAGAGCATCGGCCACCTGACACACGTGCTGGATGGCGTCGTGCACTCACAGGTTGAGGTCGCACAGTCCCTGGCGGGAATGTCTCACTACCTGTACTCCGTCTCCACGAACATTCGGACCCTGGTGGATCCCGTTGCAGGCCTCCAGGACTGGTAGCGCCAGGTGTCGGTGGGGCGACAGGGCACCTCCCCGCTCACACCTCCGTCCCACAGTGAGGCTCGGGGGCCATCGGGCTCCCCGAGGGAGGAGGAGGTTCCGAGGCCCGTCCCATTATCTCCATCACGGGACGTCCCTGAACGTTCGGCCTCCCCCCGTCCCATCCCTGGTGCATCCGGTGGGCAGCGGGCAGAGCAGGTTGGCACCATGTCATCTGACACACCCGCGGAGCAGCCTGGCCCATCAAGACCGGGTCGCCCCAGGAAACGAGTGCCGACGGGGACATGTCGCGGGGCGTGATTCTCAGCAGTCCGCCTCCACTCCCGCTGTTCCATCTGGGGATTCACTTAGACGTAGTGGTAGGGCCCGTAAGGCAATGAAGAGGGACACAAAGTAAGTTGGCAAGGGTGAAGGGCACAGATTAGTTGTAGGGGCTAGGGCATCTGTACAAAATATTCACCATTAAACTCACTGTTGCACCGAACTTGTAAGACTGTGATTTTTCCGTTGCCACGGGGATCGTGATGGTGACCGAGTGTTGCTGGGGTTGACGAGCGGTGAAACTTCGGTGCAGGGTGTGCAGTCCCTCTCCCCCCCCCTCCCACAGTCGGACACCGTAGTCCTCGGCACTCCGACGCCAGCTACCCCACATGGGCACGTGATGGAGTGTCCCTGACGAACTCAGCGACCTCCGAGATGGATGGTTCAGCTATTGCCATGAGTCAGACTTTGTCCAATGATTCTGAGCTCACAGCTCACCGCAGATCGGGCTGTCATCATTCAACATGGCACTGATCACACCTGCTGACACAGCCATCAATGTCATGCTATACCATTGTGCCGCAGTGGTAAGGTGATGTCGAAGTGGAGCAGTGTACGCAGAGCGGGGGTGCGGGGGGGGGGGGGGGGGGGGGTTGTGTGCTGTCTGTGTGCACAACTGGTAATGCAGGTGGTAGTGTTCAGCGATCCCTTCGCACGTGGTGCGTGAATTTTGCAGCCACCAATGCGTCACGTGCCCGCTGTCCTCTACAGTGCCGTCGTGCAGCCTCCTGGACATTACCAGCACCCAGGTCGTGTCTGTGTCCTGCGCCCACGCCCCACCCTGCTGCACGCCATCCTCCTCCACCTCCTCAACCTCCTCCTCCTCCTTTTCGTTAGCGTTGGCACCACTGCCATTGGCTTCTCCCTCCGACTCCTCCACCAGGGCATCTCCCCTCTGCATCGTGATGTTGTTCAGTGCACAGCAGACCACAACAATGCGAGCGACCCTGTCGGGCCGGTACTGCAGGGCCCCTCCGGAGTGGTCCAGGCATCTGAATCTCATCTTAAGCAATCCGAAGTACCACTCCACCACACCACTGGTTGCTACATGGGCCTCATTGTATAGGGTCTCCGCGTTGGTTTGAGGCCTCCGTATTGGCGTCATCAGCCAAGACCTCAGTGGATAACCCCTGTCACCCAGCAACCAGCCCCTCAGCCGGGGGGGCTGTCCCTCAAACATTGCGGGAATGAACGACTGCGCAAGAATGTAGGCATCATGCACACTCCCTGGGAACCTTGCGCACACGTGCATGATCCTCATGTGGGGGTCGCAGACCACCTGGATGTTCATGGAGTATGTGCCCTTCCTGTTAGTGAACACTTCCCTGTTGCCTGCAGGCGGGTGCATGGGGACGTGAACACCATCGATCACTCCCTGGACCATCGGTATCCCGGCCACCTTGGCAAATCCACGGGCTTGTGCTTCCTGATGGGCTCGGTCCTCGGGAAAGGTTATGTACGGTCCGCGATGTCGAACAGGGCGTCGGTCACGTCCCGGATGCACCTGTGGACTGATGCCTGCGATATCCCGGATAGGTCCCCACTCGGAGACTTGAAGGAACTGGTAGCGTAGAAGTTAAGTGCCACCGTCACCTTGACTGATATCGGTATCGCGTGTCCTCCTCCCGTTCCACGTGGGGCGAGGTGCGCCACGACGTGGCAGATATGTGCGACTGTCTCCCTGCTGAACCGGAGTCTCCTCCTGCAGGTGATGTCCGGCAGTGCCTTGAAAAAGATCCAGTCACGGTACACTGGGCCTCGATTGTCGCCTCTGGCGCCCTGGCTCCACCATCAGTGTCTCCTCCTCCTCCTCCCCCCATGCTGCTCGACATCAGTGCCCGCATCCTGTGCCTTCCTCAGCGTTTGGGGATGAATGTTCCCCTCGGCCTCCCCCTGGACATATCGGCCATGAGCGCCTGCGGCCTGCGCGGCTGCGACGGGCCACTCCGCGGCCATTCCCTCTGCTGCAGCTGCCCCTGCATCTGCATCCACTGTGGGATGTCGCTGTCGACGCTGCTAGATGGCCAACTGCAGTGCTGCGGTTCCAGCCACTGTGGTGAACATCGCTGTCTGATTGGCATACATGGTGACCTACAGAAGGGTGGTGGGGAGGGGCAGAGAAACGACATGTTAGACGGAGGTTCTTCGACACCTCGGCAGCCGCCTGCCACAGGATACCCGTGTGTCCCGGTGGCCTGGTCACACTGCTCGCACGCGGCCAGCCTAACCCCTGGTCACTTTCTGCATCCAACGGTCAGTTAAAAACGTCCTCCTCACCGGTGCATCAGTGGGCTCTGCCCATCAGCCAGAGGGCAACCAGCGTCCGTGTCCTCGTCACTGTCCTGCCATGGCAGGGCGGCTGAGATGTTGCATCCGGGGGTGAACCACCCACTCCACTCCACTCACTCCTCTCCCCCCCTCCCTCCCACTACTCACTCCCTCCCTCTCCCCCTCCCTCCCACTACTCCCTCTCCCCCCTCCCTCCCACTACTCCCTCTCCCCCCTCCCTCCCACTACTCCCTCTCCCCCCTCCCTCCCACTACTCCCTCTCCCCCCTCCCTCCCACTACTCCCTCTCCCCCCTCCCTCCCACTACTCCCTCTCCCCCCTCCCTCCCACTACTCCCTCTCCCCCACCTCCACTCACTCCCTCTCCCCCACCTCCACTCACTCCCTCTCCCCCACCTCCACTCACTCCCTCTCCCCCCACCTCCACTCACTCCCTCTCCCCACACCTCCACTCACTCCCTCTCCCCCACCTCCACTCACTCCCTCTCCCCGCACCTCCACTCACTCCCTCTCCCCCCACCTCCACTCACTCCCTCTCCCCACACCTCCACTCACTCCCTCTCCCCACACCTCCACTCACTCCCTCTCCCCCCCCACCTCCACTCACTCCCTCTCCCCATCTCCACTCACTCCCTCTCCTCCCACCTCCACTCACCCCCTCTCCCTCCTCCCACTACTAACTCCCTCTCCCCCACCTCCATTCACTCCCTCTCCCCCTCCACTCACTCTCTCCCCCTCCACTCACTCCCTCTCCCCCCTCCACTCACTCACTCCCTCTCCCCCCTCCACTCACTCACTCCCTCTCCCCCCTCCACTCACTCACTCCCTCTCCCCCTCCACTCACTCACTCCCTCTCCCCCCTCCACTCACTCACTCCCTCTCCCCCCTCCACTCACTCACTCCCTCTCCCCCACCTCCACTCACTCCCTCTCCCCACACCTCCACTCACTCCCTCTCCCCACACCTCCACTCACTCCCTCTCCCCACACCTCCACTCACTCCCTCTCCCCACACCTCCACTCACTCCCCTCTCCCCTCTCCTCCACTCACTCCCTCTCCCCTCGCCCACCACTCACTCCCTCTCCCCCCTCCCCTCACTCCCGCTCCCCCCACCTCCACTCACACCCTCTCCCCCCCTCCACTCACACCCTCTCCCCCCTCCCACTACTCACTCCCTCTTCCCCTCCACTCACTCCCTCTCCCCCCCTCCCACCACTCACTCCCTCTCCCCCCACCTCCACTCACTCCCTCTCCCCACACCTCCACTCACTCCCTCTCCCCACACCTCCACTCACTCCCTCTCCCCTCTCCTCCACTCACTCCCTCTCCCCTCTCCCACCACTCACTCCCTCTCCCCCCTCCACTCACTCCCGCTCCCCCCACCTCACACTCACACCCTCTCCCCCCCTCCACTCACACCCTCTCCCCCCTCCCACTAACACCCTCTCCCCCCTCCCACTACTCACTCCCTCTTCCCCTCCACTCACTCCCTCTCCCCCCCTCCCACCACTCACTCCCTCTCCCCCCTCCCCTCACTCCCCCCACCTCCACTCACACCCTCTTCCCCCCCCCTCCACTCACTCCCTCTCCCCCCTCCCCTCACTCCCGCTCCCCCCACCTCCACTCACACCCTCTTCCCCCCCCCCCTCCACTCACACCCTCCCCCCCCCCCCCCCCCCCCCCCCCCCCCCCCCCCCCGGCCGCAGTGAACTGGGGTCACGCCGTCGGGACTTCAGCCCATCCCGGCAGGAGAATAGCGGGGGTACCGGAGAATCGCCATTTTTGGTGCCTCGGGCGATCCTCCGGATTGCGCCGTGCGGAACACAACGGGACCGATTTCACCGGTTGGGAGAATCGCGGGAGCGCGTCGGACCAGCGTCGCGTGAAAAACTGGCGCGGCCAGCTATTCTCCCAACCGGCACGGCCTCGGAGTATCGCGCCCACCGTATTTAAGGAGGATTGGGAGATGATGGCCAATCCCTCTGTAATTTCCAATCTTACTTCCCTTTGCAATCAAGGATCTGTCCCATCCAGACGCAAGATCTCATCAACTTCAAGCATAAGCAGCCTTTACAATTCCTCCTCTTTACCCATTTTAGTCCATTGATGATTTCAAAGACATCTGTTTTCACTACGACTCTGGCAGCAATTTCTTCCTTGGTGAACCACATGTAAAGGATTTATTTAGTATCTCAGGCTTACCCTCTCTCCATTCCTAGTCTCTAATCATCTCCATTCCTATTCTTGCAGTTTATTTGCCTATAGAAGACTGTTAGATTCTCTTTTCTGTTAGCCGCATGTCTCTTTACATGTATGTCCATTTCCCCTCTTATTAACTCTTTTGTTCACTCTTTGGACCTTCTACACATTGAGTCTGACCCTCAACTGATACCTGCCCCTTCTTCTCTTCACCTTACTCTGTCACTCTTTCTTTCACCACCTCTTTCTTTTACCTTCCAAGAAGTTCTGGTTTTGGTTATCCTACCTTTCCTGTCCATGGGAATGTACGTCGACTGTATCCAAAGAATCCTTTCTTCAAATGCAACCCATTGCTTGATCACAGTTTTGCCTGTCATTACTTCATTCCAATTTATCGGAGTCAGATCTGTTCTCAACAGTTAGCTGTCCAGCAGTTAAATGTTTCTACCCTAGGTTACTCCTTGTCCTTTTCCGCAGCTAATCTAAAGTGTCTGGTGTTGTGAACACTGTTCCCTAAATGCTCCCCGACTGACGTTTGATTCACCTTATTTCCCCAGAAGCAGATCCAGCAATGTCTCCTTCCCCATTGGGCCAGTGCATTAACGCTCATGAGGTCCATGGGGATACTTAAAAACATAGAAGATAAGAGTGGGAGGAGGCCATTTGCCCCTTTGAGCCTGCTCTGCCATTCATTACGATCGTGGCCGATCATTCAACTCAATTGATGGAACCATCAATTCTACGGACACGTGCTTGTAGGATAAGAATAGCGGTTTTAATATACTTACAACAGAGCCAGCCTGTTCGCCGTTGAACTTTCGATGAACTGGCTCTGTGGCACGGATCTTTATACAGCAGCTCCAGGGGGGAGGAGTTCTGGGCGGAGCCAAGGGGGAGCCCAGTACAAACTCTCGAGTACTCCCAGAGCTACTCCCCCTGGTGGTCAGGTAGTGCAACTGCACTTACAATATTGGTACATATATATAATGGGAACAGAGTGACATTGGTAACTTATAATACCGTGTGAATCTCATTCACCACATTCACCCCCTGTGAAAACAATCAAGTCCGGCGGGGGTGGTGGCTCACAGAGTTAGTCTGTCTGGTGGACAAATTGTTCGTTGCGATCTGCGGAGCACCGGGGTTGCAGCCTCTTGCGGTGGCTGGGTGGGTGTTGAGAGCTGGGGTACGATGGCAGACTCCGGGGCGGGTCTCGTCCAAACTTCATACATCTCTGGCTCAACCGGAGACTGGGGGCGCGCTGGTGCTGCCGCGTGGAACAGGTGGGGCGAGCTTGCGGGATCGGGGGCGCGAGGGGGCGGCATCATAGGGAACGGGGTAAGGGGTTCCTCAGTGGGGGTAGGGGGGGGGGCTGGATCCAGCGGGTGCCAGGTCCCGAAGGGATACTGTGTCCTGGCGACCGTCGGGGAATTCCACGAATGCGTACTGGGGGTTGGAATGGAGGAGGCGCACCTTTTCAACAAGGGGGTCGGTTTTGTGCGCCCTGACGTGCTTCCTCAGGAGTACGGGGCCCGGCGTCCTCAGCCACGCCGGAAGTGAGACCCCCGTGGTAGTGCCCCTAGAAAAAATGAAGACCCGCTCGTGAGGGGTTTGATTGGTCGCTGTACAGAGGAGGGATCTAATTGTGTGGAGCGCGTCTGGGAGGACTTCTTGCCATTGGAGACTTGGAGTTTTCTAGACCGGACAGTCAGTAGGACGGTCTTCCAGACCGTCGCGTTCTCCCCCTCCACCTGCCCGTTCCCCCTGGGGTTGTAGCTGGTAGTCCCGCTCGAGGCGATGCCCTTGTCGAGCAGGTACTGACGCAGCTCGTCGCTCATAAAGGACGAACCCCGGTCGCTGTGCACGTAGCTGGGGAAACCAAACAGGGTGAAGACACTATGCAGGGCCCTAATGACTGTGGGGGAGGTCATGTCGGGGCACGGGATGGCAAAAGGGAATCGGGAGAACTCATCTATGATGTTGAGGAAATAAATGTTCTTGTTAGTTGAGGGGAGTGGCCCTTTGAAATCGATCGCAAGGCGTTCAAAGGGCCTAGAAGCCTTGACCAGGTGGGGCCTGTCTGGTCTATAGAAGTGCGGTTTGCACTCTGCACAGATCGGGCAGTCCCTGGTGACCGCTTTTACCTCCTCGTTGGAGAAAGGTAGGTTTCAGGCTCTGATGTAGTGGGCGAACCGGGTGACCCCTGGATGGCAGAGGTCATCGTGGATGACTTTTAGGCGGCTGATTTGCGCGCTGGCGCATGTCCCGCGGGATAGGGCATCCGAGGGCTCGTTGAGCTTCCCCGGTCGATATTTAATATCGTGACCATAGGTGGAGAGTTCGATCCTCCACCGAAGGATTTTATCGTTTTTTACTTTGCCCCTTTGCGAGTTGTCAAACATAAAGGCAACCGATCGTTGGTCGGTGATGAGGGTGAACCTCCTACCTGCGAGGTAGTGCCTCCCAGTGACGAACAGCCTCCACGATGGCTTGTGCTTCCTTCTCGACTGAGGAGTGTCGGAGTTCTGAAGCGGATAGGGTACGGGAGAAAAATGCAACGGGCCTCCCTGCCTGATTTAAAGTGGCTGCTAGAGCTACCTCTGAGGCGTCGCTCTCAACCTGAAAGGGAAGTGGATTCATCCACCGCCCACATGGCTGCTTTGGCGATGTCCTCCTTGATGCAGCTGAAGGCCTGGCGCGCCTCAGCAGACAGGGGAAATAGTGTGGCCTTAAAGAGTGGGTGGGTTTTGTCCGCATATTGAGGGACCCACTGGGCGTAGTATGAGAAGAACCACAAGCGCCGTTTGAGGGCCTTGGGGCAATGAGGGAGAGGGAGTTCTGAGAGGGGACGCATATGGTCCGGGTCGGGGCCCAGGACTCCGTTCTCCACGACGTGGCCAAGGATGGCCAGTCTGTTTGTGCGGAAAACGCATTTCTCCTTGTTAAAGTGAGGTTTAATTTCTGTGCCGTTTGGAGGAAACGGTGGAGGTTGGCGTCGTGGTCCTGCTGGTCATAGCCGCAGATGGTAACATTGTCCAGATACGGAAACGTGGCCCGCAGCCCGTACTGGTCCACCATTCGGTCCATTGCTCGTTGGAACACCAAAACCCCGTTAGTGACGCCGAAGGGAACCCGGAGGAAATGGAAGAGGCGGCTTTCGGCCTCGAACGCCGTGTAGTGGCGGTCCTCCGGGCGGATTGGGAGCTGATGGTATGCAGACTTCAGATCCACCGTGGAAAATAGCCGATATTGGGCGATCTGGTTAACCATGTCTGCAATTCTGGGGAGGGGATACGCGTCTAGGAGCGTAAAGCGATTTATGGTCTGACTATAGTCGACGACCATGCAAAATTTTTCCCCGGTCTTGACGACCACCACCTGAGCTCTCCAGGGACTATTACTGGCCTCTATGATCCCCTCACTGAGCAGCCTTCGGACCTCCGATCGGATAAAGACCCTATCCTGTAGGCTGTATTGCCTG
Organism: Scyliorhinus canicula; assembly: GCF_902713615.1. Classification (NCBI taxonomy): domain Eukaryota; kingdom Metazoa; phylum Chordata; class Chondrichthyes; order Carcharhiniformes; family Scyliorhinidae; genus Scyliorhinus; species Scyliorhinus canicula. Next base: position 110,029,044 of record NC_052157.1, on the reverse strand, counting down.
CTGCGAGTAGCTACTGGTTTGCAATCTGGAGTGAGATTGGCGAAGAGAGGAGAGGAGGAGATGCGCAGTGTGGCTAGGCTGCAGATAGTGAGTGGGGGCAGGGGCCCGCCGAAGCTGAGGGTGAGGCTCTTGAGGTTGCACTGGAAATCCAGGCCTAATAAGAGTGGCGCGCAGAGGTCGGGCAGGACATAAAGTTTAAATTTCGAATAACTAGCGCCTCGAATTGTGAGCGTAGCGATGGTGCGTCCTTGGATTTGGACTGAGTGGGATCCCGAAGCGAGGGCGATAGTTTGGCTCACAGGAAAAATAGGAAGCGAACAGCGTCTTACCAGCTCTGGGTGTATGAAGCTCTCGGTGCTCCCGGAGTCAAAGAGGCATGGCGTGCTGTACCCGTTGATCTGGGCCTCCGCCATCGAACTTCGTAGGTGCTTGGGGCGGGATTGATCTAGGGTGACCGTGTTGAGTTGCGGGCCGCGTGATGGGTGCTCGGGGAAGTGGTAGTCTTCCGAGTGGGCATCCGGTCGAGTAGATGCCGGTATGTTCTGGCGAGCTTGATGCAGGATCGCTGTGCTGAGTTGCGGGCCGTGTGATGAGTGCCCGGGGAAGTCGTAGTCTTCTGATGAGCTATCTGAGCATGGAGATGCAGATGGGGCCCATGGATCGCACATGGTGAGCGGCAAGGAAGATGGCGGCCCCATGAGTCACACGTGGCCGGCCGCATGGTGGGGGTTTGCCAAGATGGCGGCCCCATGGATCACATGTGGCGGGACGGGGCGTAGTCCGCAGCGTTTCGGACCCCGCGGGCCCGCTGGTGCTGGGAGCGATTTGTTCTCTCTACTGGGGAGTTAGAAACTGGGGCTCTTTTCGCGAGGCACACTCTGGCATAGTGGCCTTTCTTCCCGCAGCTGCTGCTGGTCGCGGATCGGGCTGTGCAGTGCTGCTGCGGGTGCTGGCTTTGTCCACAGAAATGACAGGCTGGGGCAGCGAGTAGTTGGCTGGGGCCGCAGAGTGACTGCCTGGGGCCGCAGAGTAACTGGCTTTGGCAGCGTGGTAGCTGGGGGGCCATGCGGCACAGGCCTGGGGGAGTTGTTGGTCGGGGGCCCACGATGAGGTTGCGGGGTCCGCGGGAAATGAGGTGAGGCTGCGGAATGAGACTTCCATAGTGGTAGCAGCCTCCACAGTAGTATCTAAGTCCTGGGCCCCCTTTTCTAGCAGTCTTTGGCGCACATAGTTCGATCTAAGGCCCGCTACGAAAACGTCCCGCTCAGCAAGCTCCCTATGTTCAGCCACGGTAACGGCTTGATAATTACAGTCATTAGAGAGATTGCTCAGTTCCCGTACAAACTCGGCTAGCGTTTCTGTAGGCCGCTGACGGTGAGTCGTAATCACATGGCATGCATAAACCTCGTTAATGGGCCTAACGTACATTTTGTCCAATATCGCCAGCGCTGTGGTGTAAGAACCGGCTGGGTTTAACTGTGTGGAGATTCTGTGGCTTACCCTCGCGTGCAGTAGGTTGAGCTTTTGTTCCTCCGTTGTTCCAGCGGTGCTGGCTTCTGCCAGGTAGGCCTTAAAACATCTCAGCCAGTGGGAGAAAATTTCTTTAGCCTCTGCATCCTGCGGGTCGAGTTCTAGGCGTCCGGGCTTGAGGGCTGCTTCTATGATTTACTTCGACTGTTTCGTAAGTATATTAAATTGATGGAACCATCAATTCTACGGACACGTGCTTGTAGGATTAGAATAGCGGTTTTAATGTACTTACAACAGAGCCAGCCTGTTCGCCGTTGAACTTTTGATGAACTGGCCGGCTGGCTCTGTGGCACGGATCTTTATACAGCAGCTCCGGGGGAGGAGTTCTGGGTGGAGCCAAGGGGGGAGCCCAGTACAAACTCTCGAGTACTCCCAGAGCTAGTCCCCCTGGTGGTCAGGCAGTGCAACTGCACTTACAGTATCGGTACATATATATATAATGGGAACAGAGTGACATTGGTAACTTATAATACCGTGTGAATCTCATTCACCACACTCAATAACCTAATCCTGCTTTCCCCGCATACTCTTTGATCGCCTTCACCCTAACTGACAAATCTAACTGCTTCTTGAAAACATACAATGTTTTGGCCTCAACTACTTCTTGTGGTACTTCCACAGGTTTGATCAATGTCCCCATGGTCTCATGGAATTTGAGTTTCCCCGCAGTTGGTGGAGGCCCACCCTGCTGGGGGGGTCATAAAAACTCAGTATAAAGGCCGGCCCGGACAGGGGCCAGTATGTTGGTTGTCCCAACAGGACTGTCCTCTGTAAATATATTTGCTGTAATAGGCAGACCTTCTGTGGCCACAATGCAACAACACTCATCTTACCTCTCAGCTTTCTGGGTCTTAATAGCCAGAAACGTTACGATTGCTGTTTGCTCGTTTCTGCCCTGTATATTTGAAAATACCTCCAATAAAATATTTTTCAAGGTCTAACCAGTGCAGCATGTGACATAGCGGGAGGGGTAGAGCGGATTAGGAAAAGAATAAAAAATTCCAGGCAAAGGAAACATAAGAAAATTGCTTTGAAAATTTAATTTAACCTTTTTAAAATCCAGAACAATTCATCTGATTAAATGAGACTTCGCACTCAAGGCCATAAACATAGGAGCAGAATTAGGCCATTTGACCCATCGAGTCTGCTCTGCCATTCAATCATGGCTGATATGTTTCTCATTCCCAGTTTCCTGCCTTTTCCCCATAACCCGTGATCCCCTTGTTAATCAAGAACACATCTATCTTTGTCTTAAAGACACTCAGTGATTTGGCATCCACAGCCTTCTGCGGCAAAGTTCCACAGATTCACCACCCTCTAGCTGAAGAAATTCCTCCTCATCTCAGTTTTAAAGTATCGTCACTTCAGTCTGAGGCTGTGCCCTCTGGTTCTAGTTTTTCTTACTCATGGAAACATCTTCTCCACATCCACTCTATCCAGGCCTCTCATATTCTGTAAGTTTCAGTAAGATTGCCCCCTCATCCTTCTAAACTCCAGTGAGTACAGACCCAGAGTTCTCAACCTCTCCTTATACGACAAGCTCTTCATCCCAGGGATCATTCTTGTGACCCTCCTCCGGACCCTTTCCAAGGCCAGCACATCTTTCCTTAGACATGAGGCCCAAAATTGTTCACAATACTCCAAATGGGGTCTGACCAGAGCCTCACACAGCCTCAGATGTACATCCCTACTCTTATATTCTAGCCCTCTTGACATGAATGCTAACACTGCATTTGTCCTAACTGCCAAGCGAACCAGCACGTTAATCTCAAGAGAATCTTGAAATAGGACTCGTACGTCCCTCTGTGCTTCTGTTTCCCTAAGCCTTTTCCCATTTAGAAAATACTACCTTCCATGGGAGTTCACTTGTGCCATCATCATGGTGATCTACATCCCACCCCAGGCGGAAGTGAAGAAGGCACTTGATGAATTGTGCACCATAATAAATAACAATGAAACAGAATACCCAAAGCCCTTATTCATCATGGCCAGAGACTTCAACCAAGCCAACCTGAAGAGCTTACTTCCAAACTTCCACCAACACATCTCCTGTCCCACCAGGGGCGTCAACATCCTTGACCAATGCTACATAAACATCAATGGCACCTACCGATCCATCCCCCAACTTCACTTTGGAAAATTGGACCATAAGACGGTGCTCCTTCTCCCGGTATACAAGCAGAAACTTAAGTGGGAGAATCCGGTTAAGAAGGTCGTGCAATGCTGATCCAAAGGAACAGAAGAACTTTACGCGACTGCTTGGAGTCAGTGGACTGGTCCATATTCAAGAACTCAGCGGTCAGTCTAAATGAGTATGCCACCACCGTCACAGACTTCAAGAGCAAATGTGTAGAAGATTGCGTTTCAAAAAAGGTCGTACGTATGTTCCCCAACCGGAAACCGTGGTTTACTCGGCAGATTCACTCCCTTCTGAAGGCCAGGTGTGAGGTGTTCAAGACAGTCAATCCTGACCTATACAAGAAATCCAGGTACGTCCTCCGCAAAGTCATCAGGGATGCCAAGAGACAATATCAGACTAAGCATGAGTCACAGACCCTCGTCGGCTGTGGCAAGGCTTAAACAACATAACGGGCTGCAAAGCATAGCCGAGTAGAATCTCTAGCAGCAGCGCACCCCTCCCCGACAAACTTGATGCATTCTATGCTTGTTTCGAGCAGGAAAGCAACAAACCGGTGTCAACTGCCCCAGCAGCCTTGGACACATCTATACCTACCGCCACAGCTTCCAAAGTCAGATAGGCCTTCTTGAAAGCGAACCCTCAGAAAGCAACAGGTCCTGACGGAATCCCTGGTCGTGCACTTGGTAAAGAGAAATGTAGGCCCCTTACAGACAGAAACAGGGGAATGCATAATAAGGGACAAAGAAATGGCTGAGCAATTGAATACATACTTTGGTTCTGTCTTAACAATAGAGGACTCAAATCAGATACCAGAAATGCTGGAGAACGAGAGGTTTCGTGAGAGGGAAGACTGAGGGAGATCAACATTAGTTGAGAAATGGTGCTGGGAGAATTGATGGGATTGAAGGCAGATAAATACCAAGGGCCTGAGAATCTGCATCCCAGAGTGCTTACGGAGGTGGCTCTGGAAATAGTGGACACATTGGTGGTCATCTTCCGGGATTCTATAGACTCTGGAACTGTCCCTGCAGTTTGGAGAATATTTCATGTCACTCCGATATTCAAAAAGGGAGGTAGATAGAAAGCACGGAGTTATCGACCAGCAAGCCTAACAGTGGTAGTGGGGAAAATGCTTGAATCCATTATCAAGGACTGTATGGCGGAACTTTTAGAAAGCAGTGGCAGGATCAGTCAGAGTCAGCATGACAAAAGTTTGCACCCAGATCGAACTCTACATAATACATTTAAGAAGAATGTAGATAAATGGATGAGGGATAAAGGAATAGAATATGCTGATGGGGTTAAATGAAGAGGGTAGGGGAGGAACTCATGTGGCACATAATAGACATACAATCAGTGAGCCAAATGTTTCTGTGCCATACATTCTATATAATTCCCTGTAACTCACTCAGCAGAAACTCAAGTTCGCACTTGTATTAGTTATCATCAAAACAAGTGGCAAGTCTAACATACCACACTGGTTTTTAGAAGTGGAAAACATCCCATAAATTGCCAATAAAGTGTCAACGGAACGGCACTTTCACATATCTTGGGGGTTTTCTTTCCAACACCGACCTCTCACAGAATCATTCACCATGGCATCGGAAGAGCATTCTGCAAAAAGCCTTTTGGAGTATTCAGCTTTCATAGCAGCGCAAACAAGTCTGATCTTTTCTGAATGCCCGCTAAGGTGCCCAGTCAAGCCATTAGGAATCTTTGAAGTTATGCCCTTCCCTTTATCCAGGAGTAAATGCCTGTGACATTATATTGTAGGTAAACAGTTAGATTTGTTGATACGCAAGGGTTCAAAACACAACTTCTTCTCCGTCAACTAACACAAGTCACTAAATTCAGACACTCAGACACATACTTGTGTGTAGTGCGAAGTCTTTAATAGGCATGACTAAATATGCTTCATTCACCATAATTATAATAGATTAGCAAAATATTGTTGCATTTTCATCCACAGTTATTGTATATTTGATGAATATCAGTACTGTGTAAGCAATTAATTATTACATACCTGGCACACCGATGAAGTGTACAATTCTTTGACAAAAGAACCCTAATGTGCACCACTAAAATGATTCCGCTAAAACGAATAGGGCATTTTCTGATACAGAAGAGCACGGTGTCAGAATATCCACTATTAGGACCCAGAATTGTGGAACAAAATTCTATTAAGTCCAGGCTGAGAAGAATCACTTTTGGGAATCTATATTAATTCCTGTAATTTCCCTGCTCCAATTGGACAGTTTTGACCCATGAGAAGCACACAATGCAAATACAAAGTGCTTCTCTCCGCCATTCCCAAAGGTATAAAAATAGCTTGAGAACCATAGCTTGAGGGCAGCACGGTGGCATAGTGGTTAGCACAATTGCTTCACAGCTCCAGGGTCCCAGGTTCGATTCCCGGCTTGGGTCGTTGTCTGTGCAGGGACTGCGCGTTCTCCCCGTGTGTGCGTGGGTTTCCTCCGGGTGCTCCGGTTTCCTCCCACGGTTCAAGGATGTGCAGGTTAGGTGGGTTGGCCATGCTAAATTGCCCTTGGTGTCCAAAATTGCCTTTAGTGTTGGGTGGGGTTACTGGGTTATGGGGATAGGGTGGAGGTGTGGCCTTAAGTGGGTGCTCTTTCCAAGAGCCGGTGTAGACTCGATGGGCTGAATGGCCCCCTTCTGCACTGTAAATTCTATGATTCCAAGATTTATGAAGTGAAAATCATGCTTGACAAATCTGTTGGAATTCTTTGAAGATGTAAGCAGTACAGTTGACAAGGGGAAGCCAGTTGATGTGGTATATTTGGACTTTCAGATGGCATTTGACAAAGTCCCGCATAAGAGATTATTGTGCAAAATTAAAGCAAATGGGATTGGGGGAAAGGTATTGAGGTGGATAGAAAATTGTTGGCAGAGAGGAAATAAAGCATAGGGATTTATGGGTCCTTTTCAAATTGGCAGGCAGTAACTAGTGGGGTACCACAGGGATCGGTGTTGGGACCCCAGCTATTCACAATATATATTAATGATTTGGATGAGGGAACAAAATGTAACATCTCAAAGTTTGCAGGTGATACCAATTAGGCGGGAGGGTGATTTGGGATGAAGAGGCAGGAATCCTACAGCATGATCTGGCCAGGTTGGGTGAGTGGGCAAATCAATGGTAGATGCAGTATAATTTGGATAAGTGTGAGGTTATTCATTTTGGAAGCAAAAACAGGAAGGCAGATTACTGAATGGTTGTAAATTGGGAGAGGGGAGTGTCCCGCGGGACCTGGGTGTCCTTGTGGATCAGTCGCTGAAGGTAAGCATGCAGGTGCAGCAGGCGAATGGTATGTTGGCCTTCATTGCGAGAGGTCTCGAGTATAGAAGCAGGGATGTATTGCTGCAATTATACAGTGAGGCCACATCTGGAATATTGTGTGCAGTTTAAGTCTCCTTCTCTGAGGAAGGATGTTCTTGCTCTCGAGGGAGTGCAGTGAAGGTTTATCAGACTGATTCCAGGGATGGTGGGACTGTCATATAAGGAGAGATGGACTAGGTTGGGATTGTTCTCGTTGAAGTTCAGAATAATGAGGGGGGAAACTCATCGAGACTTAGAAAATTTTAACGGGACTAGATACGGTAGATGCAGGGAAGATGTTACCAATGGTGGATGTGTCCAGAACCAGGGGTCACAGTCTGAGGATTCAGGGTAAACCATTTCGGATAGATATAAGGAGACATTTCTTCACACAAAGAGTGGTGAGCCTGTGCAATTCACTACCACAGGAAGTAGTTGATGCTAAAACTTTGAATATATCCAAAGGTGGCTAGATATAGCAATTGGGGTGAATGGGATCAAAGTCTATGGGGAGAAAGTAGGATTAGGCTATTGAGTTGGATGATCAGCCGTGATTGTGATGAATGGCGGAGCAGGCTCGAAGGGCCAAAAGGCCGCCTCCTGCTCCTAGCTTCTATTTATCTATGTAAACTAATGGTGTGATGTAATGACAACAATCTCTCCTTCAACGTCAGCAAAACTAAGGAGCTTGTCATTGACTTCAGGAGCGAAGTATCATACACACGCCTGTCTGCATCAATGGTGCCAAGGTGGAGATGGTTAACAGCTTCAAATTCAAAGGTGGGCATATCACCAACAATGTTTCCTGGTCCACCCACGTTGACGCTACGACCAAGAAAGCACAACAATGCCTATACTTCCTAAGGAAAATAAAGAAATTTTGCATGTCCATATTGACTCTTACTAATTTTTGCAGATGCACCATAGAAAGCATCCTATCTGGCTTCATCACAGGCTGGTATGGTAACTGCTCAGCCCATGACCAGAAGAAACTACAGAGTTGTGAACACAGTCCCGTCCATCACGCGAAACTGCCTCCCTTCCATTGATTCTGTCTATACCTCCCGTAGCCTTGGGAAAGTGGGCAGCATAATCAAAGACCCCTCCCACCCGGGTTATTCTCTCTTTCAACCTCCTCCATCGGGCAGGAGATAAAAAAGTCTGAGAACATGCACTAACAGGTTCAAAAACAGTCTCCTTCCCTCTGTTACCAGACTCCTGAATGACTTTCTTATGGACTGAACGGATCTCTCCACACATCTTCTCTACTGAGTAGTACTACACTCCATATGCTTCACCCGATGTCTGTGTCTATGTATTTACATTGTGTGTTTATTGTATGTCTATGTTTTTTCATGTATCGAACGATCTGTCTGGACTGTGCACAAAACAATACTTTTCACTGTATCTCAGTACATGTGACAATAAATCAAATCCATTCTTTATAGCAAAGTGCCTAACTTCACACTTTTCCACGTTGTATTCCATCTGCTACTTCTTTTCCCACTCACCTAGCCTGCCCAAGTCCTTCTGCAGCCCCCCTGCTTCCTCAATACTTCCTGCCCCTCTGCATATCTTTGTATCATCTGAAAACTTAGCAACAATGCCTTCTGTTACTTCTTCAAAATTGTTAATGTACATTGTGAAAAGTTGTGGGCCCAACACTGACCCCTGAGGTGCACCACTAGTCACCGAGTGCCCGTCTGAAAAAGTACCCCTTTATCCCCACTCTCTGTTTTCTGCAAGTCAGCCAATCCTCTATCCATGCCAGTATCTTATCCTTAACACCATGGGCTCCTACACAGCACCTTGTAATTTACTTACTTACTGGTTAAGAAAGATTGATTGCCAGAAATGCACATTTATCATGTTAAAAATGATGCTTACACTGTTAATTACTAGATTAGTAGTTAACAGGCAATTACTATGCAAATACAGTAATTTCATGCAACTGATGAAGATGTCAAGCATCTTTCTGCAAAGCTAATGGCTCAGCAGCATGAATCAGACAGCAACTAAGGCCATTAACACTTCACGGGGTATCTTCTCCTCATTACACGTTGATTGGCATATAAATAAGTGTGTGCCATTCAGACACTGTTATTTTTTCAGCAATGTCTGGCTTGATACATTTAAGGAACAAATACTTTGTACTTTATTGCTCAGAAGTCATGAATTTAGAGAATAAGGAGCGGGAGATAATTGCACTGTCCAAAATAATGATTAAAAGTCCACGTGCATGGGGTTTCCTGGTGACCTCAGACAAACTGTTGGGGAGATATCAGCAGAGGTGAGGTCATTCCTTGGGGAAAATGGGGAATTAATAGTCATTAGCTTGTATTGATAATTCCTAGGTGTTGACTGTGCCGATGTGTTGGGGGAAGATGGGAATGCATTTGGGGTCAGGAATCCAGGTTGCAACTTCTGAACAGAAATACGTTAATCGCTTGCCAGACTGTAGATGTTACTCTGTCTTTACACCTTATGATTTATAGCCATTCTTTCCAAAACTTTTCAGATGATAAACACAAAAGGGACAAATGGTCGAAGAAATAACAGGAGCTGTCAGCCTGTGAAGGTAATGTAATATTTGCCAGTACTCCTGTATGCTGTGAAAGCATGATACATATTTCCTGCATATATTTCTTGAGGTTAGCACACAAGAGAACTTGAAGGTGAGGGATAAAAGTGTTGGAATTGACCATTCTCCATTTGGGCACCCAACACCAAGCACTCACCAGATCCAGCAACTCATTGACAGGAAGTCGCTTTTTACCTCATCATTGAATCTAAATCCGGATTCCAGGATGAAGAATATTTTTCTCTGTTGGGTTTAAGGGTGACTTTGTGATCCTGTTCTCCCATTGAGGAGCGCCTGCACAAAATGATCTTGTCTCGGAGCAAGGTCTACGAGATTGTCCCCAAAGAGAAAATGCTGGAAAATCTCAGCAGGTCTGGCAGCCTGTAGGGAGAGAAAAGAGGTTGTACGAGATTGTACACCTGATTCCTTAATCCCTCTCCCTTGCCAGCAGTTTCCCACTATTTTTCATTCTTTCACGGGACAGGGATTTTGCTGGTTAGGCCAACATTAGTTGCCCATCCCTAACTGCCCTTGGTGATGGTCAGATTTCCTGAACCGCTGCAGTCCATGTGGTGTAGGTGTACCCACACTGCTGTTAGATGGGAGTTCCAGGATTTTGACCTGGCGACAGTGAAGGAACGCCGATATATTTCCAAGTCAGGATGGTGAGTGACTTTGAGGGGACCATCCAGGTGGCAATATTTCCATGTATCTGTTGTCCTAGTGGCTGGTTTAGCACAGTGGGCTAAACAGCTGGTTGTAATGCAGTACAAGGCCAGCAGCACAGGTTCAAGTTCCATACTGGCCTCCCCGACCAGGCGCCGGAATGTGGCGACTGGGGGCTTTTCACAGTAACTCCATTGAAGCCTACTCGTGACAATAAACAATTATTATGATTATCACAGTGGTCATGGGTTTGGATTGTGCTGCTTCAGGAACTTGGGGACAAGGCTATAAATAAAGAAATAAAATCACAAATGTTTAATTATTTGGGCCTTATGTTTGAATGGGTATCTTACTCTCCTCTCTCTCAGCTGATTTCAGTCAGTGAGGGGAAACTATTCAGTTGATATCTTATGGCTACAAATTAGGAGCAGGAGTGGCCACTCAGCCCCTGAAGGCTGTTCGCCATTCAGTCATAGTATGGCTGATCTGAGTGCAACTTCGTACTACCCTCAGATAGCTTTTCACCCCTTTGTTTGTCACAAATCTATGTAGCTCTGTCTTAATAATACTCAAAACCAAAATCATTTTCTCTATCTACCTTATCTGTTCCCTTTAATATCTTTGAAAGCATAAATGACATCGCTCCTTTACTTTCTAGATTATAGGCACTGTCATAATATACACACAAGTATATGATGGTGCACAGACACACACTGACTGACACACTGCAAGACCAATCAACACACAGAACACAGCCGCCAATCACCAGACAGGACACGGTCACTATAAAGCCAGAGGGCACTAGTTTTCCAGCTCATTCGGGATGCAGCCTCTGAGACAGCCAGAGCCCGTAATCAGCACGACATCTACCATGTGCTAGCAGTATAGTCTGGTCAGGTTAGCCATAGGTCTTCAGTCAACCTAACAGTGTCGACCCACAGTGCAAGTATGTTTAACAGCTTATAGTTAAATAAAATAGAGTTGTACTTCTACAAGTGTTGGTAGCCTGTCTCTCTCACCTCTCTGGTAAATGCAGTCCTCGCAGACCCAGCATACCCAACACATCATCGTACCAGTACGTGATGTTAGAGTTTGATGGACCTACCCTCAAATAATCTGCCTTTGACCAGTGATCAGCCATCCGGTAGTATGGACAGCGTCCGCCCTCCCCCGCTGCTCCACATCACCGGCAACCTCGGTGCGAACTGGAACAAAGATTTCAACTGTACCTCGAAGCTACAGATCTGGAAGCTGCCTCAGACGCCAGGAAGATTGCTCTCTTCCTCTCCATGGCCGGGGACCATGCCATCCGTATTTTCAACTCCCTCACATTCGCTGAAGGTGAGGACTAGTCCAAGTTCAAAACAGTCCTGCTCAAATTCGAAAGCCACTGTGACATCGAAGTCAACAAAAGTTTTGAATGCTACATCTTTCAACGGCGTCTGCAGGGTAAGGATGAACCTTTTCAATCTTTCCTCACCCATCTTTGCATGCTCGCGCAATCCTGCAATTGCGGCTCCACCTCCGATTCAATGATCCGTGACCAGATTGTTTTCGGTTGTGCAATCTGACCCCCTACGCCAGCAGCTCCTCAAAGTTAAACAGCTCACCCTCGCTATAGCCATCGAAACCTGCGTACTGAATGAACACGCCACTAACCGATACTCGCACATTCAAGCGGCAGAGATGGCGCGGCAAGGCCCCCACGAAGCAGAGTGGGTGCAGGCCGTAAAACAGCTCCAGGGCCTGAGCCTGGATGAGGGCGGCCATTTCGCGTGCTTTTCCCGAGCTCCCGCGCATGCGCGCACCGACCGAGGGGATGGCGAGGCCGAAGACCGAACTGCGCAGGCGTGCACTACGTACGACCGCACCGTGCATGCACGATGATGCACTGAGTGTTCTGATGTCACGACGTGCAACAACTGTGGCTCCGCCCACTTAAAGCGGCAATGTCCCGCGAAACAACAACTCTCGTCGCTCCCACCAGCTGCGCAGCAGGGACGTCCAACCACCGGTCACCGAATCCGACTCCGACATGGTTCCAGACCCTGACACCGAGGATCTCAAATCACCATTCCTGGTGGGCATCATCACCAAGCACAAGGTGCTTCAGAAGAAAAAATCCAAGTCCTCCCCAGTGCTGAGCATTGATCCGGACGAGTACTGTGCCACCCTCACGGTCAACAAATCTCGCATCCGATTCCGGCTGGACACCGGCGCTTCAGCCAACATCGACAGCCTCCACGTTAAGCCTACCATCCTGCCATCCGCCTGCCAGCTGCTCGACTACAATGGCAATGCCATTGCTGCCAGCAGCTCATGCCAGCCTGTGGTGCCGTACCGTTCCTTAAAGGCCACCCTGCCCTTCGAGATAGTATGGTCCACTAAAGCCTCCCTGCTCGGTACTCCGGCGTGCAAACTCCTAAACCTCGTCCAAAGGGTTCACTCCATGTCACCCGCTGAGGCTTCAGCATCTCCGGACGCCGACTTTCAAACACAACTGAAGGACATCATCACTCGATACCACAGCGTCTTCGAGGGCATGGGCACACTCCCACGCACGTACAAAATTCTTTTAAAACCAAGTGCCACGCCTATGGTTCACGGACCTCGCCGGGTACCGGCGCCACTCAAGCAGCAGCTGCAGAACCTCCAGGACCAGGGCGTCATATCTAAAGTAACAGAACCAACTGACTGGGTCAGCTCCATGGGGTGTGTTAAGAAACCATCCGGAGAACTACCCATGTGCATCAACCCCATGGATCTGAACCGTAACATTTATGAGGGAACACTACCCCATCCCAAAGTGCAAAGGACTCACCTGCGAGATGGCTCGCGCCAAATTTTTCACAAAGCTGGATGCATCCAAGGGGTTCTGGCATATTCAACTTGACACATCCAGTCGGAAGCTCTGCACCTTTAACACCCCATTTGGCCGGTATTATTACAACCGGATGCCGTTTGGCATCATCTCAGCCTCGGAGATGTTCCACCGAATAATGGAGCAAATGATGGAGAGCATCGAATGGTGCAGGTATATGTAGACGACATCATTGTCTGGTCTACCACCCCACAGGAACACATTGATCGCCTCCAACAGAGCCAAAAGCTCCTTTGGTCAAACAGAAATTAAATTCCTCGGCAACCACATTTCACAGTTTGGCGTGCAGCCGGATGCTGACAAGGTGTCGGCCATTAATGCCATGAAGACACCGGAGGACAAGAAGGTGGTCCTCCGCTTCCTGGGCATGGTCAACTTCCTGGGGAAGTTCATCCCCAACCTCGCATCCCACACCACGGCTCTCCGCAATCTGGTGAAGAAGACAACCGAATTCCAATGGCTCCCCGCCCACGAACAAGAATAGCGAGAACTCAGGGCGAAACTCACCAAGGCCCCGGTATTGGCATTCGTCGACCCTGCCAAGGAGACGAAGATCGCCACCGATGCAAGCCAGTCCGGCATTGGAGCAGTCCTCCTTCAACGGGACGACGCCTCCTCATGGGCTCCAGTCGTATACGCATCGCGTGCAATGACGCCCACCGAGCAACGCTATGTGCAAATCGAAAAAGAGTGCCTGGGTCTTAGAACATAGAACATTACAGCGCAGTACGGGCCCTTCGGCCCTCGATGTTGCGCCGACCTGTGAAACCATCTGAAGCCTATCTGACCTACATTATTCCATTTTCATCCATATGTCTATCCAGTGACCACTTAAATGCCCTTAAAGTTGACGAGTCTACTACTGTTGCAGGCAGGGCATTCCACACCCCTACTACTCTCTGAGTAAAGAAACTGCCTCTGACATCTGTCCTATATCTACCACCCCTCAATTTAAAGCTATGTCCCCTCGTGTTGGTCATCACCATCCGAGGAAAGAGACTCTCACTGTCCACCCTATCTAACCCTCTGACTATCTTATATGTCTCTATTAAGTCACCTCTCAGCCTTCTCCTCTCTAACGAAAACAACCTCAAGTCCCTGAGCCTTTCCTCGTAAGACCTTCCCTCCATACAAGGCAACATCCTAGTAAATCTCCTCTGAACCCTTTCCAAAGCTTCCACATCCTTCCTATAATGTGGTGACCAGAACTGCACGCAGTACTCCAGGAGCGGCCACACCAGGGTTATGTACAGCTGCAGCATGACCTTGTGGCTCCGAAACTCAATCCCCCTACTGCTAAAGGCTAGCACACCATGTGCCTTCTTAACAGCCCTATTAACCTGGATGGCAACTTTCAGGGATTTATGTACCTGGATGCCGAAATCTCTCTGTTCATCTACACTACCAAGAATCTTGCCATTAGCCCAGTACTCTGCATTCCTGTTACTCCTTCCAAAGTGAACCACCTCACACTTTTCCGCATTAAACTCCATCTGCCACCTCAGCCCAGCTCTGCAGCTTATCTATGTCCCTCTGTATCCTATAACATCCTTCAGCACTATCCACAACTCCACCGACCTTCGTGTCATCTGCAAATTTACTAACCCATCCTTCTACACCCTCTTCCAGGTCATTTATAAAAATGACAAACAGCAGTGGCCCCAAAACAGATCCTTGCGGTACACCACTAGTAACTGAACTCCAGGATTCTCACGGGAATTGTCAAATTCCATGACTACGTCTATGGACTCCCTAAATTTACGGTTGAAACGGACCACAGGCCATTGGTCAACATTATTCTAAAGGACCTTAATGACATGACGCCATGCCTGCAACGCATCGTCCTTGAACTCAGGCGGTATGACTTCGAACTGGTCTACACCCCAGGTAAGGAACTCATCATCGCCAATGCACTCTCCCGTTCTGTCACTACGCCCTGCGGGCCGTCGGGCTTAGTGTGCCAAATTGATGCTCATGTTAAGTTCTGCTCGTCTAACCTGCCCGCCACGGACGAACGACTCATCTAGATTTGTCGTGAAACACGTCATGCGCCATCTGACAAACGGATGGCTCAAGGGCCAATGCCCGCAATTCTACAACATCAAAGATGACCTGACAGTGGTAGATTGAATTCTGCTAAAGTTGGACAGGATCGTCATTCCGCACAGTATGCGGGAACTTGTCCTTGAGCAGCTCCATGAGGGTCACCTGGGGGTGGAGAAGTGCTGCCGACGGGCCCGTGAGGCAATGTACTGGCCTGGCACCAACTAGGACATCTCCAATGCCATTTTCAACTGCCCAACATGCCAGCGGTTCCAGCCTACTCAGCCAAAGGAGACCTTGCAGCCACATGAACTGGTGTCATCCCCCTGGACCAAGGTTGGCATTGATCTTTTCCATGCACTAGGCCGGGACTATGTCCTCTTAGTGGACTACTTCTCTAACTACCCAGAGGTAGTTAGGCTACATGACCTCACGTGCGTGCAAGGAGACTTTCGCTCACCATGGCATCCCACTCACGGTCATGTTCGACAATGGCCCGTGTTTTGCTAGTCAAGGGTGGTCCAATTTTGCCCGGCGATATAATTTCACACACGTCACCTCCAGTCCCCACTACCCCCAGTCCAATGGCAAAGCTGAGAAGGGGATGCACATTGTCAAATGACTCCTGTGCAAAGCGGCCGATGCGGGATCCGACTTTTACCTCGCACTACTTGCCTTCAGGTCAGCTCCACTGTCCACTGGCCTGTCACCAGCTCAATTGTTGATGAACCGCACGTTATGAACGACGATGCTGGCCATACATGTCCCAGACTTGGACAATCTTCCGGTCCTGCGTCGAATGCAGTTGTCTTGGGCCCAACACAAATCGGCGTATGCCGCCCGTGCCACAGATCTCCCTGCTCTTCCTCCTGATGGCAAGGTTCGTGTACAACTTCCTGAAGGTGGCTGGTCTGCCGCCGCTGTGGTACTCAAGCAAGTGGCCCCCAGGTCGTTTCTGGTTCGTCTGCAGGATGGCTTTCTTCTTCGCCGAAATAGGCGGGCACTACGACTCCTTCCACGCTCGCCGCCAGATTGTCATGCCCTGCCTCGCCCTCAGGACAGGCCCATCACAGAGCTCGCAAATCTACCTTTTGTGTTGCCACCCTCAGCGACTGACACAGTCCCGCCCGTTCCACAGCAGGCAGCCCCTGACCCACCCTTGAGGCGGTCAACTAGAATTCGTCGCCCATCACAGAGACTGAATTTATGAACTGCCTGAATTTATGAACTCTCTAAACTCATGAACTGATTGTTTTGCTACACTATTTATTCGTTCAGTAGCTTGTACATACTGTTATTCATGTTCCGCTTATGTTACATACAATCTATCTGCACTGGACACCTTCCCGTGTACATATGTTAGACCTTTTGTATATAGTCCTGTAAATATGCTCACATATGCCCCACATAGTCAGGAACATTCACATCCCACACTATTTATTGCCACGTACACATATTTTTAAAAAAAAAAGGGGAGATGTCACAATATCCACATAAGTATATGATGGTGCACAGACACACACTGACTGACACGCTGAAAGACCAATCAACACACAGAACACAGCAGCCAATCACCAGACAGGACACGGTCACTATAAAGCCAGAGGGCACTAGTTTTTCCGCTCATTCGGGACGCAGCCTCTGAGACAGACAGAGCCCGCAGTCAGTAGCACGAACATCTACCATGTGCTAGCAGTATAGTCTGGTCAGGTTAGCCATAGGTCTTCAGTCAACCTAACATAGTGTCGACCCACAGTGCAAGTATGTTTAACAGCTCATAGTTAAATAAAATAGAGTTGTACTTCTACAAGTGTTGGAAGCCTGTCTCTCTCACTGCTCTGATAAACGCAGTCCTCGCATACCCAACACATCAGGCACTACATCTTTAGAGTGGAATTTTCTAATAGAATGTCAGAACGTCAGGCTGTGACTGATACCCAGCATGCAGCTCTCCAGCTGCACAGCCGAGATTTTAGTCCAGATTTTGAACCATTCTGGAAACCAAACTCAGTGGGCGGCGAGGCTGACTCCACAGAGATCAGGGTGCCACCTATAAAGGACTTTAACCTCCCTCCCCACCCCCCACCATGGACATGGGGCATCCCAACAAGCGTCAGAGTTCTGCCCGAACCCCCCTTACCAAGAGCATTATAGCTTCCCCCCATCCCCGCCCACACAGAAACGGTACATGAACCCTGCCATCAAAGGGGCTCCCATGAGGGTCTGCCCCAGCTCAGGTCTGCAGTGCCAATCGCTGCCTGAGGGCAGTGCCAGGGCACCGTCCGGGCATTTTTCTCTCCCTCCAATACTATACTTTCTTTTCCGCCCCTGGGGTGACCCCCTCGACTGAATCTCATTTTTCAAAACCTGTTGTAAACCTCACTGACATGGGGCGAAATTCTCCAACCCCCAGCAGGGTCGGAGAATCGCCTGGGGGCGCCTAAAATCCTGCCCCCGCCGTGGCAGAGATTCTCCGCCACCTGGGAAGTGGCGGGGGCAGGAATCCCGCCACTCCGATCGGAAGAGGCCCCTAGCGGCGATTCTCCGGCCCGTATGGGCCGAAGTCCCGCCAGCTGGGAGCCTCTCCCCGCCGCCGAGGTTTAAACCGGCCGCGAGCAGGCCCCCGGGGTCCTGGGAGGGCGGCATCGAACCTCGGGGGTGCCCCCACGGTGGCCTGGCCCGCGATCGGGGCCCCCCTCAGAGTCCGGGCCAGTGCCCTGGCTGCTCTATTTTCTTCCGCGGCTGCCATGGCGGAGAGCGGAAGAGAACCCCACATCGCGCATGCGCGGCAGTGACGTCAGCGGCCAGCTGCCGCTGATGTCACTGCCGGCGCATGCGCGAACCGACGAAAGCCTTTCGGCCAGCCCCGTTGGCGGAGGCGCCGGTTTTTTAGCGCCGGTCTTCTGGTGGCAACCGCTCCGGCGCAGGGCTGGCCCCCAAAGGTGGGGAGAATTCCCCACCTTTGGGGAGGCGCGACCCCTGAGTGGGTGGCGCCACCCCCCTACTCCGGGACCCTCCGTCACGCCGGGTAGGGGAGAATGCCGCCCCCGATGTCAGGTTGGCGAGGTTTGCTTATTCAGTGAGTGGGGGGGTGATCGTGGTGATGTGGTGGAGGGCTGGCTAATCATATGTAATCATATGTAAATGTATTAAAATGAGGTTCTCATCCTTTGTGGGTGTAAACATCATTACGTTACCGGTGAAGGGCGTAGAAAATAAGGAAATTAGATCTCACCAGCTAGGATCTCGTCTCCTGTGTCTCCTGTTTCTCAGGAGATTTTGCACCTCTGGCACCGTTCACGCTGATGGCAGGTGTGGGTGTATGTTCACCTCTTTGTGAAATCTCTTCTCGTATTTTAACCCTTTGGCATTCAAAGGTTCTTCTGGTAAAATTACACTTCACTCTCTCCAACACCAATATATCGTTTCTCAGGTGTGGCGGTAAGAACACAGTACCCTCCACCATCTCTGCAAGGTGCCAACAGTATGCACCATCTATACGATGCAGTGCAGGAGCTTGCCAAGGCTCCTTAGACAGCTCCTTTCAAACCCACGACCACTACCACCTACAAATTCTCCTCAGAGCCACACCATCCTGACATGGAAATGTACCCCCATTCCTTCACTCTCACTGGGCCAAAAATCCTGGAACTCCCTCCCTAACAGCACTGTGGCTGCACCTACACCACGTGGGCTGCAGTGGTTCACGAAGGCAGATCATTACTGCCACATCAAGGGGAATTAGGGATGGGCAACACATGCTGGCCCAACTCAAATGATCTCCACATCTTGTGAATGAATTAAAAAAAATAGGGGATTTGCATCTTCACTTAGGTCATCAACAATACAGAAACATATTCCAGATCAAATGTTTGTTCCTCTTCCTAGCACCATTATGATGTCGAGGAACTATATTAAAGTCACAGTCACTGACATTAGACAACATACTGGTGACCTCTTCATTTCACATCAACTAAAAGCAATAGCCCAGACAATGAAAAATGGCAGGTGCGAGGTTTTGATGTGTCTATTCACTGCCAGGCAGGCTACAGTGTGGTGACAGCTTATAATGTATTACAGCTACAGTGTGTTACAGCTTACAGTGTATTACAGCTACAGTGTGTGGACAGCTACAGTGTGTGGACAGCTACAGTGTATTACACGCTGTAGTGTATTACAGCTATAGTGTATTACAGCTATAGTGTATTACAGCTATAATGTATTACAGCTACAGTGTGTTACAGCTACAGTGTATTACAGCTACAGTGTATTACAGCTACAGTGTGTTACAGCTACAGTGTATTACAGCTACAGTGTGTTACAGCTACAGTGTGTTACAGCTACAGTGTGTTACAGCTACAGTGTGTTACAGCTACAGTGTGTTACAGCTACAGTGTGTTACAGCTACAGTGTGTGACAGCTACAGTGTGTTACAGCTACAGTGTGTGACAGCTACAGTGTGTGACAGCTACAGTGTATTACAGCTACAGTGTATTACAGCTACAGTGTGTTACAGCTACAGTGTGTGACAGCTACAGTGTGTTACAGCTACAGTGTGTGACCGCTTACAGTGTGTTCCAGCTACAGTGTGTTCACAGCTACAGTGTGTGACAGCTACAGTGTGTTGACAGCTACAGTGTGTTACAGCTACAGTGTATTACAGCTACAGTGTATTCAGCTACAGTGTATTACAGCTACAGTGTATTACAGCTATAGTGTATTACAGCTATAGTGTATTACAGCTATAGTGTATTACAGCTATAGTGTGTAAAGCTATAATGTCTTACAGCTATAGTGTATTACAGCTATAGTGTATTACAGCTATAGTGTATTACAGCTATAGTGTATTACAGCTATAGTGTATTACAGCTATAGTGTATTATAGCTATCGTATATTACAGCTATAGTGTTTTGCAGCTATAGTGTATAGTGTATTACAGCTCTAGTGTATAGTGTATTACAGCTATAGTGTATTACAGCTGTAGTGTATTACAGCTATAGTGTATTACAGCTAGTGTATTATAGCTATAGTATATTACAGCTATAGTGTTTTACAGCTATAGTGTATAGTATATTACAACTATAGTGTATAGTGTATTACAGCTATAGTGTATTATAGCTATAGTATATTACAGCTATAGTGTTTTGCAGCTATAGTGTATAGTGTATTACAGCTCTAGTGTATAGTGTATTACAGCTATAGTGTATTACAGCTGTAGTGTATTGCAGCTGTAGTGTATTACAGCTAGTGTATTATAGCTATAGTATATTACAGCTATAGTGTTTTACAGCTATAGTGTATAGTATATTACAGCTATAGTGTATAGTGTATTACAGCTATAGTGTATTATAGCTATAGTATATTACAGCTATAGTGTTTTACAGCTATAGTGTATAGTGTATTACAGCTCTAGTATATAGTGTATTACAGTTATAGTGGATAGTGTATTACAGCTATAGTGTATAGTATATTACAGCTATAGTGTATTACAGCTATAGTGTGTAGTATATTACAGCTATGTGTATAGTGTATTACAGCTATAGTGTATTATAGCTATAGTATATTACAGCTGTAATGTATAGATATTACAGCTGTAGTGTATAATATATTACAGATATAGTGTATAGTATATTACAGCTATAGTGTATTATAGCTATAGTGTAGAATATATTACCGCTATAGTGTATTACAGTTATAGTGTATAGTATATTACAGCTATAGTGCATTATGCCTATAGTATATTACAGCCATAGTGTATAGTGTTTTACAGCTATAGTGTATTGTGTATTATGGCTATAGTGTATTATGGCTATAGTGTATTACAGCTATAGTGTATAGTATGTTACAGCTATAGTGTATATAGCGTGCCATGGGGACACTCTTTTCCTACGCACTAGCCATGTAAGCCTACGCGATGGCCAGCACGAAGGTGAACCCCACCCTGAGCATGCGCAGGGATGATTTCAGCAGCCGCTGACGCTCCCGCGCATACGTGGACCCGCGCCGGCCGGTGGAGTCCCTGGCTGGCGCAGCGCCAAAGGCCTTCCACGCTGCCTGGCGGGGTGCAAACCACTCCGGTGCCGGCCTAGCCCCTGAAGGTGTGGAAGACCCCCCGTACCCGGCAGGGCGGGGATCCCGGCGGGACAGAGCCACTCCGTTGTGCCGGGAGCCCCCGCCCCGCCGGGTACAGGAGAATCCCGCCCTAGATATATTGGAATTTAAATATTTGATGAAGGGTTAACATCCTGGGCTAGAGTTTGTTGCAGTCGTGTTTTTAAAATAATCTTGGTTTGAAAGAAAACAAACCTTTTAGGAGCCTGAGGTGCAATTAATCACCATAAAAGCTAGGGCTGATGCAATTTTATTTTGATTAAGGGGGAATCCCTGGGGAGTTAATTAGGTTTCAGCTTGGTGAGGTGTTTTTATTGCTGGGTGGAGCTAAGGCATTAGGCATTTTTGAAAGCATTTCCAGTTGACTTCTGACCTGGCTGAAGGTGTGCACAGTGAAATAGTTCTGCTGTCATTGTAAGTTAGTTAAAAGAGATTAATTGTATTTAAAGTGGTGCAGACTTGTCTGAGGACAAGGGGGAGCTGAAACAATCCAGTTGAAACCAGCTTTTGAAGACATCCAGCCAGAGTTTCTGCAGGGGCTGGGAGTGGAGTCAGATCTGTTCTGTAAAGCAGTGACAAGAGATCTCTTACTCAAAGATTAACTCTGTAAAGTAAGTATTCTTCTGTGCCATTGGTATTTAGGGTGGATTGAGAGCTGCGATGGTCTATTTTCTTGTTTAAGTGGGAATGAAGATAATAGGGAAGGGTATTGTATTCACTGCATTGAGTAGTCTTATTTAAGGTAATTGTAAGGAATTTTGGGTGTGACGTTAAAGATTTTAATACTGTATTAGTAATAAAGTTTGGGTTTACAATACCATCTGCAGGATTCCCCGGTGGGATTCTCTGCTTTGCCGGCAGCGCACCAACGCCCGTGGGTTTCCCAACAACATGGGATGGGCACAATGGGAAACCCCATTGGCTGGCTGGGGGAATGGAGGATTCCACTGCCGGCGGGGGTGCGCCGCGCCAGAAACGGGGTGGAAGAATCCCACCCCAGATCCCTATTTCTTTGTGTAATCAATAATAAAAATAATCTTTATTGTCACAAGTAGGCTTATATTAACACTGCAATGAGGTTACGATGAAAAATGAAAAGCCCCTAGTCGCCACATACCGGCGCCTGTTCGGGCACACAGAGGGAGAATTCAGAATGTCCAAATTACCTGACAGCATATCTTTTGGGACTTGTGGGAGGAAACCGGAGCACCCGGAGGAAACCCACACAGACATGGGGAGAACATACAGACTCCGCACAGAGAGTGACCCAAGCCGGGAATTGAACCTGGGACCATGGAGCTGCGAAGCAACAGTGCTACCCACTGTGATACCGTGCCGCCCATAATCACTCCTGGGACGACGTATCCTTTCCTCACAGTCTTACAAACTTAAAATAAAATATTGAGATTCGGACCAGTATCCTCGCCATTGTTGGGGTCTAATCTGCGATCGTAATATGCTGCAGGAGACAACAAAGATTTGCTTTAATATAGCGCCTTTCACAGTTCCAGAACGTCACAAGACACTTCACAGCCAGTAAACACTTTTGAAGTTTAGTCACTGTTGTAATGTATGAATTGTGACACCCACTCTGAGCACAGCAAGCTCCCACAAAGTGCAATAACATTTTGGTGCTGTTCTTAAAGGAACAAATATTGGCCAGGGTTAACTCCCCAACTCTTCTACAAAATGTGCCATGGGATCTTTCTTTTCTGTCTGCCTGGGAGACTAGACAGGGCCTCAACTTAGTAATCCATCCAAACGGTAGAACCTCCAACAGTTATGCACTTTCTCAGCACCCGAGTGTCGGGTCCGCCTAGATGTTGTGCTGAAGTCGCTGTTGTGGACTTGAAGACTAAACCTTGTAACCCAATTGCAAAGGTGGCGCCAACTGAGAAACAGCTGGTACCGGACAGCGACATGAGGGATGGTTTTACTCTGGCACGGAGCAACATCTGCTGGCAGCACCTCTCAGAAAATGATACTGCGCAGTCCGAGCTGACAGGAACCCTGAGCCTGCACGATTTTCCAATACGCCCTCCTGGTAGACGATGATCTGTGCCAAGGGAACGGAATTAAGTTAATTCACTCTGCCCCCTTTTTCAGGATCGCTGCTCAGTATTACCCTGTGCTTTTCGCATTGTAATAATCAAATCGCTTTGTCCCAACAGGGAAAGGCACCCAGGGTGTGTTCTTGCTGTTACAAGTGCCTTCATGTTGTCATCGGATTTGTACTCCTGTTGGTGGTGACAGGATCCATCACGCTGATTCGTGGATTTCTTGGTGAGAAAGCAGTTAATGAGTCATAGAGTTTTACAGCACAAATAGAGGCCCTTCAGTCCACCATGTCTGTGCAGCCAATGGCCGTTCCATTCACAAAAGCTCACCTTTTGACGTCCAGTAGGAGTTCCCAAATCGACCCACAGATTCTGTTCCTGCCGTGAGAGGACCACAAATTCCAAAGATTGAACGGACAATAAACAATGCATGGGAGGTAGTGTAACTGCTGTCCCTACCCCAGGACTAGGACTGAGATATTGGATTAATTGACTGACAGGCCCGGGAGGACGATTGTTCCTCTAAGCCAGCGAAACTCCATCCTGAGATCAGAAACCCCCCCAAATTGGATTCCCCTCTCAGTCATCAGACCCTACTGTGACTGGATCCCCCCCATCTCCCCTGGTGGGGTTCGAACCCAGGTGCCCAAGGCATTGCCCTGGATTCTGGATCACTAGTCCAGTGACAATACCTCTACTCCATCACCTCCTCTCAGATTTTCCTCCTCTCAGCTCTGGTTCTTTTGCCGATCATCTGTCCCCGTGGGTGATCGACTCTTCTGTCATTGGAAACAGTTTATTTATTTATTCTTTTTTTAAAATTTAGAGTACCGAATTCATTTTTTCCTATAAAGGGACAATTTAGCGTGGCCAATCCGCCTAAGCTGCACATCTTTGGGTTGTGGGGGCGAAACCCACACAAACACAGGGAGAATGTGCAAACTCCACACGGACAGTGACCCAGAGCCGGGATCGAACCCGAGACCTTGGCGCCGCGAGGCAGCGGTGCGAACCACTGCACCTCCGTGCTACCCTGTTTATTTATTTATTCTATCTGAACCTTGCATGATTTCTCAGGAGGATATATTAACAAACAAACTAGGAGCAGGAGCAGGCCACTTGGCTCCTCCAGCCCGCTCCATAATTCAATAAGATCATGGCTGACCTGATTGTGGCCTCAACTGCACATTCTCAACTCCGCCTCCCCTCTCCCCCACGATGAACTTTTCTCCCTTGTTAGTCAAGAATCTATCTTACCTCTGCCTTAAAATCAGTCAGTGACCCTTTCTTCACCCCTCTCCAGGAAAGAGAGTTCATGACCCTCTGAGAGAAATAATTTCTTCTAATTTCTGTCATATATGGGAACCCCTTATTTTTAAACAGTGGAGTCTCTCCTACAAGGAGAAAATGCCTGCGGCTGTTTATATTGAGCATATGGTATCAATGATGTTATCAAGTTAATTTTCCAAACCTGTGCTTTCACTTGGCTGGACAGCAGAACACTAAGGTTTGAATTCTAGGCTGGGGGGAGAGTCCCCACCCTCCAATGTGAAGGCCTTGGGGGAGTTTGGCACACTTGCGCCAAAGCCATTTAACGGCCATCTGGCCTCATTATCGAGAGCTACCAGCCAGGCTGCAGCTCTCTTGTGCCAAGAGTGCCACTGGGAGTGGTGACCACTGTTGGGACGAGAACAATCCCTGAGGAAGGCCTGTTGCGATGGAACGGAGATGAAAACCGGAATTCTCAGTCCGTTGGCGCCTGTGGAATTCTCTGGTCCCCGTTGTAGCGAATGGAGTTTTGGTGGAGCGCCAATTCCTCCGTTCGCGCTGGCAGGGGTGGCCGGGTGAACTCAGATCGGAGAATCCCGGCTGAAAGGTGAGTCTAGGGAGTCGGCAGGATCGGCAGGCCATGTGGAGGTGGGGCTAGCCGATACGAGTAGGAGGCAGGGGGTTATGGTTCAAGGTAGCTCGGTAGCACAGTGGCTAGCACTGAGGCTTCACAGAGCCTGGGTCCCAGGTTCGATTCCCAGCTTTGGTCACTGTCTGTGCGTCGTCTGCACGTTCAGATCATAGCATTTTAGAATTATAGAATATATAGTGCAGAAGGAGGCCATTTGGCCCATCGAGTCTGCACCGGCTCTTGGAAAGAGCACCCTCCCCAAGGTCAACACCTCCACCCTATCCCCATAACCCAGTAACCCCACCCAACACTAAGGGCAATTTTGGACACTGAGGGCAATTTATCATGGCCAATCCACCTAACCTGCACATCTTTGGACGTCCTCCCAGTGTCTGCGTGGGTTTCCTCTGGGTGCTCCGGTTTCCTCCCACAGTCCAAAGACGTGTAGGTTAGGTGGATTGGCCATGCTAAATTGCCCTTAAGTGTCCAAAAAAGGCAAGTAGGGGTGGGTTACGGGGATAGGGTGGAAGTGAGGGCTTAAGTGGGTCGATGCAGACTCGATGGGCCGAATGGCCTCCCTCTGCACTGTATGTTCTATGTTCTAAGGTGCAGGGGGGAGGTCACAGTTTAAGGGGCCTTTTGTGCGCAGAGTCTGTAAAGGAGCTTAGCTACCAACCCCCTCTCCCCCACCCCATCTACTGACATCTACTACATTGATGGTGTCACGTAGCAGTGTGAGCACTGATCTCCCTGGCCACAGACAAAATCCCTGTGGAGCAGGGAAGAGGCCCTTAAGCGTCTGCCTGGCACCTCCTCTGCCATTGGCATGAACGCAGCTATGGTAAACAGTGGCAGACGGCGATGCCACAGCCATGCACCCGATTTTACAGCCCCCTATACCATTCCATTCCTGCGGTGGCAAGGTCATTAAATTACAGCCAAAAAACATTTTTTCAGCCTCTTTATTTTTACTATCTTCAGTATTTTTGGCATGAGTGGGCATGTGAATAAAAAGTGAAAATCTATACCGAAAAAACAAAAGCATGAAACAGTCCACGTTAAACGTGGACGGAGGGCATCTAAAGGGGGAATGAAAAGCAAAGTATGAAGACAAGCGTGCAACACTTATGAGAATACCTGGTGTGCACGTATAGGCTTACGGACTCTGGTTGTGTGTATTCCCAGAGCTATCCTCCAGCCTTTGAGCATTTCCAACACCCACTCCCATGATTTATGGTTTTCCTTTGTCAGCTGGAAGCCAAACAGCCTTTACCTTGCTTGATTGGCTGATTCTTGATAGCCTATCAAATGTCCTCAGACTGGAATACTTTCACAACTGATACCGAGAGAGTTCAAAGAAAATGAAGAGGAAAACACATTTTTTTAATGCCCTTTCGAATTTTCCTTTGGGTTTCCTCAAGGCGATTTCCGAAATTAAATCTTATTGTCTTGGCAGCCCTAACTTTTTCCGACCATTAAACTAATGACCAGACCATGCCTTTCAATGAATTTAATGCCAGAGAATCCCTACAGTGCAGAAGGTGGCCATTCGGCCCATTGAGTCCGCCACGGCCCTCCAAAAGAGCATCCTACCGAGGCCCACTCTCCTGCCCCACCCCTGTAACCTGCACATTTTTGGATGTGGGAGGAAACCAGGGCACCCGGCATATATGGGGTGCAAACTCCACACAGTCACCCGAGGTCGGAATCGAACCCGGGTCCCTGGCATCGTGAGGCAGCGATGCTAACCACTGTGCTCTTCCTACAAACCAAAACCCCACAAGACAATGCAAACTTATATAATTATCCCTCATTTGAGGACGGTCACGCCCTGACACGCACAAGGTCAATCCATTTTATAAACTAAACAAATTCTAACCAAACTAACCGCTGTGTACTTTTTTTTTAAAAGAGGTTCCAATTATACTCAATGGCTTTGCACCGAATCGTCCTGCACAGACATCAGTCGCAACCAGCCTGGGCAGCACCATCAAGACCACCAGCCCCACATACAGTAGCAATGCCAACACAAGTCAGGTGCGCGTGACCCCAATGAGCAACTCGACTGCGGCTGCACCAAACTACAGCACTCAAGCCAGCCACAACTTCAGCAGCGTGACCAACTCAAGTATGGACGCACAGATCCACAACACAGGGGGAATATGTTCCTTTGTGGGAGAACTGAAGGTGAACCAGAACACCTCCATTCAACTGAACAGCAACCCTAACTCAAGTGAATATATAAATGTAGCTGAAGCTGTTGAGAGAAAGGTAAGAGGAGATATTTGAAAGGGGGAGGTTTGAACCCAAGCCGCCCATTGGGAAGCTGATGGGATCGGGGGCAGCACTGGACTTTAATGCACACATTGGAGTCAGTGAAGAGAAATATAGGATGAGCAATATACTGCTCATGTTCTACCCCGCAACCCTCGTGGGCGAGATTAGAAATTACTTCTGGATTGTATTATGAGAGTCAACATTCTGGTGAAAAGTTACTGATTCCTAATTTTCCTTTATCCCATCTCAATGCCCTGACCTGTGTGTGGCTGGTCATCACACTTTAGTGGCAGCTACTACTGAAGCATACGGCACAGGAGGCTATTCAATCCATTGTGCCTGTGCATAGAGGTCATTTCCTTTCGAAAATTCCTATTGAATGTGTTTCGACCATTTTTCCAGCCTGTACAATTCTAACATAGCAAATTTCCAACTATTGGATAGCACAATTGCTTCACAGCTCCAAAGTCTCAGGTTCGATTCCGGCTTGGGTCACTGTCTGTAAGGAGTCTGCACATCCTCCCCGTGTGTGCGTGGGTTTCCTCCGGTTTCCTCCCACAGTCCAAAGATGTGCAGGTTAGGTGGATTGGCCATGATAAATTGCCCTTAGTGTCCAAAATTGCCCTTAGTGTTGGGTGGGGTTATTGGGTTGTGGGGATAGGGTGGAGGTGTTGACTTTTGGGAGGGTGCTCTTTCTAAGAGCCGGTGCAGACTCGATGGGCCGAATGGCCTCCTTCTGCACTGTAAATTCTATGATCTATGATCTCCATTCACCTGAGGAAGGAGCTGCGCTCCGAAAGCTTGTGTTTGAAACAAACCT
The DNA here is from genome assembly GCF_902713615.1 of Scyliorhinus canicula. Lineage (NCBI taxonomy): Eukaryota > Metazoa > Chordata > Chondrichthyes > Carcharhiniformes > Scyliorhinidae > Scyliorhinus > Scyliorhinus canicula. The sequence continues at coordinate 110,000,700 of NC_052157.1, read as the reverse complement.
GTTGGACTTTAACCTGGTGTTGTAAGACTTCTTTCTATAGTCATTAGAGGTCATGTATGAGCTTGACCATAATGCCCAATTGTAGCTGAATAACTCTCGCACTCACTCATAGCCAGAGGTGCCAAAGCATTCGAGCTCTAAATTAAGTATTTTTGCCTGATGTTAGAATTATAGAACTTATAGTGCAGAAATAGGCCATCAGCTCCGTGTATCTCTGTTCTAGAGGTTCAGCCTGGGACCCAGCTGGGTACTGGGATCCACAGCCCTCAGACTGCTGTCCCGCCTGAGGCTTTATTCCTCCACCAGATGTGCACAGGCAGCAGTATGGTGCTCACCAGATTGTGCCCCTGAAGCCTAACCTGTCCCACCAAGGTGTGTGTATCTGCACTGGTGGAGGGTGGGGATGACAGCTGTGCCATGACTATAATGGTGGCATCCTCAGAGCTCTCCTCCAAGGTGGCCTCCTGGGAGGCAGGAGAGGGTGCCACCCGGGATGGGCCGGCACCATCGGCTGGAGGACCTGCTGGAGAATGGACATGTGGTCAGTGTGAGGGATTTGCCAGTCAGTAAGGACTTATGTTTGACAGGTCTCCTGGGTGGAGCCCGATGGTTCCTCACCTCTGCGGCACGTGCCAGCGTCCGCATGGGTGACCGATCTGTCCTCGGCAGCCCGGTCATCTCTCATCTCCACCGCCAGCTCCTCGAAGGTGTTGAGGATTCTTAAGTCTGGGGCCCCACCACCAGTCTGGGCCCTCTCCCGACATTTATGGGAGAACTTTTCCTGAGGAGACACAGAGGGGGCATCGCGTGGTTCACAGTGATGGGAATGGGGTGTGAAGGGAGGATGGGAGGGGGATTGAAGGGGGATTTGAAGGAAGAGGGGGTGGAGGGAGGGTTGGGGGTCCATGGAGATTTGGGAGGTGGATGATCCCTTTTGTGGGGGGGGGGGGGGGGATGTTGGTGTCTACTCACTCGTGCTGCCTGTTTGATCTTTTTTCGACACTGGAGGCCAGGCCTCCTGGTCACACCCCCGGAGCTTACAGCTGCCGCCACCTCATCCCAGGCAGCATTGGCTGCTCCATGGCTCACCCTCTGGGGGAACAGAACATCCCTCGTGGCCTCCACGCTCCCCAGGTCAGCGTCTCAGGATTTTGGGGCTGGTCTCCTCAGCGCCATTGTTGCGACCTGGCTGAGGTTGCCTGCGTATGTGCAGCTTAATTGCTGCTCAACCTTGTTAGTGGGACCTGACGAGCGCAGTCCAGGCAAATCAGCTGGCGAACCTTCATTTGTGCCAAGAAGCTGGTGTGGCCTCGTTAAGTGGACCAATTGACATTGAATAGCGTTACCGGCCCCGTTGGGCCAAGTGATGGCAAATATAAGGTACTGGTGGTTCTTTTTGCTCTTCGCTATTTACTGTACACATCAGATAATTAAAAGTAATTTCATCTACAGAATGAGTAATGCCTGGCCACCAGATTGACTTCTGGGCTTGGCATTTTGCTAACTTGGTGGCGTCTTTGAAGAACATCAAACCAAAGTATTCTCGAATGGCACAAGGAGATCATCAGTGATTGTGAGGTGCTTCTTCTATTTGTAGTACTGCCATGGTACTCCATTGTTTGGATTATAGTCTAGCCATCCTTCCAAACCAGCATTTTCTTAATGTGGCACATTTGTCATCTTACTACTGTGCTTGTTTTAAGTTTTACATCTTCTTGACAGTAGCCGATAGGTGTTGAGTAATGAGAAATATTTGCACTGTCGCCTTTTTGATAAAATCCTCCGACTGGTTCCTTCAACTGGTACCCTGAATAGCATATCTGTTGTTATCTAGTCCTTCCCTTGAATGTACTCTGTTAAGGAGTCATATCTCATTAATCTTAATCTGAACTGTTGGATTCTAGGCAGCATCTTCGAAATCTCTTTCTTGTTCAGAGGGGTGACTCGTGGCTTATGGTCTGTTTCAATTTTGAACCACAATGCCATTATGTGGTCTGAGAATTTTTCGCATAGCCATGCCATTGTCAATGTTTCTTCCTCAATTGTAGCATATCTTTTCTTTGAGTCTGCGAATGACCTAGAGTAAATACATCTACATTTACCATCCGTGTCCTCAAAAGTATACGGCACCCAGACCTGTAGATGATGCATCTGCTGCTATTATGGGCTGTAGTTCCAGGTCGTAATGAGCCAAAACCGAAGTGGAATTCAAAATAGTTTTGATTTGCTGAAAAGTATTTTGCTGGTCTGCATTCCAACACCATTGTTGACCTTGTCTCAACAGCTGTCTTAAAGGCACATTGACCTCTGTAACTTTTAGGCAGGAATTTGCCTCCTTGGCCCTGAGGAATCTCTGAAGCTCAGTAATGTTCCTGGGCTGTGGATACTCTCTGATCACCTTTGTTTTTAGTGGGTCGATTATTCTTCAAGATTCTTTTACAATGTGAAATTTAGAGTGGAATTTTCCCCCCAAAATGACAAAGTGTAATGTTCAGTCAGAAAACTGACGGGTCCAGACAGCAGTGAGCACAGATTAGAAACCAACAAGCAATAATAGTGGAGCACCAACAGTTCTCGGGCTCAGTACCACTCCCAGAACCATTCTAAAGTGCTGAAGGTTTGAAGCAGGCCCAAGAAAGAGGCTTTCCAGATATATAACCACTTCCAGGGTGCACAAGAAAGTACAAAAGTATCAGGTTAGTACATTACACCATTCAGTGGGACCTATTCCCAATTATGTAATAGCAGGTGTCACAAAACCATGCCCTTTTAGTTTTGAGAATATGTTTTTTCAAATTTCAACCGAATGAAACCTTTGCAATTTTAAGCAAGCTGCTTAAAAACATGAAGCCATGTTCCAAGGTCGAGAAGAGAAACAAACAAATCATCTTTTGGAGAGTGTGGCAAGACAGACATTTCCTATAGTTCAGACATCCATCAAAACTCTTAATTGTCTCAGGAAGAGAGAAAATGCAAAGTACTGGATAATGAATCAATGGCTGCCATAGGCAGACACACCCTGTTGTATTCACTTGTGGACTTGCTTTTCCAGCTGCTATTATACGAGAATCTTGTGATTGTTCTTTTAAACATTTAATATTTCCTGACAGATAAATATCGCCTACAGATCATCGGCACTCAAAATGAACTATGTAGCAACAAAGCTCATAGGAATAAGGTAAGCATGAGAGGCCACAGAATTTATATTGCCATAAAATCTCCTGCAGGGTAGGGCGGCCTGATGGCATTGCTGCCTCACAGCGCTGAGGACCCGGGTTTGATCCTGGCCCCGGTCACTGGCCATGTGGAGTTTGCACATTCTCCCCATGTTTGCGTGGGTCTCACCCCCATAACCCAAAGATGTGCAGAGTATGTGAATTGGCCGGGCGAACTTGCCCCTTAATTGGAAAAAAAAAAAGAATTGGGTACTCTAAATTTAAATAAAAACTCCTACAGGGTATAGTGGAACTTAAAATAGCCTCAGAGAGAGTGCAACCAGTTGCTCCCAACTTGAACCTGTATTTTATATTTTATTTTTCATTCAGTTCCCTCTTATATTCTCCTTGGTCTGGGCAGAGGACAAGATGGTTGATGAGGGGAGTTGATAATGGAATAAGTTCTGAGCCTGGCCCACAAGACAATTGTGATTGAGGATAGCCGCCCAGCCCATCTTAATTCAACCCAACCAGGGGCAAACCCCAGCGCATTACAGATTCCAACTGGCCACTAAAACAGCTTTCACCAGAGTTTTAACAGATAAACACCAATTCTATCCTTCTGAACACCTCGGTAAAACAAAATCATTAACTAATTGAACAATTTGACAGTCCCTTAAAGGGGCAATGCAATGAACAAGACAGAACTTCAAAGGAAACTCATGGTAATTAAATTAAAATGAAAGCTTCAATTGCGCGTTTGGGTTCTCGAGTGAGGTTTAAGGCAGTGGTGCTGTGGTATTGTCACTGTACTAGTAATCTCGAGACCCAGGGTAATACCCCTCAGAACTTTCTATATTTACCCTGCTTCTCAATTGTCTTATCAACAGCAGATCGTGGCTCACATGTTTGCTGTGCAGCACTGTATCTTGTCTTTTGGAAGTTCATATACACCACATCAACAGCATCACCCTCATCGACCCTCTCTGTTGTCACATCAACAAAATGCCAGAAAGTTAGTTGATTATTTGCCATTACAAACCCGTCCTGGTTTTCCTTAATTAACCCATTTTCCCCCAAGTCACCCTTAATTTTGTCCTGAATTGTGATTTCCTGAAGCTTTCACAGCACCAAGGTTAAACGGATTGGCTTGTGATTGCTGGGCATGTCTTTACACACTTTTTTGAACAAGGGTATTATATTCGCACTGCCCTATTCTTCTGGCACCGGAGTCTAATGAAGATTGGAAAATTATGGCCAGTGCCTCCGCGATTTCAACGTTTGTTTCCCATAATATCCCTGGATACAGCTCATCCAGTCCTGGGGACTCATCCAGTCCTGGGGACTCATCAACTTTAACTACAGGCAGCCAATCGAATACCTCCTCCTTCTCGATTTAGTATCATTCAAGGCTCTGAACTGCCTTCTCTTTCACCAGGGTTTGGGTAGCATCTTCTTCCTTGGCAAAGACAGATGCAATATTTTCATTCAATATCTCAGCCATGCTGCTGTCTCCATGCATAAATCTATTTTTAGCCTTCGTGGCCCCACTCCTTTTGCCAACCTTTTATTATTTCTATTTGTGTCAAAGACTTTTGAAATCCCTTTTTATGTTATCCACCACTCCCTACTCACGCTCTCGCCTTGCTTTTTTAAATTGTTTTTTAAATTCCCCTCAGAACTTTCTATATTTACCCTGCTTCTCAATTGTCTTATCAACCGGACATTGTGCATTGTCTTAACGGCATGACAAGTGCATGATCTACTGGCACTGCTGTCATGTCCGGTCCTGGCTGCCTGGCCTGGCACCTTGAGGGCAGCTGCCGCGGATTGGACGACTCCAACCCACGTATGCGCGGATGACATCATCACGCATAAGCGTGAAACCCGCGCATGCGCGGGCCGGTATGCCCCTCAGCCACCCCGCGAATGGATACAGCGGGGCGGCGGAGGGAGAAAGAGTGCGCGGGGTAAGTTCCCGCTGCCCGCGATCGGTGCCCACCGATCGCGGGCCCATGGCACCCTTGGCACAGCCGTGGTACTGCCGTGCCAATCGGTGCCATGGTTCCCCAGATCGGGACTTTACGGCCGTTTTTATTAACCGCCAGACCAGGTGTGATTTACGTTCATAAAAACGGTCGCAAAGGCCTTGGAAATCGGCCCATCGGCCAGCTGAGAATCGCTGCTCGCTGTAAAAAAACGGCGGGCAGCGATTCGTGTCGGGAGGCGGGTGTGGGGGGGGGGGGAGAATAGCGGGAGGGCGTCGGACCAGCGTGGCCGTAAAAATTTATGCCGCCCGCTATTCTCCGCCCCGTCGTGAGTGCGGAGAATTCCGCCCCACCTTTTTTATTCCTGAGTTGCCTGCCCTTGGGACATCCTTCTTGGATTGGATTGGATTAGGGGCTGTTTAGCACAGGGCTAAATCGCTGGCTTTGAAAGCAGACCAAGGCAGGCCAGCAGCACGGTTCGATCCCCGAACAGATGCCGGAATGTGGCGACTAGGGGCTTTTCACAGTAACTTCATTGAAGCCTACTTGTGACAATAAGCGATTTTCATTTCATTTCATTTGTTTATTGTCACTTATACCGAGGTACAGTGAAAAGTATTTTTCTGCAAGCAGCTCAAACAAATCATTTAGAACATGGAAAGAAAATAGAAGAAAATGCATAATAGGGTAACGCAAGGTATACAGTGTAAATTCTCCAGCACTCTGATTTTCTCATTAATTGAAAATGAAAATCACTTACTGTCACAAGTAGGCTTCAAATGAAGTTACTGTGAAAAGCCCCATTCCGGCGCCTGTTCGGGGAGGCTATTACAGGAATCGAACCGTGCTGCTAGCTTGCCTTGGTCTGCTTTCAAAGCCAGCGATTAGCCCTGTGAGCTAAACAGCCCCTAATTAATACCTTCTGTCCTATTTTCCTGGGCACCATACACCCAGGAATATTTAACACCCAGTCCTGCCTTCTTTGAGTCAGGGCTTTGCTGTAGCCACAATATCACAGTTCCACGTGTCTAACTGTACCACATTTTGTGCATTCACATACGTGCACAGTAACCCTAATTTATTTCATTATTTAAAAAAATAAATTTAGAGTACCCAATTCTTTTTTTTCCAATTAAGGGACAATTTAGCTTGGCCAATCCACCTACCCTGCACATATTTTTGGGTTGTGTGGGTGAGACCCACACAGACAAGGGGTGAATGTGAAAACTCCACATGGACAGTGACCCAGGGCTGGGATCGAATCCGGGTCCTCGGTGTCATGAGGGAGCAGTGCTAACCACTGTGCCACCATGCCACCCAGTAACCCTAATTTAGAGGATATTATTTTCCCCTTACCACGAGCTCACCTACTGAGCTATTTCCTATTTTATTGCCACCTATCTCTCCCAGTATTCATTCACTTTGATCCTTTTGTAGTATTATCCCACGGCTTTGTCAAGTTAATTTAAACTCTTCCTAATTGCACTAGCAAATCGCCCACAAGAAATAAAGTCCCAGTTTTATTTATGTGCTAGGCCTTCTCCTGTCTCCCCTGAAGCTGGTCCCAAGGTATCAGAAACCAAAAGCCCTCCCCCCTGCACCATCTTCCCTGCCATACGTTCATCTGCTTTACCCTCCTATTTCCATATATTCACTTCCACATAGTACCAGGAGTTTTCTGGAGACCATTTTTGAGGCCCCACTTGCTAATTTACCAGCCAATTCCCTAAATTCTGACAGCAGGTCCATATCCCCCTCTCTGGCTATGTTGTTCATATCAATGTGGACCATGGCCATTGGCTGTTTACCCTCAGGGGGTTCATCGCCCTCCAGTGACCATCTTGGCTCAGGCACCAGAATGCAAAATACCATCATGGATTCAGGCCTGCAGCCTCAGAACACCTGTTTGTTCCCCTAACTATTGAATTGCCTATCATTATTGTTCTTCCAGTCTTCTATATGTCCCCATTGGACAGTTGAGCCAGCCTTGGTGCCAAGGTCTTGGCTCTGGCTGCATTCCCCCTAAGTCATCACCCTCATAAAGATTGAGAACTGAACACTGGACGGAGAGTGAGATGCACTTAGGGGACTCCTGCAATACCTGCCGATTTCGTCTGGTGGTCAGCAGTTCCCTCTTTCCCTGCATACTCTTACAATGTGGGGTGACAGCATCCATAATCTTGCTATCCACATTGATCTCAATCTCAAGGATACAATGCTTGGTTACATTTATGATGATAATATGCTGTAGTGGGTTTGGATGATATTTCGAAAAGGCAGGGACAGATCGTCCTTGAATAATGGAGCATGGGGTGTGTGACAAGAGGAAGCCAGTAATAATGCAGGGTCAGAGGAACAGAGAGTGGGGCTGGAGTTGATTTTCCTAATAGCTTATCAAGCCTTGGGCTGACAATTGACAAGTAACATTCGCGACACACGTACCACACAATGACCATCTCCAACAAGATAAAAATCTAACCATTGCCCCTTGACATTGAATGGCATTACCATCACTATACCCTCACTATCAACATCCTGGGGGTTACCATTGATCAGAAACTGAACTGGGCCATATAGATACTGTGGCTACAAGAGCAAATCAGAGGGTAGGAATTCCGTGGCAAATAACTCACCTGCTGGATCTCTAAAGCCTGCCCACCATCTACAAGGTACAAGTCAGGAGTGTGATGGTATATTCCCCACTTGCCTGGATGAGTGCAGCTCCAACAACACTCAAGAAGCTCAACACCATTCAGGACAAAGCAGCCCACTTGATTGGCACCCATTCCACAAACATTTACTCCCCCCACCACCGACAACAGTCCTGTGTACCATCTACAAGCTGCCCTGCAGGAACTCATTAAGGGTCCTTAGACAGCACCTTCCAAACCCATGACCACTACCATCTAGAAGGACAAGAGCAGCAGAGACCTGGGTACGCTACTACCTGGAAGTTCCCCTCCAAACCCCTCATCATCCTGACTTGGAAATATATCGCTGTTCCCTCACAGTCATTGGGTCAAAATCCTGGGACTCCCTTCCTAACAGCACTGTGGTTGTATCTACACCACAGGTACTGCAGCGGTTCAAGAAGGCAGCTCATAGAATCATAGAATTTACAGTGCAGAAGGAGGCCACCCGGCCCATTGAGTCTGCACCAGCTCTTGCAAAGAGCACCCCACCCAAGCCCACGCCTCCACCCTATCCCTATAACCCAGTAACCCCACCTAACCTTTTTGGACACTGACGGCAATTTATCACGGCCAATCCACCTAACCTGCACATCTTTAGACTGTGGGAGGAAACCGAAGGACCCAGAGGAAACCCACTCAGACACGGGGAGAACGTGCAGACTCCGCACAGACAGTGACCCAAGTCGGGAATCGAACCTGGGACCCTAGAGCTGTGAAGCAACTGTGCTAACCACTGTGCTGCCATGCTGCCCATCTCATCACCAGCTTCTCAAGGCAATTAAGGATGAGGAATAATGGCTGACCAAATGTAACCACGTCCTGTAAATGAATTTTAAATAACCTTGAGGTGTTGTGACAACAGGATTGCATTTGGAAAGAGAAGTGAATATCTTCCAAGAGAAGTAAACATCTTTCAGTCTGATTCACTGGAATATATGGAGTAAGGGAGCTGAGTAAACACTTGATGTGGAGGAAGAGGGGCATTGATGGTAATGTTGGGTTGAGTTGTAAAATTATAGATTAGCTGGAAGGTGGAGACTATAGATCACAAGATGTGGCAGTGAATGGAGAAAATGGACTTCAAAACACATCCTGGTTTATGTTATAGAAATTTGAAGACATTCCACTCAAACACTAGAGTCTAAAACTGGTGTTGACCCTTTTTTCTACCCCTGACCCCACCAGACAAGACTTTAGATTTGAAACTTTGGCTAAAGATCCCATTGTTTCCAAATGTCAAGATACAGATGAACAAATATTCTACTCATGGATCTATTTCTCTTTACACAGTCCTGTCTACTCTGCTATTCGATTTTGGATGTTTTTTTGGTGCAGTGTAACATCCCAGGAAGAGAAGATTTCAGAAATATTTCAGCAAAACGTTGACAACATTATCGTGCCCGATAACGGACAATTAAAGGTTCACATCAACAGTGAGAGTAAGTCTTACTTTTAACAGCTGTAGTCTCTTGATTGACAGGTGCTAACCACATCAAAAGCAGCTTTTTCACAGCAGAAAGCACTTAGCTTCCTTTGATATGGTGAGTGGCTGTCAATCATAGCATGAATGTTTATAAAACATTGTGGTTAGCATCAAAGTATGAAGGGAAAGATCAATGAACAATCCACCAAGCAGCTGTCTCTGGAGTAATAAAACTGTCATAATCGGCTGTTGCATTGCTGTGTGAAATTGAATGGAAGATCTGAATTTCAAAGGCAGCCAAGGGTTTTCAAGCCCGTTGAACCATACTGAGCTTTCAAGGAACCCTCTGAAACTTGTAACAGCTCCTGCTTTGAACACTTCTGTCAGGAAGCAGATTTTAGGAAAGGATAAGTGAAAATTCAGTGGTTTTCCAACCTACTGCTTGGACTGCTCTTCAGCTTTAAGGCAGTGGTCTCTAATGGAGGGCTCTGATGGGGGTAGTCTAATGGGGTGCCTGATGGGGAGGTGTCTCTGTTGGGGGGATCTGATGAAGGGGTGATGGGGTGTCTGATGGGGGGTGTGTGATGGGGTGTCAGTTGGGGGGTGTCAGATGGGGATCTGTTGGAGATGACTGATGGGGGGCCTGCGGGATTCTGATGGGGTAGGTTTGATGGAGGATAGGATTTTCAGTGTTGGAAGGAGGGGGGGGGGGAGCCTCCAAAGGACTTTGAGGGGCATTTACGTTAAACACAATTGCCCCTTGACCTACCGCATCAGAGCCACGTTTGAAAATACCTGCATCAACCCTTACCCATGTGATTCCCTGCTGAGGGGCCTAGAGCATCATTGGGTTCTGGAGAATCAGGCTTCCATCTGCTAATCAGCTACAAATGACCCAGTTGCACTTTTCTGCCAGCGCGCAGCGTGTAGGTCACTGCCGTTGCTGGCTGGGCACTGGAGCATCAGAATGGTAACAATCCTGTTTTTAGCCCAAATCTCAATTCTCTGCCGCTTTGGAAACCCCACTAATGGTGGCGGGCAATGGAGAATCCACCCCAATATGTATAGAAAGGAAGGAAGATAACTTTATTGAAAGGGGACAGCATTTTGTTTATATCTGAAGAAAAGAAGACAGGCAGATGTTTACATAGAACATAGAACATTACAGCGCAGTACGGGCCCTTCGGCCCTCGATGTTGCGCCGACCTGTGAAACCATCTGAAGCCTATCTGACCTACACTATTCCATTTTCATCCATATGTCTATCCAGTGACCACTTGAATGCCCTTAAAGTTGGCGAGTCTACTACTGTTGCAGGCAGGGCGTTCCACACCCCTACTACTCTCTGAGTAAAGAAACTGCCTCTGACATCTGTCCTATATCTACCACCCCTCAATTTAAAGCTATGTCCCCTCGTGTTGGTCATCACCATCCGAGGAAAGAGACTCTCACTGTCCACCCTATCTAACCCTCTGACTATCTTATATGTCTCTATTAAGTCACCTCTTAGCCTTCTCCTCTCTAACGAAAACAACCTCAAGTCCCTGAGCCTTTCCTTGTAAGACCTTCCCTCCATACCAGGCAACATCCTAGTAAATCTCCTCTGAACCCTTTCCAAAGCTTCCACATCCTTCCTATAATGTGGTGACCAGAACTGCACGCAGTACTCCAGGAGCGGCCGCACCAGAGTTATGTACAGCTGCAGCGTGACCTTGTGGCTCCGAAACTCAATCCCCCTACTGATAAAGGCTAGCACACCATATGCCTTCTTAACAGCCCTATTAACCTGGGTGGCAACTCTCAGGGATTTATGTACCTGGATGCCGAAATCTCTCTGTTCATCTACACTACCAAGAATCTCGCCATTAGCCCAGTACTCTGCATTCCTGTTACTCCTTCCAAAGTGAACCACCTCACACTTTTCCGCATTAAACTCCATCTGCCACCTCTCAGCCCAGATCTGCAGCTTATCTATGTCCCTCTGTATCCTATAACATCCTTCAGCACTATCCACAACTCCACCGACCTTCGTGTCATCTGCAAATTTACTAACCCATCCTTCTACACCCTCTTCCAGGTCATTTATAAAAATGACAAACAGCAGTGGCCCCAAAACATATCCTTGCGGTACACCATTGGTAACTGAACTCCAGGATGAACATTTGCCATCAACCACCACCCTCTGTCTTCTTTCAGCTAGCCAATTACTGATCCAAACCGCTAAATCACCTTCAATCCCATACTTCCTTATTTTCTGCAATAGCCTACCGTGGGGAACCTTATCAAACACCTTACTGAAATCTATATACACCACATCAACCGCTTTATCCTCATCCACCTGTTTGGTCACCTTCTCAAAAAACTCAAGTTTTGTGAGGCATGACCTACCCTTCACAAAACCGTGTTGACTATCGCTTATGAACTTGTTCTTTTCAAGATGATTATAAACCCTATCTCTTATAACCTTTTCCAACATTTTACCCACAACCGAAGTAAGGCTTACAGGTCTATAATTACCAGGGTTGTCTCTACTCCCCTTCTTGAACAAGGGGACAACATTTGCTATCCTCCAGTCTTCCGGCACTATTCCTGTCTATTTTTACACTTTCCAAAATTGCTAACACCTCCTCCTTGTGAACCTCAATTCCATCTAGCCTGGTCAACTGAACCTGAGTATTCTTCTCGACAACATTGTCTTTCTCCAGTGTAAACACTGACGAAAAATATCCATTTAACGCTTCCCCTATCTCCTCTGATTCCACACACAACTTTCCACTACTATCCTTGATTGGCCCTAATCTTACTCTAGTCATTCTTTTGTTCCTGATATACCTATAGAAAGCCTTAGGGTTTTCCTTGATCCTATCCGCCAATGGCTTTTTGTGTCCTCTCCTCGCTCTTCTTAACTCTCCCTTTAGGTCCTTCCTGGCTAACTTGTAACTCTCAAGTGCCCTAACTGAGCCTTCATGTCTCATCCTAACATAAGTCTTCTTCTTCCTCTTGACAAGTGCTTCAACTTCCTTAGTAAACCACGGTTCCCTTGCTTGACAACTTCCTCCCTGCCTGACAGGTACATACTTATCCAGGACATGCAGTAGCTGTTCCTTGAACAAGCTCCACATTTCGATTGTACCCATCCCTTGCAGTTTCCTTCCCCATCCTATACATCCTAAATCTTGCCGAATAGAATCATAATTGCCTTTCCCCCAGCTATAATTCTTGCCTTGCGGTATATACCTATCCCTGCCCATTGCTAAAGTAAACATAACCAAATTGTGATCACTATCACCAAAGTGCTCACCTACATCTAAATCTAACACCTGGCCGGGTGCATTACCCAGTACTAAATCCAATGTGGCCTCGCCCTTTGTTGGCCTATCTACATACTGTGTCAGAAAACCCTCCTGCACACACTGCACAAAAACTGACCCATCTATAGTACTCGCACTATAGTATTTCCAGTCAATATTTGGAAAGTTAAAGTCCCCCATAACAACTACCCTGTTACTCTCGCTCCTGTCGAGAATCATCTTTGCAATCCTTTCCTCTGCATCTCTGGAACTATTCGGAGGTCTATGGACAACTCCCAACAGGGTGACCTCTCCTCTCCTGTTCCTAACCTCGGCCCATACTACCTCAGTAGACGAGTCCTCAAACGTCCTTTCTACCGCCGTAATACTTTCCTTGATTAACAATGCCACACACCGCCCCTCTTTTACCATCTTCTCTGTTCTTACAGAAACATCTAAATCCTGGAACCTGCAACAACCATTCCTGTCCCTGCTCTACCCATGTCTCTGAAATCACCACAACATCGAGATCCCAGGTACCAACCCATGCTGCAAGCTCACCCATCTTATTCCGGATGCTGCTGGCGTTGAAGTAGACACACTTCAAACCAGCGTCTTGCTTGCCGGTGCCCTCTTTCGAACTTTTAACCCTATCCCTGACCTCACTACTCTCAACATCCTGTACACTGGGACTACAGTTTAGGTTCCCATCCCCCTGCTGAATTAGTTTAAACCCCCCCCCCCCCCCCCCCCCCCCCCCCCCCGAAGAGCACTAGCAAATCTCCCCCCCCAGGATATTGGTACCACTCTGGTTCAGGTGAAGACCATCCTGTTTGTAGAGGTCCCACCTACCCCAGAATGAGCCCCAATTATCCAGGAAACCAAAACCCTCCCTCCTGCACCATCCCTGTAGCCACGTGTTCAACTCCTCTCTCTCCTTATTTCTCACTTCGCTAGCAAGTGGCACGGGTAACAACCCAGAGATAACAACTCTGTTTGTTCTAGCTCTCAGCTTCCACCCTAGCTCCCTGAATTTCTGTCTCAAATCCCCATCTCTCTTCCTACCTATGTCGTTGGTACCTATGTGGACCACGACTTGGGGCTGCTCCCCCTTAAGGATCCCAAAAACACGATCAGAGACATCACGAACCCTGGCACCTGGGAGGCAACACACCAACCGTGAGTCTCTTTCGTTCCCACAGAACCTCCTGCCTGTTCCTCTAACTATGGAGTCCCCAATGACAAGTGCTCTGTTCCTCTTCTCCTTTCCCTTCTGAGCAACAGGGACAGACTCTATGCCAGAGACCTGTGCCGTATTGCTTACCCCTGGTAAGTCGTCCCCCGCAACGGTATCCAAAACGGTATACCTGTTATAGAGGGGAACGATCACAGGGGATCCCTGCACTGCCTGCCAGTTCCCTCTCCCTCCCCTGACGGTAACCCATCTACCTTCTTCTTTTACCTGAGGTGTGACTACCTCCCTATAACTCCTCTCAATAACTCCCTCCACCTCCCGAATGATCCGAAGTTCATCCAGCTCCAGCTCCAGGTCCCTAACGCGGTTCTCGAGGAGCTGGAGTTGGGTGCACTTCCCGCAGATGTAGTCAGCAGGGACACTCGAGGTGACCCTTTCCTCCGACATTTCCTTCCCAACTACTGAAAACTAAAAAAAAAAACAAGAACCCCCAATTTGGGCTGTTCCATGGCAACTCCCCCCAGATTAGTATACAGGTTACCATCCCCTGCATACATAAATCACTAACTCCCTGATTGATCCCAATGACTGGTCAATGCGGTCAGTCACTCCTTTTCCAGCCCTTCCTTCCATTGTCTGTAGATAACTAGTCCACTTTGGGTGCAGTCCTGAGTCCCCAAAGTAATGTCCCTTTAAACTGGATTTTTGGCTCCATTTCAGTCTCTTGACACCTGTTAGACACTCTTCCTCAAAACAAATCTCAGCTCTTATCAATTATTCTCCGAGGGACCACGAGGTTAAGCCGACTTTGCAGTAGTCAGGTTGTTTATGTGACTCTTGATGGCGTCTTCTCATCTGCCTTCAATCAGGTATCACGTCCCTCAAGTCAACTTCATCTTGTGATGCTACAGGTGACCACACCAGAAAAGATTACTCAGCGAACAGTCTGTCATCCAAGGGCCACAGAGTACCAGAGAATAGTACTTCTGAATACATATTAAAAATGTATTTTAACATTCTACCTTGAGAGAGTGAAAAACAAAAACTTAGCCTAAATGGGGATGCGGACCAGTTTGGGGGGGGGGGGGGGGTGTTTGGGGGCAATTTTCCATGCCCCCCTCTGTGGCCCGCCATTGGCCAAATGGGGGGTTCTTCTGGTGTCGCCGCTATCAACGGGGCTTCCCGTTGTATGCACCCCCCCACGCTCGGGGATCCATCACTGGCGGGACAATGATAGCAGGAATGGCTGGAAAATTCCGGCCAATAGCTGTGTTGGACAGTACAGAGAGAAACAAGATCGAGAGAAAGGGGTCACAACTGTTTATTATTGATTAATCAATTAAGTTAAAATCAGTATCAATCAAGTGAGAAAACACAAAATGACTTTAAATATTAAAATCAAAGCAGAGCAAATATAAAGAGCAAAATATAATTTTTTTTAAAAATGTGTGACTGTAGTCCTCAGGCCTGAATTTTCTGTATGCAATGTGGTATTTTTCCACCATTTGAGATCATATGGAAACATCTATGAACCTAAATGTTCGCTCCCGCCACCACTGGTACACCTTGGCTGCTTTATGTTTTTATTATTCATTTGCGGGATGTGGGCATTGCTGGTTAGGGCATTGGCCATCCCTAGTTGCCCTTCAGAAGGTGGCGATGCCTTATTGAACCACTGAGGTGTAGGCACACCCATTGTGCTGTTAGGGAGGGAGTTGCAAGATATTTCCCCAGTGACAGTGAAGGAACTGCGATATATTTCCAAGTCGGGGTGGTGAGTGACTTGGAGGGGAACCTCCAGGTGGTGGGGTTCCCAGGTATCTGCTGCCCTTGTTCTTCTAGATAGTAGTGGTCGTGGATTTGGAAGGTACTGCCAAAGGAACCTTGGTGAGTTACTGTAATGCATCTTGTAGATGGTGTACCGTCTACAAGATGCACTGAAGCAAGTTGCCAAGGATTCTTTGGAAGTGCCTCCTAAACCATCTAGATGGCCAAGTGTAGCAGGAGCACACTGACAGCATGATATCCGAATTCCCTTCCAAGTCGCACACTATCCTGACCTGGACATATATCATGTTCCTTACTCATCACTGGGTCACACTGTGGGGACATTTTCACCACATGGACTGCAGTAATGCAAGAAGAAACCCTACCGACCCTTCCTCAGGGACAGTTAAGGTTCGGCAGTGATCTGAATCACGGGATTAAAAAAATAGCAAGCATCAATATTGTCCTCATTAAACAATCTATAGTTATTGAACGCTATCGCTAAGCCAGCTTAACATAAAGAGTGGATACATTTTGCTTTATGAATAGGGAAAGTATAATTTAGACTCGAATATGAGAAGACCTTTGAAAGGTGGAGGTTGAAAAAATAACCGTAATCATTAAACCATCAGTTAAATCTCTCTCTTTATTTTGCTTGTAGTCAAACAGTGCCAAGACAGCATGCCAACTTGTGCCAGCGGATACTGCATCAATAAAACCAATATGTACTGTGATGATGTCGATGACTGCTGGAATGGAAGTGATGAAGCCCTCTGCGGTATGTCAGTTTGTGGATGGAATGATATCGTACTGTGTGGACTGAGTTTCACATGGAATTGTGGGGGAGGGGCCTAACCAAGGTAACCTCAAAGAACGGGCCACAGGATAAGTGATGCACATTCCACAGTCCCTCCACCCAATGACTGCATTTCAAATAGGAAGACGTGAAATATTAAATAAGCTAATCAAATGTAAAGGGGATAAAACCCCTGGTCTGGACAGACTACCTCATTACATGTTACAAGAATTTAGGGAAGGGATCGCGGATGCACTCCTAAATATTTTAAATAATATTTTAGTGGAAGCTGCGGTGCTGGAAGACTGGTGGATAATGTTATCCTCCTCCTCCTTAAGGCCCCTGGTGACTATGTACTTCCATTGGATTGGCCTATGATTACCCTTGCCAGAGGACTACAGTAATTTGCCATTACCACCTGCAGTATGGCTGACCAGGAAACTCTCTCATTGTTACCATCTGCCATATCGGAAAAAGTTACATCTGGATAACCAAACTGTTTGGCCACATTATGAACCTTCGATGGCCATCAAGTTCAGTCCTTCTCTGTTACCTCCTCACAAAATTCAATGGAGTTGGTCAAGGAAGACTTGCCCCAGGGCAGCATGGTGGCATAGTGGTTAGCACAACCGCCTCACGGCGCTGAGGTCCCAGGTTCGATCCCGGCTCTGGGTCACTGTCTGTGTGGAGTTTGCACATCCTCCCCGTGTCTGCGTGGGTTTCGCCCCCACAACCCAAAAATGTGCAGAGTAGGTGGATTGGCCATGCTAAATTGCCCCTTAATTGGAAAAAATAATTGGGTAATCTAAATTTATTAAAAAAAAAGGAAGACTTGCCCTTTTGAAATCTGTTAATGACTGAAAGTATTACTTGACCCCGAGGTGGGCACACTACCTGCTGCGCCACAAGACTAAGTTAATATTACACCTAAATTTGAGAAGGGAGATAGAGGCCAGGATTCTATGAAATCCCGGCCAAGTGTTGACGCCGTTGTAAACACTGGAATGGTGTACATTGGCATCAACAGGCCTCCTGGCCCAGCAATTCCCCGGTCTTCAGGGGGCTAGCACGGCGCCGGAGTTCTGTATGCTGCTCCGGCGCTGAAAGGTAGCCCTGCACGGCTGGGATGGGTCCGCGCATGTGCACGACGGCCGTCTCTGCGCTAGCGAATGCGTGTGGTTGCCATCTCTGCTTCGGCGGTGAGCAACATGTCGGACACTTAACAACGGGCCCGCACGGAAGGAGGTAGGCCCCCTCCAGATTGCGGGTGCCCGCCGATCGGAAGCCCCTGATCACGGGCCTGGACCCCGTGGAGGATCCCCCGGAGTCAGATCCCCCCGTCCCTCTACCAGGACGTCCACCGCGGCCACGGGTCCGACCGCCCACTGGGTGGTATCAGGTTGGAACCACGGCGGCGGGACTCAGCGGGAATTCGGCCGGTCGTCCGTGGAGAATCGCCGTGGGTGCCTCTTTCAGCGGCACCGCGGCGACTGCGCGGGTGCGATTCATGGCGATTCTCCAGTCGGCGGCCCGGCGTCGGAGCGGCGTGTCAGGAATGTCCCGTGTCCCCGCCGATTCTCTGACCTGGCGTGGTCTCGGAGAATCCCGCACAGAATGTTTTTGATATTCATTTACAGGACTTGAGGAAAACTCTGGCGTTCCTCAGTTAATGCCAACCCTGACTCCTGGTTTTCTGCTTACAACACGTTCACACCCATCCTCTGAACAGGGTCTGCAGAGGGGGCTTTAGACTTTGGACCACTTTGCCCGAGGGTTGGGGGAATGGAGGGCAACAGGGGATGGAGGTGCAGGCAGGCCCGCTGTGAAGATTAACATGACATGCTTCACATGTATGAGGCGTGACATGTTTTAATAGTGAATATTTTACTGTGACAAATTTCCATTCCCTCTAGCTACAGATAGTGACCCACACCAGTGATAGAAACTGGGCGGCATGGACAAGCTGGGCCAAAGGGCCTGTTTCCATGCTATAAACATCTATGACTCTATGACCAGTGCCCATTCAGTGCTCCTCACTCTTCTTGATCTTACGTGGTCCAGTGCTGGTTTAGGTGCGTCCCCAAGATGCATATCAGAGGTAGAGGCAGCATGTTGCTTTCTGTGCCCTTTTATGCCCTTGGCGGATGTTCTATGGAGGGTCTGGTGTCTAGAAACCCGGGCTGACTTAAAGTATCACTGTTGTTGCCGTGCCACTCTTTTCTGCCTGCTGCCCTTGAGATACGCCGGTATGAGGAGAGGGGGATTCAGAAGAACTGGAGACCGCCATAATCTCCTTAGCGGCAGACCCTGGGTTGGCCTCCAGGCACCTCCTGCTGCCTGTTGGTGTCCATAGGGCCCTGGGTCTCCACAGGATGGAGGGCTAGCTGCAGTGAGCTCCAGAGGCCTCATCATCATCTGGCAATGCCAGTCTTGGTGGCTCTCCATTGTCTGCACCATCGTGCCGATGCTGTCATGCTTTGCGGTGCCCCAGTAATGTTCACCTGTGTCTGGGGCATGTCCCTCAGTGACTGGGAGATGAAGACGAGGCTCTCGGTCGTCACATACTGAACCATGCCTTGGACGCCGCCACTCAAGACGAGGACATCATGCTCCAGATTTTCCACTGCGGTCACCACCCTAGAAGTGTTGGCCTCAATGCCACACGCTCTCCTGTGCCTGAAGCCTTTAGGACACCTCGAATTGGCCTTGCAGTCACTGGAATGTTGCTGAACCCCCCTCCCTCCTACCTCATGGTTGTGTTCTCTCATCTTCATCAGGTCTGGGAGAATCTGTCCAGAGGTTTGGCATCTGGTTGGTACCCAACTTGGCCCTGGGATCAAGCAGACCTACGACTGCCGTCTCTGTTGGATGTTCCTGCTTCCATCTGATGTGCATCAGCAGCTGTGTAGTGCTCACCAGATTGTGTCCCCGAAACCTGTCTACTAACGTCGCCAATCCTGAGTACACGCATACCTAAACCATCGACCAATTTAAGATGATCAGTTAAGCTCATAATGATGGCATTACACTTGCTAAAAGTGACATACACTCAGATGCAGGGATCTGTCCTCTGCAAACAAAATCTGTTCAAGCCTTGTGCCTCTTTCGAATTAACCAGGAGCAGGACAGCCTATGGATCCTCACTGTTTTCTCCATGGCAACGCCTCTGCCAATCACAGTCAATTTACCAACCAATCATCACATTTTTTTCTTCAGTGGTATAAATTGTGATAGTTTGAAATTTGGCATTCTTGTGTTTGTCCTGATACATGTGAGATGAAAAGCTTCAGAAACCTGTCGCTCGGCAATATTCCAGTTCTGTTCTATGTGTTGAATGTGAAACACCCTAAGGATGAAGGAAAAAGTGACAATAAAATTATATTTATTTCTCTCGTTAACAGGTTGCAGGGTATTTCCCCTACCTCACTGAAGGAGGCTGTTCAGCCCATCAAACCTGTGACTGTTCTTTGAAGTAGCTATTCATGAATCTCACTCCCTTTCCCCATAACCCAGTAAATCTTTTCCTTTTCAATTATTTATCTAATTCCCTTTTCAAAGTTACGGGCTGGGATCTTCCGTTCCTTTATATCGGTGGGATACTCCGTCCGTACATGCCGGTGGGATTCTCCGTCTGTTCACACCGGTGGGATTCTCCGTCCATACACATCGGTGGGATTCTCCGCTCGTTCACACCGGTGGGATTCTCCGTCCGTTCACACCGGTGGGATTCTCCATCCGTTCACATCGGTGGGATTCTCCGTCTGTTCACGCCGGTGGGATTCTCCGTCCGTTCACATCGGTGGGATTCTCCGTCCGTTCACACCGACGGGATTCTCCGTCCGTTCACATCGGTGGGATTCTCCGCTCGTTCACATCGGTGGGATTCTCCGTCCGTTCACGCCGGCGGGATTCTCCGTCCGTTCATGCCGGTGGGATTCTCCGTCCGTTCACATCGGCGGGATTCTCCGCTCGTTCACATCGGTGGGATTCTCCGTCTGTTCACACCGGCGGGACTCTCTGTCCGTTCATGCCGGTGGGATTCTCCGCTCGTTCACACCGGTGGGATTCTCCGTCCGTTCATGCCGGTGGGATTCTCCGCTCGTTCACACCGGCGGGATTCTCCGTCCGTTCATGCCGGTGGGATTCTCCGTCCGTTCACACCGGTGGGATTCTCCGCTCGTTCACACCGGCGGGATTCTCCGCTCGTTCACACCGGCGGGATTCTCCGTCCGTTCATGCCGGTGGGATTCTCCGTCTGTTCGTGCCGGCAGAATCCTCCGCTCCTTCTTGCTGGCGGGATCTTCCATTCCTGTGCACCTGCGGCATTCTCATCCGTTCATGCTGGCCGGCTTCTCCGGTCCCTCTGCAGTGAATGAGATTGTGGACTTGCAGTGGGGAATCCCGGTTTTGCTGAATCTGCTTCTCCTGTCCTTTCATCAGGAAATTCCAGGTCATAATAACACGCTGCTGAAAGAAAAAAATAATTTCCCATTAGTTATTTTTAATCTGCAGCGTCATTTACCAACTGTTCTCTCAGTGGAAACACTGGGGCTGTAACTTCCTTGGACGACATTCAACGTCAGACTGCCACTCTGTATCCACATGCCTCTAACAAATATCTCCAAGGCTGCCTGGCCTGATCTTCCAGGCAGCACAGTATCCATTAGGGCCCAGCGTTGAAGTATAAGAGAGTCAGAGTGAAGGATGACCCGGCCTCTTTTTTTTACAGCACTAGCTGCCGGTAAAGCGGATATGTTTAAAGGTCCCATTGACAGGCCAGGGAGAAGGTTAAGTGTCTAAGGTAAGAGTATAGGATTGGGAAGTGGATTGAAGGTCAGGAGGAGGAGGGGAGTTGGATATGGGGGAGGGTTGGACATTGGAGAGAGTGAGGGGATGCATATCAGGAAGCGGGAGATGGACGGAAGTTGGGGGTTCGGACATGGGGGTTTCAAGGAGATCGGACATCAGGGGAGTTAGACATTGGGGGGGAATCAAGGGGAAAGTCGGGGGGTGGTGCATCAAGAGGAAATTGGAAATTGTGGGGTAGGGACATCATGGGATTAAACAACCAGAGAGTGGTGGGGTCGGATGTGGGGGGGGGGGGGGGGGGGAATGGGGTTGGTCCAGCTGGGTTTAGTCAGATCGGATGGGTTGGGCACGGTCAAATGGGGAGGGAGTCCAGTCGCATTGGTCTATCATCCCTGGTACCTCTCTGGTAAATATCCATTTTCAAGACATTGAAAGCTTTCTTAAAGTTTAGTTTGGATACACTACAGGATTGGATGCTTTACTCTTGTTAAGTTTTAGCATAGGGGTGATTATTCCTTGGCCATCAAGTCCTGGGGTTGGACTTGAACCTGGAGCTTCTAGCTCAGAGGCAGGGCACTGCGCACTGTGCCACCAGACCTCCCTTCTGCCAGTATTGAAAAGGTTATCTCAAGTCCAAAGGTTAGGGGGCCCATGATTCCTTAGCTTATTCCCTGTGGGTTTGTGATGCATATTATATTCCAGGCTTTATTTTCGGATATAACATTACGTTTGTTTTATTTTACATTGAATCAGAGTGTAAAGGTTCCTCTGCTGCTGGATGCCCATCGATGGTTACTCTAATAGGGAAGAAATACAGCAACCCTTGCCATGGTTCCCTTATCGCCAGTGAATGGGTGCTGACAAGTAGCAGATGCGCTAATGACAGGTATAAAGACCATTGTTTGTCAGTAATAGATACAGATATGGTGATGTACCAATTTGACACCTGGCCTTGTGCCGGGACATAATACAATAGGACAATTTACCTCAAGTCTAAAGTTTGGTGTCACTGATAACCTTATCCTGGTAATGGGCTGGTTTAGCTCAGTGAGCTAGACAGCTGGTTTGTAATGCATAACAAGGCCAGCAGCGCGGGTTCAATTCCCATACAGGCTTATCCGAACAGGCGCCGGAATATGGCAACTAGGGTCTTTTCGCAGTAACTTCATATGTGTGACAATGAAAGATTATTATTATTAATGCGTGTGCGCATGATATTTAGAGATGACAATGAGGATACAGAGTTAGCCATGATTCAATCTCTCAGGCAGAAGGTTGCGTGTATCAGTCGCATTCCAGGGACATACATGTGGGGCTGCATTTTACATCACCCTGCCCTGCCGGGCATGTTTCTGGTGGGGGGTGGGGAGGGACGG
This sequence comes from Scyliorhinus canicula, assembly GCF_902713615.1. Lineage (NCBI taxonomy): Eukaryota > Metazoa > Chordata > Chondrichthyes > Carcharhiniformes > Scyliorhinidae > Scyliorhinus > Scyliorhinus canicula. Next base: position 109,978,208 of record NC_052157.1, on the reverse strand, counting down.
ATGTGTAAAATTTGTGCATTTCCCCGCCTGGCCTTGAAAACCTGCCGCCCCCACACTCCTTGCAAGTCAGCCACCCTCAGCCCCCCAACAAACCCTAATCCACCCCACACGCACACACACGCACACATAACTCCCCCAAGGGCTGCCCGATCCCTCCCTGCCCAAAATCCCAGCAACTAATCTGGCTACAGTATCCATTGAATTTCATTGTGGGACCGCTTGCATCCCAGCAACACCCACTACTCAGTTGTGGTGCTGCTGGGACTTCAGGAGCTGCTGGCCCAGTCAGATTGGCTGGCAGCGCTGGAGAGCGGACTTCATCCCTCTGAGAGGTGGTTATCTCACTCTCAGCCTGTTTAGCCCCCTGGCAGAGCATTATTGTTCCAGAGCAGTCTTTTTTTTTAAGATTCATTGACTTCTGACTTCAAGGGTGGCACGATAGCATTGTTGCTTCACAGTGCCAGGGTCCCAGGTTCGATTCCCGGCTTGGGTCACTGACTGTGCGGAGTCTGCACATTCTCCCAATGTCTGCGTGGGATTCCTCCGGGTGCTCCGGTTTCCAACCACAAGTCCAAAGATTTGCAGATTAGGTGGATTGGCCATACCCTTAGTGTCCAAAAAAAGGGTGGGTGGGCGAAACTGCCTCCAAATTCTCAATGAAGCTATTATTACCGGACTCCTGGAGTATTTCCCCGGGGCCATCGGGAGCAGCGCTGTTGCGAGTGCTTTCAATCCCGACCCCCTGCACAAACTCTGCTCCATTCTGACCCATTGGGAGTTGATGTACCATCAATTGGATGCGAGACACGATGAAGATCCAAACTGTGGCTTTAATCAGCTAGTTGTTAGCTCAGTGGTCAACTACAGAGAAAGGCTGACCGCCGGGAAACCTGGGTACTTATACCCCGCCTTGGAGGCGGGGTCTACTTGCCTCTTGACCAATGGTTTTGTGAAGGGTAGGTCGTGCCTCACAAACCTCATTGAGTTCTTCGAGAAGGTGACCAAACAGGTGGATGAGGGTAAAGCACTTGATGTGGTGTATATGGATTTCAGTAAAGCGTTTGATAAGGTTCCCCACGGTAGGCTATTGCAGAAAATACAGAGGCATGGGATTCAGGGTGATTTAGCAGTTTGGATCAGAAATTGGCTAGCTGATAGAAGACAAAGATTGGTGGTTGATGGGAAATGCTCTGACTGGTGTCCAGTTACTAGTGGTGTGCCACAAGGATCTGTTTTGGGGCCGTTGCTGTTTGTCATTTTTATAAATGACCTCGAGGAGGGCGTAGAAGGATGGGTGAGTAAATTTGCAGATGACACTAAAGTCGGTGGAGTTGTGGACAGTGCAGAAGGATGTTACAAGTTACAGAGGGACATAGATAAGCTGCAGAGCTGGGCTGACAGGTAGCAAATGGAGTTTAATGCAGAAAAGTGTGAGGTGATTCATTTTGGAAGGAATAACAGGAAGGCAGAGTACTGGGCTAATGGTAACATTCTTGGTAGTGTGGACGAGCAGAGAGATCTCGGTGTCCATGTCCATAGAACCCTGAAAGTTGCCACCCAGGTTGAGAGGGTTGTTAAGAAGGCGTACGGTGTGTTAGCTTTTATTGGTAGAGGAATTGAGTTTCGGAGCCATGAGGTCATGTTGCAGTTGTACAAAACTCTGGCGCGGCCGCATTTGGAGTATTGTGTGCAGTTCTGGTCGCCACATTATAGGAAGGATGTGGAAGCATTGGAAAGAGTACAGAGGAGATTTACAAGAATGTTGCCTGGTATGGAGGGAAGGTCTTACGAGGAAAGGCTGAAGGACATGAGGCTGTTTTCGTTAGAGAGAAGAAGGTTAAGAGGTGACTTAATTGAGGTATACAAGATGATCAGAGGATTAGATAGGGTGGACAGTGAAAGCCTTTTTCCTCGGATGGTGATGTCCAGCACGAGGGGACATAGCTTTAAATTGAGGGGAGATAGATATAGGACAGATGTCAGAGGTAGGTTCTTTACCCAGAGAGTAGTAAGGGCGTGGAATGCCCTGCCTGCAACAGTAGTGGACTCGCCAACACTAAACGCATTCAAATGGTCATTGGATAGGCATATGGACGATAAGGGAATAGTGTAGAGGGACATTAGAGGGGTTTCACAGGACGGCGCAACATTGTGGGCCGAAGGGCCTGTACTGCGCTGTAATGCTCTATGTTCTATGTTCTATGAAGTGGTAGAGGCACCCATCTGCCTCAAACGCGGTGTACTTGCGGTCACTCACGCGGATGGGGAGCTGGTGGTAGGCGGACTTAAGGTCCATCATGGAAAAGACTTTGTATTTCGCGATCCTGTTAACCAGGTCGGAAATACGGGGGAGAGGATACGCGTCCAGCTGCGTAAACCTGTTGATGGTCTGACTGTAATCAATGACCATCTGGTTTTTCTCCCCAGTCCGAACTACCAGCACTTGGGCTCGCCAGGGACTGTTGCTGGCCTCGATAACTCCTTCCTTAAGGAGCCACTGGACCTCGGACCCGATGAAGGTCCAGTCCTGGGCACTGTATCGTCTTCTCCGAGGGGCGACAGGTTTACAATCTGGGGTGAGATTAGCAAATAAGGAAGGGGGGTCCACTTTGAGGGACGCGAGGTTGCAGATAGTAAGGGGGGGAATAGGACCGCCGAATTGGAAGGTTAAGCTCTGCAGGTTGCACTGGAAATCCAGGCCCAAGAGTGCCGGAGCGCATAGACGGGGGAGAACGAGGAGTTTGAAGTTTTTGAAAACCCTCCCCTGGACCGTGAGGTCCGCTATGCAGCACCCGGTGATCTGGACGGAGTGCGAACCTGAGGCCAATTTGATTTTATGCTTAACTGGGTGGATGGGGAGCGCGCAGCGTCTTACCGTGTCTGGGTGGATGAAACTTTCCGTGCTCCCGGAGTCCAGTAGGCATTTCGTCTTGTGTCCGTTGAGCTGGATCGTTGTCGTAGTCTTGGCGAGTGAGCGTGGTCGCGACTGGTCGAGAGTGATGGAAGCAAGTCGTGGCGAGAGTTCCAGGTCATCCTCGGTGGCAGAGTAATCGCTGGCAGGGCCTTCCGTGTTGGCCCAAGATGGCGGCGCCCAGGACCCGCATGTGGAATCGGTGTCCCAAGATGGCGGCGCCCAGGACCCGCACGTGGAGCCGGGGTCCCAAGATGGCGGCGGCCATGACCCGCACGTGGCGTCCGGGACCCAAGATGGCGGCGCCGTGGGAACCTCATGGCAGTTGGAGGCAGTGTCAGTGGCATCTGCGGGCCGGTCGGGGCAGCTGGGAGCGTGGGTCGGGAGGACCGTGGGCCTGTTGCGGGGGCCGGAAGGCGGGCCGTAACGGCCGGTGCACGGCGCGGGGCCCTGGGTGGGCCCGGGGGATGCGATCAGTGGTAGCTGCGCGGAACAGCAGCGACCGACTTGGTCTTGCAGACCACCGCGTAGTGGCCCTTCTTCCCGCAGCTCTTACACAGAGCGGAGCGGGCCGGGCAGCGCGGGCTGGGGTGTTTAGAGAGACCAGAAAAATAGCAGCGGGGCCCCGATAGCTTGTCGGGGCGTCCCGCAGCGCAGGCCTGGGGGGTCAGCAGAGGACGGGGGTGGCGTGTGCCACGAGGTCCAGGGGGTTGCTGCGCGGCCGGGGGCGTATGCGCGGGCGTTCAGGTCGGCGACCTCCAGGGAGGTTGCAAGGGTCCGTGCCTCAGCTTGGCTGAGGGCGTTCTTCTCCAGCAATCGTTAGCAGATAGAGAATTGCATGCCGGCAACATAAGCGTCTCTAATTAAAAGTTCCATGTGCTCAGGCACCGAAACATGGGGACAGGCGCACATTCTCCCTAGAGCTGTGAGGGCCTGGTAGAGCTCGTCTAGTGACTCACCAGGGAACTGCTGTGTAGTCGTCAGGAGATGCTGTGCGTATACTTCGTTGACCGGCCAGAGAATGTGTCCTTTCAGGATATCCATGGCCGCATCATAATCACTTTCGTCCTCAATCATTGAATGTACCGCCGTGCCCACGCACGAGTGGAGGATGTGGAGTTTCTGATCCTTGGAGGGTTTGCTGGCTGAGTTGTCAGGTAACTGTTGAAACACGCCTGCCAATGTTTAAAGATTGCAGACGCATTTGCAGCATGCGGGCTGGTGCGGAGGCAGTCAGGCTTGATGCGTAGCTCCATTCCAAAATTCTAGCTGATTAAATTGATGTACCATCAATTGGACGCAAGACACGATGAAGATCCAAACTGTGGCTTTAATCAGCTAGTTGTTAGCCCGATGGTCGACTACAGAGAAAGGCCGACCACCGGGAATCCTGGGTACTTATACCCCGCCTCGGAGGCGGGGTCTACTTGCATCTCGACCAATTGGTGAGCAGTCACATGACTAGTCCCAGCCAATCAGACGAGAGGCACATGACCAACCAGAGCCAATGGGAAACCAATGCTCTGCACCAGTGGCAGTGCTCCCACTCATATCGCCACAGGAGTCAACCCCTCTGACCCATCTCCGTACCTTCTCCACATTCTCCGCCCAGTAATAATACATTAGGTTCGGAATACCCAAACCCTCTGCCTGCCTTCCCCTCTGTAGTAGCACCTTTCTCACTCTGGCCATCTTCCCTCCCCATAATCATTCCTTCACTCTCTCTGAAAAAAGCCTTTGGCAGGAAAATCAGCAAGCATTGGAAAATAAACAGAAATTACGACAACACGTTCATTTTAACCGCCTGTACCCGACCGGCCAGTGACAGAGGGAGGCCATCCCACCTTGCCAGATCGGCTTTCACTCTCCCCACCAAACTAGAAATGTTGTACCTGAGGAGCCCCCCCACTCCCGGGGAACCTGCACCCCCAGATAACTAAAATGAGTCCCTGCCCTACGCGAATGGCAGCCACCCCCACCCCCACCCCTGCCCCCATCCCTGGCTGAGACACCACAAAATACTCACTCTTGTCTAGATTTTATTTGTAACCCGACAAAGAGCCAAACACTCGACGCAGCTCCAATATTCCCCCTATTGACACACTCGGTTCTGACACGTATAACAAGTCATCGGCAAATAAGGACACCCTATGCTCTGTCCCCCCCCAGCACTATTCCTTTCCATACCCCCGAACGTCTTAATGTGATGGCCAATGGCTCAATCGCGAGTGCAAACAGCAGGGGGGCATCGGGGGCGGGACTCTCTCAGCCCGGGGCTGGACCGGAGAACCCCGCGACCGTGCCACGCACCTCATGATGCCGGCATGTGATTCTCACAGAGATGAGAATCGGTGCCATTGACGCCGGCGTGGTTGGCGCAGCGCCGGTCGTGGGCCGCTCTACGCGGCTGGCCCGCTGGGATGGGCTGAGCGGCCAGTTAGAACGCTGAGTGCCGCTGGCGCCGCCCACACCTGCTCACAGCCGGCGGGAACTCTACGTGCAAGGGTCGGGTGGCAGCCTGTGTGTGTGGGGGGGGGCCTCTCTGCCCCCGGCCTCCTTTCCTACACGCCGGCCCCTGTTGTCCTATGTCGTGTCAGGGCCGGCACGTTGAAGGAGGCCACTGTGCATGCACGCGTTGGCGCTGGCGCATGCGCGGCGTGCAGGTCATGCTGGGATCGGCAGTTGGAGCAGCGTGAACTGCTCCAGTGCCGTGCTGCCCCACTATAGGGGCAAGAATTACTCCTGGCAGCAGCTCGTTCACACCATCGTAAAACGCGACATCGTTTACAACGGCGTGGACACTCTGGAAGAATCCCACCCAGGAGGACACCCCTGCCTAGTCCCACGGTGGAGAGAAAAGTATCTCAAGCTGATATTATTTGTGCGGGCACTTGCCCTCGCCTCCTTGTGTAGCCGCTTTACCCAGTCCACAAATCTTGGTCCAGTCCCAAACCGCTCCAGAACTGCCATCAAGTACCCCCATTCTACCCGGTCAAACGCCTTCTCGGTGTCCAATGTCACAACCACCTCTGTTTCCTTCCCTTCCGCCGGTGTCATAACCACGTTCAATATCCTTCTAACGTTTGAAAAAAGCTGCCTCCTCTCACGAACCCCACCTTCGGGAGGCACTCCTCCAGCCTACCCGCCAGTACCTTCGCCAATATTTTGCGTCCACGTTCAGAAGTGATTTGGGCCTATACGACCCACACTCCGTCGGATCCTTATCTTTTTTAAGCAATAGGGAAATCGATGCCTGCCCCAAAGTTTGTGGCAACAGCCCCTACCCTATTGCCTCCTCAAACATCCATCAGGTGTGCCAGTTTATCCTTGAAATTTTTATAATATTCCACCTGAAACCCATCCGGCCCTGCCACCTTCCCCGTCTGTATCCTCCCAATCGTATATTTTATCTCCTGCTCCATTGTTGCTCCTTCTAATGTAGCCCTGCCCCTCTCCCCTAGCCTCGGGTTCTCCAACCCATCTAGAAATTCCTGCATCTCCCAGTCTCCCCCAAGTGGCTCTAACCTGTACAACCTCTGAAAGAATTCCTCAAAGACGTTGTTAATAAGATCCGGAGCCATCACCAACCTCCCTGCCCTGTCCCTCACCTGCACAATTTCCTTTGCCGCTGCTTCTCCCCGGAGCTGACCCGCTAACATACCTTATCTCCATGCTCGTAAACTGCACCCCTTGCTTGCCTCAGTGGGCGCACCGCCTTCCTGGTAGATAGTCGGTCGAAGCTCGCCTGTAATTCCTTCCTCTTTTCCATCTTCACTGGGTCCCCATCTTCTGCATAACTCCTATCTACCTCCAACATCTCATCTATTACCCTCTGCCGCTCCAACCTCTCCTCTTTGTCCACCCTGGCCTTAAACAAGATTACCTCACCCCTCGCCACCGTCTTTAGAGCCTCCCAGATAACTGCCTTCGACACTTCACCCGTACAGTTGAAACCTACATATTCCTCAATTACCTTTTCAATTTTCTCACAGAATACTTGGTTCCCCAAAAGCCCCACACCCAGTTTCCACTTCGGCCTCTGTGCTAGCCACTTCTCCAGCACCATATCCACCCAATGCGGAGCGTGATCTGACACTGCATTTGCCAAGTATTCCGACCCCTTAACCCCAGCCAGCAAAGCCTTCCCCACCACGAGAAAGTCAATCCGCGAGTATACCTTATGGACTGCTGAGAAAAACGAGTACTTCCTTTCCCTCGGGTGCAGGAACCTCCAAGGGTCCACCCCTCCCATTTCCACCATTAGCCCAGCCACGCCTTTGCCCTCCCCGATGGGACCAGTGAGCACTTCCTTCAATTTGGTTTATTGTATTCACTGCTCCCAATGCAGTCTGTCCAACCTTGGCTCCTGCACCAAGTTCCAGTCCCCCTCACATAATCAGCTCGTGTGTGTCCAAGTCAGGGATGGCCTCAAACACCTTCTTTGCGAATCCCACATCATCCCAATTGGGACCGTATACACTTAACAGCGCCACTAACTCCCCTTCAGTACCCCTGTCACAATCACATATCTACCCCCCTGATCTGGAACCACCTTCTCCATCTGGAAGCGTACCCTTTTGCTGACAAACACCGCTACCCCTCGAGCCCTTCCATCAACTCCAGAGTGAAACACCTGACTAACCCAGCCCTGTTTAAGTCTCACCTGGTCCTTCACCCTCAAGTGAGTCTCCTGCAGCATTGCCACATCGGCTTTCAAACTTTTAAGATGCGCAAGCACCCTTGACCTCTTGACCGGACCTCCTAGCCCTCTCATGTTCCACGTTACTATCCAAACTGGGGGTCTCTCACCACCCCCCCCCCCCACCCCCGTCCACCCTTCTTATTCACCATCATCATACCACCGGGCCCTGCTCCATGAGCCTGACCCGCCCTATCCATTATTAACATAGAACCCCTTCACCCCTCCCAGAATCCCCACTATATTTCCTCTCGAAAAAACAATCAAACCCTCCCTCCCCCCACCTTGCTCACCTCGTAGGCCCATTGAAGCCTGCTATCCAGGCTCCAACGTCCACAGCCCTCCTCTCACCTCACCTCCGTTCACTAGCCGACTTTAGTTAGCTAGCGCGGGTGGCTCCCCCCGCCAAGATATACCGGCCCCTCCCACCCAGCCCCAGAGGGAAAGAAAACAACAATCCAACCCATACAATCAACTAAAATAAGATATAACCGTTGCAACACAGAATGCCAATCAACCCAACCAATAACTTAAACTCTGTAACAATGTGAAGTGAAGTAAATTACAATACAGGCGAGCTGGTCACTGTGCTGCGACACAACCTTCTCCACTTCCTTGACCTTCTCGCCCTGCTCTCTCACCTCGGCTGATGTCTTTGCCACAGCTGCCCTCACCGGGGTGATTGCCTCTTCCACCAATGACTTCAATGCGACCGCCATCTCCTTCCTCCAATCCTCCAGATGCCTCGCAAACTGCTTTTCCAACTCCACCGCCATCACCTTGGACATCTTTTCCACCGTAAGCAGTGCGGCCCCCCCATGCGGTCTGGCATGCTCCATCTTGCCAGCACTTTTGCTGGTCCTCTGATTCAGCGGTGAGCCCGCGTTTCCTCCCTTCTGCTACGGTGCTTTTCGCATCCTTTAACGACTTATTATTTTTCTTTTTTGTCCCCTTACTTTCTTCAATATTTAAAAAAAAACTTTGTTTAAAAATTCTTTCTATTCCCTTTTATATTCCTCAAAACTTCCCCTGGGACCGGGCTTCGGACTTCCTAAAGCAAACACATTCTAGCCGGGAGTCACTCAATGTGGAACATCTCCACCCACATTGGGCCCTGGCTTCGGGCCTGCCACCTCGTCCTCAGTTTGGCTACGCCACCAGCTGCTCCAAAGGCCGTGCGCCCCGGGCCCGACGCCTCAGCTCCGGCCGCCTGACACTTGCGTGGGGTTCCTCGCTGGTTCTCAAACCGACCTGGCTTGACGCCCAGGACAGCCCCAAAGGGCGACAACAATTGGGGTGGGGAGAGCGCAAAATCGGGGAAACCCCTGAAATCGCTGTAAAGAGCGACACCGGCGGGAGCTCCTCTCAATGCCAGTCTAAAACTATTTTACTCAATGTTGAGTCCAAGGGGCTGTAAAGTGCCCAACTGGAAGATGTGATGCTGCTCCTCTAGCTTGCATTGGGCTTCACTGGAGCATTTCAGCAGGCCAAGGACAGAGATGAGGGCATGAGAGCAAGGTGTTGAGTTAAAATGGCACACAGCAGGAAGTCTGGGGTCATGCTTGCTGTGTTTTCTGCAAAGTGGTCACCTAGTCTGCGTTTATTCTCCCCAATGTTGGGTAGACCGCATTGGGAGCAATGAATACAATAAACCAAATTGAAGGAAGTGCAAGTGAAATGCTGCTTAACCTGAAAGGAGTGTTTGGGGCCTTGAATGGTGAGGAGGGAGGAGGTAAAGCGACATATTAGCACCTTCTGCGATTGCAAGGAAAGGTGGCGTGAGAGAGAGATGAGGAGTTAGGCGTGATGGAGGAGTGGACCAGGGTGTCACTGTCACAGGATACTAGGTGAGTTGTAATGGAGGGGGTAAGGGCAAAGCGTGATGAAATGGGTGGGCATGAATTGGCACAAAGTTGGCATTGGAGATATAAAGGGCCACGGGGAGGTAGGTAGAGGGGCATGAATTGGCATGGGGGTATGTGGGGACATAAGGAATTGGCATGAGGTGCCATAGTTCAGCAAGGATGTGGGAAGGGGAGTGTGTGGCAGGATGAGGGGCGTAGAGTGAGGTTTGGAGTACTGTTTCCTGTTTAAGTGTTGGGTCACAAATTCAGACCTTCAGCCCAGCTTGCCTCTGTACCCAGCAGCCTATGCGCTAGTTCCAGGGTGAAGGGCCGAATTCCAATCCAGCCGACTCTTCAGAATGAAAATCCGGTCTGCAGGGACTTTTTAAAGGCCAGGCTTGCAGAGCCCGGAATTCCCCCTTAATAATAATCGCTCATTGTCACAAGTAGGCTTCAATGGAGTCACCTAACCAGGGAGTGAAAAACTTGGCCTTTATCTGATTCACACCCATCCTGATTTCCCCTTGTCCCGAGTTACACTTCATCCCAATAATGCCCCTTGGTAAACATTGTCCCGACTTACACTCCCACATTTCTACTCTCTGTCTGCCTTTGTCTCTGTCGAATTGTCTTTTCCCGGATTTTCAAAAGATGTGCAGGTTAGGTGGGGTTACGGGGATAGGGTGGAGGAGTGGACCAAGGGGGGGGGGGGGGGGGGGGGTGCTCTTTTAGAGGGTCGGTGCAGACTCGATGGGTCAAATGGCCTCCTTTTGCATTGTAGTGATTATTTTGTTTAACAAACATTTGATAAAGGCATTTATGGTTTTATAACAACAAAAGATACAAATACAAATGTAAACATAATTCAATACATAACACTCCCCTCCACCTCTTCTCACTGTTTCTGCCTGAACTAAACTAATTCCCCCTGTGGTGATATGCATCACTGTAAATACACAGGGGTTAATGTAAATACACGTAGACTCGATAGACACTAGAGGGAGCACAAGAGACATGACACACAGACATTCAACCAATAGGTCAGTAAGATAGGACACGACCAATGGGTATTCACGACACACACAGAGGTGACACTACCACAGGTGTGCATGACACCAACCCATATAAAAGGACACAGCACACATGATCTTCCTCTTTCCAGTGGAGACATTCAGTGTGTACACAGGGTTGATTTGAAACACATCATACCCACCACGTGGATTGTAGCAGGCTGGTTCGTCAGTCTGAGTAGCTATAGCAGGATTAATAGAAGAGTCGAATCCAAGTAGGAGAATTGTGTACAGTTTAATAAACGTGTTAAAGCTATCTCCAAATCTGAACCTACCTTTGTCAGAGTGCATATCAAGGAAGCAGCTTATGCTGCGTCAAGAGCATAACAAAACACCTCCTGCCCCCCTTAAACCTTAACGCCCCACTTATTGAATCTGCTAACAGTTTGATTTCCCCCGAAGAAGTTGATAAACGGCTGCCACCTCCGAGCGAACCCTCATGTTTATCCTCTCAGGGCGGACTTAACTTTTTTAAGCCTGAGAAACCCGGCCATGTCGCTAACCCATACCCCTGATATTGGGGGCTCCGAGTCCCTCCATGCTAATAAGGTCCGTCTCCGGACTACCAAGGAGGCAAAGGCCAAAACATCGGCCTCTCTCGCCTCCTGGACTCTCAGGTCTTCTAACACTCCAAAAATCGCCACCTGTGGACCTGGTGCCACCCTCATTTTTCGCACCGTGGCCATGACATCCGCAAATCCCTGCCAGAATTCCCTAAACTTCGGACATGCCCAAAACATGTGGACATCGTTTGCAGGTCCTCCTGCACACCTCACACGCCTGTCCTCCACCCCAAAAATCCTGCTCATCCGGGTCACCGTCATGTGTGCCCAGTGGAGATATCGGACTTCCGGGCGGCGAGCGAGGAGGTCGCAGGGAGAGGGGCTCCCGCAAGCGCCAGGAAGGAACCCCCCCGACAGGCCGGACGGCGGAGGAGGAGCGGGCGGCAACGGCGGAGGAGGAGCGGGCGGCAACGGCGGAGGAGCGGGCGGCAACGGAGGAGCGGCGGGCGGCAGCGGCGGGCGGCAGCGGAGGAGAAGCGGAGGAGAAGCGGAGGAGGAGCGGGCGGCAGCTGAGGAGGAGCGGGCGGCGGCGGAAGGCGGAGGCGAGGAGCGACGGCGACAGGGAGGCCCAGCAGCGGCAGGTCCAACCCCTCTCTCCCCCCCCCCCCCCCCCCACGCGGGCCGGGAACGGTGCGGTAGCGGCGGGCCCTCTTCCCCCCCCCCAAACCAGCAGCGGGACACCACCTTCCCCCCCCCAATCAGCAGCGGGGACACCAACTCCCCCCCCCCCCCCCCCCAACCAGCAGCGAGGACACCAACCCCCCCCCCCCCCAACCAGCAGCGAGGACACCAACCCCCCCCCCCCCCCCCCCCCCCCAACCAGCAGCGAGGACACCAACCCCCCCCCCCCCCCAACCAGCAGCGGGGACACAAACCCCCCCCCCCCAACCCCCCAACCCCCCAACCAGCAGCCCCACTCGCCCCTCCCCCTCCCCCCAACTGCAGTGACCACCACGTGGCAAGGACAAAGGGGGACTCTCTCTCTCTCTCCTGGGCGAGTGGAGAGAGAAAACAAAAGGAAAAAAAGAGACTTATATTTCTGTTCTTTTTTTTAAAATAAAAACCCAAAAGAAAACTGGTAAAGAGAAAAGGGGTGAAATAAAGGGGTAAAGGAAAGAAGGGGGGAAATAAATTTTTCATTTAAAAAAAAAATATATACATATATTTTTATATATATATAAATAAAATTAAAATAGGGTGCGGAAAAGGGGGAAAAGAAGAACAAGGAGAGAAGAAACGATGAAGGGGAAGGGGGAGAAAAAAATGCCAGAAGGGACCCAAGAGAAAGGGGGCACCGGAGGTGGACGGGGCAAAGGGCAAACCAGCTTGGGCGAACGAGTCAACACGCGAAGCAGCGGGAAGAATGTATCGCCGCATCCAAAAGGGCTGGACGGGCGGGCAACCTCTCCCCTGGGGTTAGAGGGGGGCGTGAATTGGAAGGAAGCCATTGCAGAGGTGGTGAGGGAGCAGCTGCAGGCAATCAAGGCAGAGTTAAAAGCAGACACAGAGGCCGCAGCACAGGCAGCAATGACCAGGGCCATGTCAGGGGTGCAGCAGGCTCTGACCAGAATGGAGGAGAAAGTGGATGCCCAAGGGAAGATACTGGAAGCCCACGGGGCAACCATTAAAGAGCTGGAGAAGGCAGCGACTGACGTGAGCGACCGGGTCATGTCCCTGGAGAGGGAAATGGCGAAACTGAGTGCAACACAGGGGAGCCTGAAGGGCAGGGTAGACGACCAGGAGATCAACTCGAGAAGGCAAAACATTAAGATAGTGGGCCTGCCAGAGGGGATAGAGGGTAGAAATCCCACAACATTCGTGGCTGCGATGCTGGGCTCCTTGGTGGGGCGGGAAACTTTTCCCACCCCACCGGAAATGGACAGAGCTCATCGGTCACTGCGCCCGAAGCCCAAGGAAGGGGAAAAACCGAGAGCAGTTATAGCCAGACTGCACCGGTACCGGGATAGGGAGACAATCCTGCGCTGGGCCAAGGAGAATAGAGCCTGCAATTGGGACGGGCACGCCATCAGAATCTACGAGGATTTTGGAGCGGACATAGCTAAGAGACGGGCGGAGTTCAACAGAGCGAAAGCAGCTCTCTATAAGAACAAAGTACGTTTTGGTATGCTGTACCCAGCAAAACTCTGGGTCACATACCAACACAAGGAATATTTCTTTACAGCCCCTGCCGAGGCGAATAGATTCGTTGAGGAGCACGGGCTGGAAAAACGCCATGGGAAGTAGGGACGAGGGGCCCATGGCAAGGAGATACGTCATGCCGACGGGGGGGTGGGGAGGGGCGAGGCAAAGCCAGCCCCCTCCCCCCTGGCAGGAGCACCCAGGAAAAACAACCCAATGCCCAAGGGCCCGCTCCAGGTGGGAGGCCAGGCCCCGGCACGAGGGAACGGGAGTACTGGAGAGGGGAGAGGGGAAGGGGGACAGCAACCTCCGAGCGGGGAGCCACCGTGCTAGCAGGAAAGCTAGCGAAGGGGGCGCGCAACAGAGCAGGGCCGCAGCGCACCCCCAACAGGGGGGAAGGCGCCAGGCAGGGGAGGGGGGGGATCACCCATCAAAGGTGGGAGAGCAAATGGGGACAGGAATGGGGGAGAGAGGGGCAATGGAGGGGTACACAGGGGTATCCCCGAAAGGGATAGAGCGGGGGGGGGGGGCACTCGGGGGGCGAGAGACCAGGGAGGGGAAATGCAGGGACGAAGGGACAAAAGAGGCCAGAAAGGGAATAGGGCCACAAAGTGCCACAGACAAGGGCTCGAAACAGGGAACTGCTGCAAACACCCACCCAGTACGGTCTGTGGGTGAAGGGGCCCCCCGGAGTGCAGGGGGCTACCCGCGTGGCGGACACACAGTGGACGGCCATGGCGGGTGTCCCCGGGACAAGGGGGAACCCCGGAGCGCAGGGACCCGACCGCATGGGGAGAGCAGTGATAGTGGACATCCTGGACGGCCCCCTAACAAAGGGAAACCCCAGAGGGCAGGGGCGCGTCCACCGGACAAATATGGTTAACCCCACAGGAGCAAGGGGGCAGAAGCCCCCCACCAGAATAGTCACCTGGAACGTAAGGGGACTTAATGGCCCAGTGAAGAGATCTAGAGTCCTCACCCACCTTAGAAACATGAGGGCCGACATAGTCTTCCTCCAAGAGACGCACTTGAGGGAGCAGGACCAACTGCGGGTAAGAAAGGGCTGGGTGGGACAAACCTATCATTCCTGTTATGGGGCAAGGGCCAGGGGGGTGGCGATCCTGATTGGCAAGAGGACAATGTTTAGGGCGACAAAGACGGTTACGGACCCAGGGGGACGGTATGTCATGGTCAGCGGGGCCCTGGATGGGGCGCCGGTAGTCCTAGTTAACGTGTATGCGCCCAACTGGGACGACACGAGTTTCATCCAAAAGACCATGGCAGAAATCCCGGACATAGCGACGCACCGACTAATCATGGGGGGGGACTTCAACTGTGTACAGGACCCAACGACGGACAGATCAAACCCCAGAACGGGGAAAACCTCAAACATGGCAAGGGAACTCAGTCACTATATGGAGCAGATGGGAGCAGTAGACCCCTGGAGATTCGCCCACCCGGGGGAGAAAGAATTCTCTTTCTTCTCCCCAGTACACAACGTGTACACCAGAATTGACTTCTTTGTGGTGGGGAAAACGGTGCTTCCAGAGATAGACAAGGTGGAATACTCCGCAATTGTGATATCAGACCACGCCCCACACTACATGGATGTGCGGCTAGAGACGGGAAGGGCCCAGCGCCCCAAATGGAGGTTGGACGGTGCCTTACTAGCTGACAAGGCCTTCAGCGAAAGGATAGCGCGGGCCATAGCGGAGTACACTGAGATCAACCAAAACGGGGAGGTCTCACCCTCCACGTTCTGGGAAGCGCTTAAGGCCGTACTAAGAGGGGAAATCATAGCCTACAAAGCGCAAAGAGATAGGGAGGAAAGGGTGGCTAGGCAGAAGCTGGTCGACTCCATACTGGAGGTAGACCATAAATACTCCGAGGCCCCGACCGTAGAACTCCTGGCGGAGAGGAAAGAATTACAAAGGAACTTTGACCTGCTCTCCACCAGGAAAGCAGTACACCAACTCCGCCAGGCACGCGGGGCCCTATACGAACACGGAGACAAAGCCAGCCGCCTGTTGGCCCACCAGCTGAGAAAGCAGGCAGCCAGCAGAGAAATTGCGCAAATCAGAGATACCAGAGGCACGTTGGAAACAGAACCAGAGAGGATTAACAAAACCTTCAAGGCCTTCTACCAAGAGCTGTACACCTCAGAGCCCCCAACGGGGAAGGCTGGGATGAACCGGTTTCTTGACGGACTGGACATACCAGTTGTGGGAGAGGGCAGAAAACGGGATCTGGAAGCACCACTAGCACTGGGAGAGATCATGGACAGCATTAGCTCCATGCAGGCGGGGAAGGCGCCGGGACCGGACGGATTCCCGGCGGACTTCTACAAATAATTTGCGACAGCGCTGGCCCCGCACCTGCGGGAGATGTTCACAGACTCGCTAGCTAGGGGCACATTGCCACCCACGTTAGCACAGGCCTCAATCTCGCTGATACCTAAGAAAGACAAAGACCCAACGGAATGTGGGTCATACAGACCCATATCTCTGCTGAATGCAGACGCCAAAATACTGGCCAA
This sequence comes from Scyliorhinus canicula, assembly GCF_902713615.1. Classification (NCBI taxonomy): domain Eukaryota; kingdom Metazoa; phylum Chordata; class Chondrichthyes; order Carcharhiniformes; family Scyliorhinidae; genus Scyliorhinus; species Scyliorhinus canicula. Next base: position 109,962,446 of record NC_052157.1, on the reverse strand, counting down.
AATCCTAGCCAAGAGGCTAGAAGACTGTGTACCTGAGGTGGTCACAGAGGACCAGACGGGCTTTGTCAAAGGTAGACAGCTTACCGCGAACATCAGGCGCCTGCTGAACGTGATAATGACCCCCTCCGGGGAGAGAACACAAGAGGTGATCGTCTCCCTGGACGCAGAAAAGGCCTTCGACAGAGTCGAGTGGAAATACCTCATAGAGGTACTGGAGCGGTTCGGGCTTGGAACAGGGTTCACCGCTTGGGTAAAGCTCCTGTACAACGCACCCATGGCGAGTGTACAGACCAACAATACCAACTCCCAATACTTCCAGCTGCACAGGGGCACCAGACAAGGATGCCCACTGTCCCCGCTGCTGTTCGCACTAGCAATTGAACCGCTAGCAATCGCGCTCAGGGCAGCAAAAAATTGGAGGGGGATCCGAAGGGGAGGTAGAGAGCACAGAGTCTCACTCTATGCGGATGATCTGCTCCTCTATATCTCGGACCCACAAAGCAGCATGGACGGAATCATCGCGCTCCTGAAAGAGTTTGGAGCCTTCTCGGGCTACAAACTCAACATGAGCAAAAGTGAGATCTTCCCAGTACACCCGCAAGGGGGGGGGGGGGCAGCACTAAAGGGGCTGCCGTTCAATCAAGCCCGACATAAATTCCGCTACCTGGGGATCCAAATAGCCCATGACTGGAAAGGGATCCACAAATGGAACCTCACCAGCCTGACGGAGGAAGTTAAAAAGGACCTGCAAAGATGGAACACACTCCCGCTCTCCCTCGCGGGGAGAGTTCAGACGATCAAAATGAACGTACTGCCCAGGTTCCTCTTCCTGTTTAGATCCATTCCGATCTACATCCCCAAGGCCTTTTTCAAAGCGCTGGACAAACTCATCATGGCGTTCGTATGGGGGGGTAAAAATGCTAGGATCCCAAAGAAGGTCTTACAAAAAACAAAAACCAGGGGAGGGCTAGCCCTCCCGAATCTACAATTCTACCACTGGGCAGCAACAGCCGAGCGAGTAAGGGGATGGATCCAGGAGCCAGAGGCTGAGTGGGTGCGTGCGGAGGAGGCCTCCTGCATGGGAACCTCCCTCCGGGCCCTCGCCACGGCAGCACTCCCATCCCCACCCAAAAAACACTCCAGCAGCCCAGTGGTGACAGCCACCCTCCAATCCTGGAACCAACTGCGGCAGCAACTTGGCCTGACCAAAATGTCGAACAGGGCTCCCATCTGCAACAACCATAGGTTCACACCAGCACTGACTGACGCCACCTTCAAAAGGTGGAGGCAGGACGGGGGGACACTGACAGTCAGGGACCTATACACGGACGACAGGATCGCAACACTGGACGAACTGACAGAGAAGTTTCAGCTAGCTGGGGGGAACGAGCTACGGTACCTGCAGCTCAAAAACTTCCTACGAAAGGAGACAAGGACGTACCCACAACCGCCACGACAGACACTACTGGAAGACCTACTGGACGCAAGTATCCTAGAGAAAGGGAACTGTAGTGACATGTATGACCGACTGGTAGATAGGGACGACACCGTACTGGACGCAACAAGAAGGAAATGGGAGGACGACCTGGGGATGGAGATAGGGTGGGGACTCTGGAGCGAAGCACTGCATAGGGTCAACTCCACCTCCACGTGCGCAAGGCTCAGCCTGACGCAACTAAAAGTGGTACATAGAGCCCACTTAACAAGAACCCGTATGAGTAGGTTCTTCCCGGAGGTGGAAGACAGATGTGAACGGTGCCAAAGAGGCCCGGCCAACCACGCCCACATGTTCTGGTCTTGCCCCAGACTCGTGGAGTACTGGACAGCCTTCTTCGAGGTTATGTCCAAAGTGGTGGGAGTGAGGGTGGAGCCATGCCCGATAGTGGCGGTCTTCGGGGTTTCAGAACAGCCAGATCTATTCCTGGGGAGGAGGGCGGACGCCCTTGCCTTTGCCTCCCTGATCGCCCGCCGTAGAATCCTGTTTGGCTGGCGGTCAGCAGCACCGCCCAGAGCTGCGGATTGGCTGTCCGACCTCTCGGAATCTCTCCAAATGGAGAAAATCAAATTTGCCATCCGAGGGTCGGACGACGGCTTCCACAGAACGTGGGAGCCATTCATGCAACTGTTCCGGGACCTATTTGTGGCCAATGTACAAGAGGAAGAATAGTCGGGGGAAGGTAGCGGGAGGGGCTACAGGTTCGGTACGGGGGTTCGATGGCTAGCTAAGGCCCAAAACCAAACTAAATAAACATGTTGGGGGGGGGGGGGGGGGGGGGCGGGCGCAGTTACTACTACGAAGATGCTTACCTGTAAATATGTATGTTAATTTTTGCGTGTTTGTTTGTTGTTTTTTCTCTCCTAACAATTTGTAATTTGTTCAATATAAAATATGAAAACTGAATAAAAACATTTATAAAAAAAAAAAAAAATGTGTGCCCAGTGAGCCATCTTGAATTGTATCAGGCTGAGCCTGGCACATGATGAGGACGTGTTGACTCTGCTCAGGGCATCCTCCCACAGACCCACCTCTAACTCCTTTCCCAACTCATCTTCTCATTTGCACTTTAACTCCCTTACTGCAGGCCTCCAATCCCTCTACTACTTCTACAATCCCGATTGGGGCTCCCGACCCCTCCACCAACCCTTCCTGCACCTTCGGAAACTCCAACCCCTCTAAAAATTGTCTCATGCCCTCCAGCTGGGGGCTCCGATCCATACAACCGACTATAAAACTCCTTGAACACCCCACTCACCCCCGTTGGGTCCATGACCGTGTTCCCCTCTCTGTCCTTCACTCTACCTATCTCCCTGACCACCTCTCTTTTCCTGAGCTGGCGTGCTAGCATCCTACTGGCCTTCTCACCATACTCATATACCACTCCCCTCGCCTTCCACAACTGCCCCACCACCTTCCCTGTGGATATCAGACCAAACTCCATCTGCAGCTTCTGCTGCTCCTTCAACAGCCCCGCTTCTGTGGTTTCAGAGCTCCTTCTGTCCACCTAGGGTATCTCCCTAACCAGCCTATCCATCTCTGCCCACTCCACCTTCTCCCTACGAGCCTGTATTGAAATCAGCTCCACCCTAACTACTGCCTTCAGCGTCTCCCACACCTTTGCTGCCGAGACCTCCCCTGTTTCATTCTGGATGGCCTCCCTCACCTGCCCGCACACCTCCTCATCCGCTAACACCTCCTACATCCAAACTCCATCGTGGGCGCTGACACCCCCCCCCCTCCCTCTCCTTGCTCACCCGTAAATCCACCTAGTGTGGGGCATGGTCCGAGACAACAATCGCCGAATACTCGGCCTCCCCCACCCCTGCCAGCAAAGCCCTATTCAAAATGGAAAAATCAATCCGGGAGTGCACTTTGTGAATATGGGAAAAAAAAGAAAACTCCTTCGCTCTTGGCCGTCCAAACCTCCATGGATCTACTCCTCCCGTCTGTTCCATAAACCCCTTTAGTTCCTTCGCTGCGGCTGGCACCCTCCCTGTCCTTGAACCCGACTGATCCAATCTCAGATCGATGACCATATTGAAGTTCACCCCCCAGGATCAACCTATGCGTGTCCCGGTCCGGAATCTTCCCCAACACCCGCCTCATAAACTCCGCCTCGTCCCAGTTTGGTGAGTAAATATTCACTAATACCATCGGCATGCCCTCCAGCTTCCCACTCAACATAACTTACCTACCCCCCGAGTCCGCAACTATACTCCTTACCTCAAATGACACCCGCTTATTCGCTACCCCACCCTAGTTTTAGAGTCTCGCCCTGAATGAAATACCTGCCTGACCTACCCCTTCCTCAGCCCAGACTGATCCATTACACTCAGGTGTACCTCATGTAGTATTGCAACGTCCGCCGTCAAATTCTTCAAATGCACAAAGATGCAAGTCTTCTTGAAAGGCCCATTCAGCCCTTTCACGATCCATGTGGTCAGTCGGTCGTGGGACACCCCATCCCCCCTCCCCCACCTCCCCTGCCGATCAACCGTCGCCCTCCTTAGGCCTGCCTCCAGCCCGTGTCTCACATGTCCTCAGGCCTGCCCTCGGGTGCCCACTGACATCGACCTCCAATTTGTCTCCCAGTGCCAGTCCCTCCTCCGTCAGCAGAACAATTCCCCCTCCCCCATAACAAAATAGCAATCCCATTCCCCTGCTCAACAAACCTATCACTGCTCTCCCCCCACTGCGTTTCCGTGAGCTAGCCCATCCAGCTAGCCTGGTAGCCCCCGCCCATGGCGCCAAGCATCCCATCCCCCACTGATCTCCCTCCCCCCTGCTTTAACATACATACGCAAAGCAAAACAATCCCCAACAAACAAAGAAGAAAACTCCACCCATCATCCCCCATTAAGAACAAAGTTAACCCCCATACAAAATTGAGCAACGGCCTAAAAATTAGAACAAAAACAATACACACAGAACCCAAAGAGAAAATAAATTTAGCAGCATAATTACAGAATTACACGCCCCCAAGTCCTCCATAACCTGCCAGTCCCCTGTCCTTAACAAAGTTCATAGCCTCATCTGGCGATCCAAAATAAAGTTCTTGGCCCTCGTAAGTGACCCACAATCGAACTGGGTACAACATGCCGGACTTCACCCCCTTCTTAAAGAGGGCCGATTTACTTTGTTGAAGCTCGCCCTTCTTTTGGCCTTTTTTGCACCCAGGTCCTGGTAAATGCGCAGTTCGTTATCTTCCCATGTGCAGCTCCTTGTCTGCCTGGCCCACCTCAAGATCTGTTCCTTGTCCAGGAACCGGTGCATTCGTACTACCATCACCCTCGGCAGTTCATTTTTCAGTGGCTTCCTCATAAGCTTTCTGTGTGCCCTGTCCATCGTCAAGGGCCGAGTAAACGCACCTTCCCCCAGCAGCTTCTTGAACATATGCCCCTGCGGCCGATCCCTTGCTGCCCTCCAGGAAGCCAACGATCCTCAGATATTGCCTGTGTGACCTGTTCCCCAGATCCTACACTTTCTCTTGTAGCCTTTTCTGGTGGTTCATCATCATCCCCATCTCCGCTGCCTTCGCGGCTAGCTGGCCATTGTGCTCAGCAACCGCATCTTCCACCTTCTGGATCGCCTGGCTCTGGGCTCCTAATCTTTGCTCCGCCCAGTCAATCCCTGTCTTAATAGGGTCCAGGTACTCTTGTCTCTGCTTAGCAAACCTCTCCTAGTGGAAGTCCACAAGCTGCTCCGTTGACCACTGGGTCGGCAATCCCAGTCCTTGAGCCTCCACCATATTTTTCTGTGCTACAGACTCCACTCCCTTCTTTGACCAACGATCTCTCCTTTTCAGGCCATTTCTGATCCACAAATTCACAAACTGGTGGGGAATCCTTCTCCTCTACCTCATCAATCTCCTATTTTGCCAATCAAATCCCCCATAAGTCGTGGCAAAAGGTCCCAAAGGTCCATCACAAGCGGGAGCTACAAATAAGCAACCATTCACTCGATGGCCGCCACCGGAGGTCCACTGTAGTGATTCTATGACATTGGTCCAATATCAGCTTTTTTCTTTATTTCTTCTGTACTATGGTATTGTTCTATACTTGTGAATTGGTGGATTGTTTATATTCTTCGTTCCAGTTCCTTTTCAGACATTTGCACAGCAGGTTCTCCCAGACCAACAAAATACAAAATCAAGAAGCGACACATTGTGGACGGACAAGGTGAAGGCATCGCGTTGCTTCATCTGAGCACAGCAGTGGATTCCACCCTCGTTCAGCCAATCCCCCTGCCTGATTCTTCTAATCAAACTGAAACAACTCAAACCATCTGTCGAATCACCCCACAAAGCAACTCAAAATATAATGGTAAGGTTTTATCCATTAACGTCCCACATATGAAGTTCAGACCGAGGATGACAGCACGGGCAGCACGGTAGCATTGTGGTTAGCACTGTGGCTTCACAGCTCCAGGGTCCCAGGTTCGATTCCCGGCTTGGATCACTGCCTGTGCGGAGTCTGCACGTTCTCCCCGTGTGTGCGTGGGTTTCCTCTGGGTGCTCCGGTTTCCTCCCACAGTCCAAAGATGTGCGGGTTAGGTGGATTGGCCATGTTAAATTGCCCTCAGTGTCCAAAATTGCCCTTAGTGTTGGGTGGGGTTACTGGATTATGGGGATAGGGTGGGATTGTGGGCTTGGGCAGGGTGCTCTTTCCAAGAGCCGGTGCAGACTCGATGGGCCGAATGGCCTCCTTCCGCACTGTAAATTCTATTAATGACATGGCTACTTCAAGGGTCACATGTTGGAAGTGCGGGATTTCTCCTTAGAGCGCAGGCAGAGTTGAAGCATGCACTGGCTGCTCAGAGTACTGAATAAACTATTGTTGTTATAAATCTTTGGTCGCCAGTCATTGGAATCCACCATTTTTACACATTGTCAGGAGTTGACAGTATGACACAGGGACTTTGCCACATCGACCCGCTCGTGTTTGAGAAAAATATTGCGGATAACTGGGCCAAATTTGAAAAGGAGGGGAGGATCAACTGCAGGGGCAGATTATCGGGCAGGTGCAAGAAGGTACTGCATGTACCTTCAATCTAGCGGGGCCCGAGGTCGACAAGAAGTTTGTCTTTCAAATGGAGGAGGAAAAAGATACTGTTAAAAATGTTTGAGCATATTTGCTTGCCAGTGAGGAATATAACGCTCAACAGGCACACGTTTAACACTTCAGTACAAATGAATCGATAGAATCGTAAACAACAACTTAAAAAGTTTTTAGCAAAATAAAGTACGCTTTTCCCTCTTACTGGTGAATTAGTCAGGGATCGAATGGTCTGTGGGGTCCACAGTGATCCTGTTTACAAGCAACTGCTGTGAGAAAAATTTAACGTTGCAAACATCATCAGCATTTGCTGGCTAAATGAACAGTCAGAAAAATGTACCAAAGAGTGAAGGTGGGAAACAGACGTTTTCATGGTACACCCAACAACAGTGGTCATCACCCTCAACACAGAAGTGCATGCTAGACATTTGGTTAATGCTGCAATGAATGTGGCAGATGGAACCATTTTGCAAAATGCTGCAAATGTAAACCATGGCAGCCTGCCTACGCCACCAGTCACATTGCAGCCAGTCACTCCTCCAGGGTTCGGAGCTCAATCAGATCAACCAAACCACTGAACCTTCAACAACACTCTACTGTGAAAGTGTCCACACCATCACAGAGAGGGCTGGGATTTGCACCACCCTGAACATTGTGTGCAGCAATGCAAAATATATTATGGTAACTGAACTTCTCCTGACATCTCACCAGTTGAACTTGTTCCAGTTGAAGTAGTGATATACTGGTACTTTCTATTAAGTATATTGTACTCGCAGCTCTGTGTGGTCTCCTTTCCATTGGGGAAGACCTTTGCTCAGGCTGCAAGCATGACTCCCACCTCTTGGTTGCTTGTCATTTCAATTCAACACTTTGTTCTCATGCTCACATTTCAGTTCTTGGCCCTCTACAATGTTCCAATGAAACCCAATGTAATCTGGAGAAACGGTACCTTGGGCTGGATTCTCCGTTGCCCGACACCAATATCGTAATCGGCATTCGGGCGGGGAATCGACTCCGACGCCCAAATCGGGGCCAGCACCGGTTTGACGCCGGTCAGCCATGCTCTGCCCCCTCTAAAATGGCGACATTGCACGGCGCGCTGCTCGCCACTGCAACATCATTGGCAGGCCCTCCCGTAATGCACCGCTCCCGATGGGCCGAGTTCCTGACGGCTCAGGAGATGTGTGGTCTCAGCGGTCGCGAACCAGCGTGGCGGCTGCAGACTGTGTCCGGCGTCGCCACACTCGGCCGGGATCCGTGCCGCTGGCTGGGGGAGATCTGCGAGGGCTGGGGCAACTGGTGGGGGTGGCCAGGGTATGGCCATGGGGTGCCCTGTGAGGCCGCAGATGGCAGGTCGGGTCCGTATATGGCCAGTGCCTTTATTGTACAGTGCATTTGCTGCAGGTTATCAGCCGTGCGCATGCATGGCCAGGGACCCGGCCATTCTCTGGTTGTTTTTGGCATGAGAGCCAGGGGTTTCACCCTGTACCGCTGCTAGCCCCTCACCAGTCCAGGAATCGTTGAGGGTTTGTCGCCGATTTTTTTCCCCAAGAAAGTTGACAAACGGCTGCCACCTCCGGGTGAACCCTAACATTGACCCTCTTAAGGCAAACTTTATTTTCTCAAGACTGAGAAATCCAGCCATGTCACTAACCCAGGTCTCTACACTCTGGGGCCTCGGGTCCTTCCACATTAACAAGATCCGTCTCCGGGCTACCAGGGAGGCAAAGGCCAAGACGTCGGCCTCTTTTGCCCCCTGAACTCCCGGCTCTTCCGACACTCCAAAGATCGCCACCTCCGGACTCGGCACCACCTGTGTTTTTAGAACCGTGGACATTGCCTTCGCAAAACACTCTGAGCTTCGGGCATGTCCAAAACATGTGGACATGATTTGCTGGGCTTCCCGCGCACGTCGCACACCTATCCTCTATCCCGAAAAACTTACTCATCGTAGCCGCTGTCATGTGTGCCCGGTGGACAACCTTAAATTGTATCAGGCTAAGCCTGGCACATGATGAGGAGGTATTAACCCTGCTTAGGGCATCCGCCCATTGACCCGCCTCTGTCTCTCCTCCTAGTACATCCTCCCACTTGCCCTTAAGCTCAACCACCGGAGTTTCCTCCGCCTCCGAAAGCTCCTGGTAAATATCCGATACCTTCCCATCTCCCACCCAGGTACTGGAAACTACTCTATCCTGTATCCCCCATGGCGGCAGCGGAAAGGCCGGCACCTGTTTTCTCAGGAAGTCTCGCACCTGCAAATACCTGAAACCATTCCCTGCTGGCAATGTAAATTTATCCTCCAAGGCTTTCAAGCTGGGAAAGCTCCCGTCTATAAATAGATTCCCCATCCTTCTAATTCCTGCCCTCTGCCAATTCCTGAACTCGCCATCTAGCCTACCCGGTATAAACCTGTGGTTATTATAAATCGGGGTCCAAATTGACGCTCCCTCCCCTCTCTTATATCTCATCCATTGCCCCCAGATTCTCAGAGCCGCCACCACCACCGGACTTGTGGAGTATCGAGCCGGTGAGAACGACAGAGGTGCCGTTATCAGTGCTCCCAAACTGGTGTCTTTACGTGACGCCGCCTCCATCCACTCCCATGCCGACACCCCCCCCCCCCCCCCACTACCCACTTCCTAATCATGGCTACATTAGCCACCCAGTAGTAATTGCAGACATTCGGCAGCGCCAACCCACCCTCCCCCCGACTGCACTCCAGCAACACTTTCTTCACTCGCGGGGTTTTACCCGCCCACACAAAGTCCAAAATAATCTTATTCACCCGCTTGAAAAAGGCCTTAGGGATGAAGATGGGGAGGACCTGAAAGACAAACAGAAATCTGGGGAGGACCGTCATTTTCACGGTCAGTACCCTCCCCGCCAGTGATAGCGGGAGCATGTCCCACCTCTTAAAGTCCCCTTCCATTTGATCTACCAACCGGGTTAGGTTTAACTTGTGCAGTGCATCCCATTTCCGGGCCACCTGGATTCCCAGATATCGAAAGCTCTTCCCTACCATTCTAAGCGGCAGCTCTCCCAGTCTCTTCTCCTGTCCTCTTGCTTATTTCGCAAACATCTCTCTTTTCCCCATGTTCAATTTATACCCTGAAAAATTACCAAATTCCCCTAAGATCCGCATAACTTCCCCATCCCCTCCAACGGGTCCGAAATGTACAAGAGCGGGTCATCTGCGTAGAGCGAGACCCTGTGCTCCACTCTCCCCCCCCACCCCGAACCAGCCCTTTCCAGTTCCTAGAGGCTCTTAACGCCATGGCCAATGGCTCTATGGCCAGATTAAACAGTAACAGCGAGAGGGGGCACCCTTGCCTTGTCCCTTGGTGTAGTTTAAAGTACCCCAACCTCAGCCGGTTCGTATGGACACTCGCTACTGGTGCCTGATAGAGCAACCGCACCCAGTCAATAAAGCCCTCACCAAACCCAAACCTTCCCAGCGCCTCCCACAGGTAATTCCACTCTACCCGATCAAAAACCTTCTCCACATCCATCGCTACCACCACCTTCAGCTCCTCTTCTTCTGAGGGCATCATAATAACATTTAAAAGCCTTCGAACATTGGCTTTGAGTTGTCTGCCTGTTACAAATCCCATCTGGTCTTCCCCTATCACCCCCGGGACACAGTCCATCTTATGGCCAGTATCTTAGCCAGCAGTTTGGCGTCCACATTCAGTAGAGAAATTGGCCTGTATGACCCGCATTGCTCCCGATCCTTCTTCTGTTTCTGGATCAATGAAATCGAGGCCTGAAACATTGTTGGAGGGAGAGCTCCCTTCTCTCTTATTTCATTAAATGTCCTCACCAGCAGTGGGCTCAATATCTCTGAAAACTTCTTATAGAATTCCACTGGGTAGCCGTCAGGCCCGGGGCCTTGCCCGACTGCATGCCCTCCAGCCCCTTGATTTTTCCTCAATCTCAATTGGGGCTCCCAGCCCCTCCACCAGGTCCTCCTCTACCCTTGGGAACCTCAACTGATCCAAAATCTGCCTCATCCCCTCCACCCCAGCCGGGGGTTCCGACTCATATAATTTGCTGTAGAAGTCCTTAAATACCTAATTTACTCCCGCTGGGTGCAGGACAGTATTCCCGCCTCTACGCTTTACTTTACCTATCTCCCTGGCCGCCTCCCTTTTTCCTGAGCTGGTTTGCCAACATTCTGCTTGCCTTTTCCCCATACTCATAGATCGCTCCCTTGCCTCCTCAACTGTTCCATCTCTTTCCCTGTTGTCAACTGCCCAAACTCCGCCTGTAACCTCCGCTGCTCCCTCTGTAGTCCCGTGTCTGGGGCCTCCGAGTATCTCCTGTTCACCTGGAGTATCTCCTCCACTAATCTATCCTTCTCGGCCTGTTCTGCCTTTTTTCTGTGGGCCCGTAGCGAGATTAATTCCCCTCTGACCACTGCCTTCAAAGCTTCCCAAACCGTCGCTGATGAGACCTCCCCCATATCATTTGTTTCCAGGTAGTTCTGGATGGACTTGTTAACCCGCCCACAGATCGCTTTGCGCTCTAATAAACCCACATCCAGTCTCCAAAGCGAGCGTCGCCCTCTCTCCACACTAACCCATAGATTCACACAATGTGGGGCATGATCCGACACTGCAATAGCCGAGTACTCAGTATCCACCACCTCCGGTATTAACGCCCTGCTCAGAACAAAAAGTCGATTTTTTGTGGACATGTGAGTAAAAGGAAAACTCCTTCGCCCTCGGCCGTGCAAACCTCCATGGGCCTACTCCCCCCACCTGTTCCATAAAACCCTTCAATTCCTTTGCCGCAGCCGGCCTCCTCCCTGTCCTGGATTTTGACCGGTCCAATTCCGGATAAATGACTGTTATGGGCCAGGGTTTGGAGAACCCCAAAGTGTATCATGGAGTTCACCTGACCCACAACTTTTAATAGATTGTGGTATGGGGAGCACACGGCCGACTCTACAGGTATGGTACAGCAGAAATTACTTACAACACTAAGTAATCTTTTAAGCTTCCCAAACAACATTCAGAAGAAACTTCTTTTAACAGAAGCACATTAGGTTTACATTCACTATTGAGAACATTTATAATTCTGAATTCACCAAAGATCAAGAGATAGTCTTTTGATGGCAAAGAGATCAACAGTACAGCTGCTCTGTCTGGCTTCAGCTCCAACACTGAAAACAAAACTAAAACACACCCTGCAGCAAACAGCCTGAAACAAAAGTAAAAAAGCTGACAGCCCAGCTCCACCCACACTCTGACGTCACTGCAGTAGTAAACACCCATTTCTTAAAGATATTCTCACATGACACCTCCCATGATCAGGTTATGTGACTCTCAGTCTGAGATCTTACCTGAAACCCGCCTCATAAATTCCAGGTCATCCCAATTTGGAGCATATATGTATATATGTTCACGAGTACCATCCGCACCCCCTCCAGCTTCCCACTCACCATTATGTACTTACCCCCCTTGTCTGACATGATTCTGCCTGCCCCGAATGCCACTTGTTTGCTGATCAAGATCGCTATCCCCCTGGTCTCTTGTAGCATTGCCACGTCTGCCTTCAGCCCCCTCAAATGTGCGAACACGTGAGCCCTCTTGACCGGCCCTTTCAGCCCTCTGACGTCCCATGTGATCAGCTTGATCGGGGGGGGGGGGGGGGGGGGGGGGGGCACCCCCCGCTGATTAGCCATTGCCCTTTTTAGACCAGCCTCAGGTTCACACCCTCGGCCTCCTCGAGCCCCCCCTCAGGCAGTCGCCGTTCCCGACCTCCAATTTGTCTCCTAGTAACAGTTCCTCCCCTGTCAGCAAAGCAGCTCCCCCCTCCCTCCCCCCCCCCCCCCAGCCAACAACACTAGAAACCCAACCCCCCAAGTCAAGCTCCAGCTTAACAACTGGTCACCCCCCACTGCGCTTCCGAGAATCAGCTGACCCACGCTGATTTGATAGCGCCCGCCCCTGGCACCAAGCAGTCTGTCTCCCTATTGTTCTCTTCCCTCTCCCCCCACATGGATAAACATTTAAAAAGCATCACATTCCCCAGTAAACAAACATCAAAAAAAACAGTGAAGAATCAGTCACTTTAGAAAAATAATCACCCAAAAAGCAGAACCAAACCCAAGCTCTTCCCCCCTCTAACCAGCTCCGTGCAGGACAAAGCAACCGTTAACCATCCAAACAGCCCCTTATTTCACATAGCGCTACTTTATATTTATACAATCCAGCACAACAAATCGCAGCCAAGGTATTTCTTCAAGGCTTCAGTGTCTTTTAATTCGCCTCCAGCTTCATTTCTTTAATAAAGGTCCGTACTTCGTCTGGCATTTCAAAGCAGAAATCCTGTTCCTCATGTGTGACCCACAGACGGGCTGGGTACAGCATCCCGAACTTCACTCCCTTCTTAATGAGGGTCAATTTTGCCCGATTGAACCCAGCTCGCCTCTTGGCCAAATCCGCTCCCAGGTCCTGATAAATGTGCAACTCACAGTTTTCCCACTTGCTGCTCCGGTTCTTTCTTGGCCCACCGCAAAACGTGTTCCTTGTCCATGAATCGGTGAAAACGTTCCACCATGGCCCTCGGCGGCTCATTCGCTCGGGGCTTCCTCACGAGGGCTCTGTGCGTTCTGTCCAATTCCAGGGGCCGAGGGAGTGCCCCAACCCCCGCTCAACCTCTCCAGCATGTCCGTCACATAAGCCCTCGCATCCGATCCCTCACTGCCTTCAGGGAGGCCGACAATTCTGAGATTTTGCCACCTGGACCTGTTCTCCGGGTCCTCCAGTTTCTCCTGCATTCTTTTCTGGCAGTCGTTCATCATCCTCACCTTGTTTTCTAGCACGGTTATATACTCCTCGTGCTCGGACAACTTTTGTACCACCTCCTGGATCGCTCTCCCCTGCGTATCCTGATTCTGAACCACTTGATCAATCGAAGCCTTAATCGGGACCAGCGTGTCCTTCTTCAGCTTGGCGAAGCAATCCTTGGAAAAACCTCACCAGCTGCTCCGTCGACCACTGTGTCATCTCCCCACTGCCCTTGCTCTCCGCCATGCTTTCCCGCGTTGCCAGCTCTGCTCGCGTCTTCCTTATAGGACTTTGTCTTCTCACACAGCCACTTCTGGCCCAATTCTCCATACACCGGAGGGTGATTTCTCCTTACTGTGTCACTCTTCACTGATTTATCCCCTAAAATCCTGAAACAAATGGTGGAGAAAGGTCCAAAAGTCTGTCACAGGCGGGAGCTATGAAATATGCGACCTACTTCTCCATGGCCACCACCATAATCTCTCCCATGCTCTAACCTATCCTTAACCTTCTCCTTTCCTCCACCTACCCCTACTCCTCCCTTTTTAAAAGCATCAAATCCATCACATTCCTCGCTCTCTTCTGCTCCGAAGAAGAGTTATATTGGACTTGGAGTGTTAACTCTGATGCTGCCAGACCTGCTGAGATTTTCCAGTATTGTCTGTTTTTATTTCAGATCTCCAACACCCACAAAGGTATTTTGCTTTAACTATCTGAACAACTGTTGTTACTAAGGAGGTGCGGAGTAAAATTTGTTTTAGCTGGAAACTAGAAATGGGGGATAGCAAGCTAACTGCTTATATTGCCGGCTGGGCCTGGATGCATTACAATTTGGGAGTAGCCTGTCGGATTAAATCGATTCCTGGATTATTTTTTTTAAAAACATTTTTATTCTCCTCCTTTTTCACATTTTCTCCCAAATTTACACCCACCAACAATAACCGATAATGAATAACGAATGCAATGTCAATCCCCATATCACCAACAACAATCCCATCCTCCCACCAACCCCCAAACAGCAGCCCGCATGTTAACAGAAACAAATAACAAAAAGGAATCAGGAATCACCCATTACCACATACAGTCCCCCTCCCCCCAACCCTCCCAACACTCCCCCCCCCGGCAACCCGGTAATGCTCAATGTAATCCAATTCTCGAAAGTACATAATGAATGACGGCCATTAATTGTAGAACCCCTCCATCCTTCCCCTGAGTTCAAATTTGACCTTCTCAAGAATCAAGAATTCCAGCAGGTCCCCCCACCATGCCAGGGCACAGGGTGGAGAGGTTGATCTCCATCCCAACAGGATCCGTCTTTGGGCGATCAACGAGCCGAAGGCTACGATATCTGCCTCCGCACCCATTTCCAACACCGAATATGACCTCCCGAGGGCCCGGGTCCAGTTTCACGTGCACCACTTTAAAGATTACCCGAAAAACCTCCTTTGAGTAATCCTCCAGCTTTGAACAGGAATGAAACATATGAACGTGGTTTGCGGGGGTCCCCTGCAACATTCACACACATCTTCTACCCCTCATAGAGCCGGCTCATCCTCGCCCTTGTGAGGTATGCTCCGTGTACCATCTTCAGCTGTATTATCTCCAACCTCGCGCATGAGGTGGAGCCGTTCACCCTCTGGAGCACCTCACACCAGCACCCCTCCTCCATACCCTCTCCAAACTCTTCCTCCCACTTTACCTTGATCCCATCCAGCGGTGCCGTCTCCTCTTCCAAAATAGCCGTGTAAACCGCCGACACTACCCTCTTCTCCAGTCCCCCTGTCGTCAGCACCTCCTCCAGCAATGTGAAGGCCGGTTCCTCCGGGAAGCTCTGTATCTCCTTTCTGGCAAAGTCTCAATCTTGCATGTATCTAAACATTTCCCCCTGCTCCAGCCCATACTTCGGTTCCAGCTCCTTCAATCCTGCAAACCGACCCCCCCCCCAAGAAACAAATCTTTTAGTGTCCTAATTCCTTTCTCCTCCCATCTCCGAAGACTTCCGTCCCACTTCCCTGGCTCAAATCTATAGTTTCTCCGAATCGGCATTTCCCTTGGCCCTGCCCCCAATCCAAAGTGCTAGTGAAACTGCCTCCAAATTCTCAATGAAGCTATTACTACCGGACACCCTGAGTATTTCCCTGGGACCATCGGAAGCAGTGCTGTTGCTAGCGCCTTCAATCCCGACACCCCGCACAAACTCTCCTCCGTTCTGAACCATTGGGAGTCAACCCCTCTGACCCAGCTCCGCACCTTCTCCACATTCGCCTCCCAGTAATAATACATCAGGTTCGGAAGACCTAAACCCCCTGCCTGCCTTCCCCTCTGTAGCAGCACCTTTCTAACTCTGGCCACCTTCCCTCCCCATATGAACAAGGTAATCATTCCTTCAATCTCTCTAAAAAATGCCTTTGGCAGGAAAATCGATAGGCATTGGAAAATAAAGAAGAAATCGCGGCAACATGTTCATTTTAACCGCCTGTACCCGACCCGCCAGTGACAGAGGGAAACCATCCCACCTTGCCATATCAGCTTTCACTCTCCCCACCAAACTAGAAATGTTGTACCTACGGAGCCCCAACCAATCCCGAGCAACCTGCATGCCCAGGAATCTAAAGTGCCCTATGGAATGGCAGCCTCCCCATCCCTACCCCCACCACCGGCAGAGACATTGACACTGGGCTAAATCGCTGGCTTTGAAAGCAGACCAAGGCAGGCCAGCAGCATGGTTCGATTCCCGTAACAGCCTCCCCGAACAGGCGCCGGAATGTGGCGACTAGGGGCTTTTCACAGTAACTTCATTGAAGCCTACTCGTGACAATAAGCGATTTTCATTTCATTTAGTTTGTACCCCGAGAAAGCCCCAAACACCTGAAGCAGCTCCAGTATTCCCCGATTGACACACTCGGTTCTGACATGTATACAGGTCATTGGCATATAAGGACACCCTATACTCTATCCCTCCCGCACTATTCCTTTCCATACCCCAGAACTTCTTAATGCAATGGCCAACAGCTCAATCACGAGTGCAAACAGCAGGGGGGACATAGGACATCCCTGCCTAGTCCCATGTTGGAGAGAAAAGTATTCTGAGCTGATGTCATTTGTGCGGACACTCGCCCTCGGCTCCTTATACAGTAGCTTTACCCAGTCCACAAATCTTGGTTCAATCCCAAACCGCTCTGGAACTGCCATCAAGTACCCACATTCTACCCGGTCAAACGCCTTCACAGCATCCAATGCCACAACCACCTCTGTTTACTTCCCCTCTGCTGGTGCCATAACCATGTTCAATACCCTCCTAATGTTTGGGAAGAGCTGCCTCCCAAACCCCGTCTGATCCTCACCTATCACCTTCTGGAGGCACTCCTCCAGCCTACCTACCAGTACCTTCGCCAATATCTTTGCATCTACATTAAGAAGTGATATGGGCCTACACGACCCACACTCCGTCAGATCCTTATCTTTTTTAAGCAACAGGGAAATCGATGCCTGCCCCAAAGTTTGTGATAACACACCCTTCCCTATCGCCTCTTCAAATATCCCCACCAACTTATCTTTGAATATTTTATCATATTCCACCGGAAACCCATCCGGCCCTGCCACCTTCCCCGACTGCATCCTCCCAATGATTCCTGGATTATATAAGGACCATTAATTCTTGGAGTGTGGGTAGTGTCATAATATACAACTATGTATATAATGGAGTGCAGACAGGCAGTGATTGACACACAGGATGACCAGTAAGCACACAGAACAGAGCAGCCAATCACCAGACAGGACATGGCCACTATAAAGCCAGAGGGCACCAGTTTTCCCGCTCTCTCGGGATGCAGCCTCTGAGACAAGCAGAGCTCGTGAGCATAGCCAGTGCAAACACCATGTGGTAGCCAGTAAGTCTGGTCAGGCTAGTGTCAGGTCTCCATTCAAGTCAGCATAGTGTCAACCCACAGTTGAACATGTATAATAGTTTAGATGTTAAATAAAATCATGTTACATCTTATCAAGTGTTGGAAGTCTGTCTCTCACTACACTGCATCAAGTGCAGTCCACATCGACCCAGCCAGCCCAACACATCATGGTACCAGGTAGTGATGCTGAAAATTGATGGACCTACCTTGAGCGAATCAGCGTTGACCAGAAAACAGCCATTCGGTGACATGGAAAACGTCCGCCCTCCTCCGCAGCTCCGCATCGCCGGCAACCTCGGTGCAAATTGGAAGATCTGCAAACAGAAGTTCCAACTCTATCTCGAAGCCACCGACCTCGAGGCCGCATCGGACGCCAGGAAGATCGCACTATTCCTCTCCACAGCCGGGGACCACGCCATCCACATCTACAAATCCCTCACATTCGCTGAAGGCGAAGACAAGACAAAATTTAAAACAGTCTTGCTGAAGTTCGACAGCCACTGCGACATCGAGGTGAATGAGAGCTTTGAATGGTATGTTTTCCAGCAGAGGCTTCAGGGTAAGCATGAACCTTTTCAATCCTTTTTGACCCATCTACGCATCCTCGCGCAGTCATGTAACTATGACTCGACAACTGATTCCATGATCCGGGATCAGATCGTTTTCGGGGTCCACTCCGACACCCTTCAGCAGCAGCTCCTGAAAGTCGAGCAGCTCACCCTCACCATCGCCATCAAAACGTGCGTCCTCCATGAGCATGCTAACAATCAGTACTCCCACATCAGGGTGGCAGAAATGGCAAAGCTAAACTCCCACGAGGCGGAACGGGTGCAGGCCATCGCACAAATGCAGGGCCTAAATATCGACGGGAGTGGCCATTTCGCGCGCTTTTCCCGGGCCCCTGCGCATGCGGGCCACGACCGAAGGGAGAAGACCAGCCTGCGCAGGTGCATACATCGTTCGACCGCACTGCGCATGCGTGTTGGCGCACAGAACGCACTGACGTTGGCATCATGACGTGTCCGAATTGTGGTTCTGCCCATTTAAAGCGGCAATGTCCAGCAAAATCACGACGGTGTCTACAGTTTAGCAAGCTTGGCCACTACGCAGCTCTTTGCAGATCTGCTCCGCTGGCCAGCATCCAGCGATCCCAGACACGGCGCAGAAGCATCTGTTCAATACAGCAGGCCATGCCAGACTCCGACCCCGACAGCCCAACAGATCCTGATGCTGAGTGCCTCAAATCCCCATACCGGGTGGGCATCATTACGAAGCATGCACTGCCTTTCTCCAAGATAGTGAAGCACCTCCCGATCCTCGGTGTGGATCCCGATGACGAGTGATGTGCTGTCTTCACAGTCAACAAGGCTCGCATCCGGTTCAAACTGGACACTGGCGCATCAGCGAACCTCATCTTGAAATCCGATCTCGACACCATCCGCGTCAAACCAAGCATTTTTCCACCGGCCTGCCAGCTCCTTGACTACAATGGCAAAGCCATTGCTGCCAGTGGCTCATGCCAACTCGGAGTTTCCAATATATCATTTAAAGCGACACTGCGATTTGAGATTGTAGGACCTGACAGAGCATCCCTGCTCAGTGCTCGGGCCTGCAAACTCCTGAACCTGGTTCAGCGAGTCCACACCATGTCACCCTCACAGGCGACGACCTCACCTGATGAAAACTTCCAGGCTGAAATTGATGACATCATCACGCAGTACCACAGTGTGTTCGTCGGAATGTGCACACTCCCATACAGATACAAAATCTTGCTCAAACCAAACGCCACCCCTGTGGTTCACGCACCATGTCGGGTGCCGGCACCCATCAAGGACAACCTCAAGCAGTAGTTGCAGGACCTCCAGGACCAGGGCATCATATCAAAGGTCACAGAACCCACCGACTGGGTCAGCTCCATGGTCTGCGTCAAGAAGCCTTCATGGGAGCTTCGAATCTGTATCGACCCCAAAGATCTAAATCGCAACATTATGAGGGAACATTACCCGATACCAACACGAGAAGAGTTGACCAGCGAGATGGCTCATGCCAAATTCTTTACGAAGCTGGACGCCTCCAAGGGGTTCTGGCAAATACAGCTGGACGCATCCAGTCGCAAGCTGTGCACATTCAATACCCCGTTTGGTCGCTACTGCTACAACCGGATGCCCTTTGGCATCATCTCTGCCTCAGAGGTATTTCACCGCATCATGGAACAGATGATGGAGGGTATTGAGTGGATGCACGGGTATGATGACGATGTCATAATCTCGTCCACAACTCCTCAAGAACACATCGATCGCCTCAAGCAGGTCTTCCGCAGAATCTACAAGCATGGCCTCCAACTCAACAGGGCCAAGTGGTCGTTTGGTCAATCAGAAATCAAATTCCTTGGTGACCACATCTCGCAGCAAGATATGCGGCCAGATGCTGACACGATTTCGGCCATCAACGCCATGAAGACCCCAGAGGACAAGAAGGCGGTCCTCCGCTTTCTAGGGATGGTCAACTTCATCGGGAAGTTCATTCCCTGTGGTGAGATAACCACTGTAGTTATGTGTACTGCAGTAGGGGGATGTATGCCTGTACCTGTAATACAGGTTCCTCCGGTCAGCCCCTGCCGGCTAGCTCCGCCCACAGGGAGCTTATGTATAAATGTATGAGAGCTGCTCAGACCCTTAGTCTACAGTTTGCAGATGGAGGGACAACATCGTACAACAATAAAACCTCTATTGAACCAGTCTCTCGGCTTTGAGTATAATTGTTAGCGCTACAATTTATTGTTGTACGATTTCCCATTCACCATGGACATCAGAATTAAGCCTGACCGTCTGCAGCTGGATCCACATTCGCCTCACGCCAGAAAAGACTTTTTTTTTAAAAGTTTTTAAAAAAATTTAGAGTACCCAATTATTTTTTCCAATTAAGGGGCAATTTAGTGTGGCCAATTCACCTAACCTGCACATCTTTTGGGTTGTGGGGGCGAAACCCACGCAGACACGGGGAGAATGTGCAAACTCCACACGAACAGTGACCCAGGGCCGGGATTCGAACCCGGGTCCTCAGCGCCGTAGGCAGCAATGCTAACCACTGTGCCACCGTGCTGCCCAGTAGAAAAGACTTTGATCACTGGCTCGTAGTCTCCGAGGCCTACATCTCTTCAGCGGACCCTCCCCCGACGGAGGCTCAGAAAAAGCAGCTCCTGTACTCCAGACTTAGCTCCAGCGTCTTTCCGCTCATTCGAGATGCGACCGACTACACCGCAGCTATGGAACTGCTCAAGGAGAACTATGCATCATCGGCGAACACCCTGTTTGCGAGGCATCAACTTTCTACTCGCGTCCAGCAGCCGGATGAGTCGATTGAGGACTTCTGGAGGGCCCTTATACCTCTGGTACGAGACTGCGACTGCCGGGCCCTCACAGCCACGGAACATTCCGATTTACTCATGCGCGATGCCTTCGTTACAGGCATTGCATCGGGCCCCATCCGGCAACGACTGCTGGAAGGGGTCGCCCCCAACCTCGCGGCCGCAAAGGCCCTGGCGCTTTCCATGACGGCCGCCTCCCGTAGTGCGCAAACTTACTCCGCTGGCCACTCGGCCCACCCGTCCTACCCCTCATGGACCCCACAAACGGCCCCCCAGGCCCATCCGTCCTACCCCTCATGGACCCCGCAAACGGCCCCCCCAGCAGCCGCCCCCGCGCACTATGCCTGCGCTGCCCGCCGCACCGCACCCCCTGGGGGTCCCCACTGTTACTTCTGCGGCCAGCAGAAGCACCCTCGCCAACGCTGCCCGGCCCGCACAGCGACCTGCAAAGCTTGTGGAAAGAAAGGCCACTTTGCAGCGGTGTGTCAGTCCCGGACGGTCGCCGCTATCGCGCCGCCGGTCCCCACGCCTCAGCCGCTCCCTCAATGGGCCCCGCCGTCCGCTTCCCCCGACCCCACGTGCGATCACTGGGCGCCGCCATCTTTTGCCGCCCCCGCCACGTGCGCCCCATGGGCGCCGCCATCTTCATCCACCACAGCCATGTGCGTTCCATGGGCACCGCCATTTTGTTCCGACCCCACAACGTGCGCTCCATGGACGCCGCCATTTTACCCACAGGTACTGCGGATGCCGCCATCTCGTCTCCAGGGGCTGCCATCACGGGACACGGGTCGCTACCGCACCTCGTCGGACTCATCTGACTCAACCGCCGATCAACCACTGCTCGCCTCCGTTACGCTCGACCAGTCCCGTCCTCGCAACCTGGCACCCTCTTCCATACCGGTGCTGGTCAACGGCCATGTGACCTCCTGCCTCATCGACTCTGGGAGCACCGAGAGCTTCGTCCACCCGGACACGGTAAGGCGCTGCTCCCTTGCGGTCCATCCCGCCGACCGGCAGATCTCCCTTGCCTCCGGTTCCCACTCTGTCCCGATCCGGGGTTTCTGCCTGGTTAAACTTACTGTCCAGGGCATGGAATTCGACTGTTTCCATCTGTAGATTCTCCCCAACCTCTGCGCGTCACTCTTACTAGGCCTGGATTTCCAGTGCAATCTCCAGAGCCTCACCCTCAAATTCGGCGGACCCCTACCTCCCCTCACCGTTTGCGGCCTCGCGACCCTCAAGGTCGAGCCTCCCTCCCTCTTTGCCAATCTGACTGTGGATTGCAAGCCCGTCGCCACCAGGAGCAGACGGTACAGCACCCAGGACAAGGCCTTCATCAGGTCCGAAGTCCAGCGGCTGCTTCGGGAGGGTATCATCGAGGCCAGCAACATCCCTTGGAGAGCCCAGGTGGTAGTGGTTAAGACCGGGGAGAAGCACAGGATGGTCGTGGACTACAGCCAGATCATCAACCGGTACACGCAGCTCGACGCGTAGCCCCTCCCCCGCATTTCTGATATGGTCAATCAGATTGCACAGTACCGGGTCTTCTCTACTATTGACCTGAAATCCGCCTACCACCAGCTCTCCATCTATAAATCGGACCGTCCCTACACTGCCTTCGAGGCAGACGGTCGTCTGTACCAATTTCTGAGGGTTCCCTTCGGCGTCACGAATGGAGTCTCGGTATTTCAGCGAGAAATGGACCGAATGGTTGACCGGTATGGACTGCAGGCCACCTTCCCGTACCTCGACAATGTCACCATCTGCAGGCATGACCAGCAGGACCATGATGCCAACCTTTATAAATTCCTCCACACCGCATCTCTCCTTAATCTCATGTACAACAAGGAGAAATGCGTGTTCCGCACAGACCGCTTAGCCATCCTTGGCTACGTAGTCCAAAACGGACTACTGGGGCCCGATCCCGACCGTATGCGCCCCCTCATGGTGCTCCCAATCCCCCACTGCCCCAAGGCCCTCAAACGCTGCCTTGGGTTTTTTTCTTATTACGCCCAGTGGGTCCCGCAATACGCAGACAAGGCCCGGCCACTTATCCAGTCCACACATTTTCCCCTCTCGGCCGAAGCACAACAGGCCTTCGCCCGCATTCGATCTGACATAGCCAGGGCGGGGAAACTCTGCCTTTCCAAGTAGAGAGTGACGCTTCAGATGTCGCCCTTGCCGCCACGCTGAATCAGGCCGGCAGACCCGTGGCATTCTTTTCACGCACCCTCCACGCCTCCGAAATTCGGCATTCCTCTGTTGAAAAGGAAGCCCAGGCAATCGTTGAAGCGGTGCGGCACTGGAGGCATTACCTGGCCGGCAGGAGATTCACTCTCCTCACTGACCAACGGTCAGTAGCCTTCATGTTCAACAACACGCAGCGGTGCAAGATCAAGAATGACAAAATCTTGCGGTGGAGAATCGAGCTCTCCACCTTTAACTACGAGATCTTGTATCGCCCCAGCAAGCTCAACGAGCCCCCAGACGCCCACTCCCGAGGTACATGTGCCAGTGCACAAGTGAACCAGCTCCGTGCCTTGCACGAGAGCCTTTGCCATCCGGGGGTCACTCGCTTGTACCATCTGATCAAAGCCCGCAATCTGCCCTACTCCGTCGAGGAAGTACGGACAGTCACCAGAGACTGCCAGATCTGTGCGGAGTGCAAGCCGCACTTCTACCGGCCAGATCGCGCGCGCCTGGTGAAAGCATCCCGCCCCTTTGAACTCCTCAGCGTGGACTTCAAAGGGCCCCTTCCCTCCACCGACCGCAACACCTACATCCTTAGTGTGGTCGATGAATTTTCTAGGTTCCCATTCGCCATCCCATGCCCTGATATGACGTCTGCCACCGTCATCAAGGCCCTGGATTCCATTTTCGCCCTGTTCGGTTTCCCCGACTATATCCACAGTGACAGGGGATCCTCATTCATGAGCGATGAGCTGCGTCAATTCCTGCTCAGCAGGGGTATCGCCTCCAGCAGGACGACCAGCTACAACCCCCGGGGAAACGGGCAGGTAGAGAGGGAGAACGGGACGGTATGGAGGGCCGTCCAGCTGGCCCTACGGTCCAGGAAACTCCCAGCCGCTCGCTGGCAGCAGGTCCTCCCTGACGTGCTCCATTCCATTCGGTCGCTACTGTGCACCGCAACTAACAGTACACTCCATGAACGTGTTTTTGCCTTCCCTAGGAAGTCCACATCCGGGGTGTCGCTCCCAACTTGGCTCACGACTCCGGGCCCAGTCCTTCTCCGTAGGCATGTACGGCACCACAAGGCGGAACCCCGGTGGACAAAGTACACCTTCTCCACGCCAATCCTCAGTATGCCTACGTGGAGTTCACCGACGGCCGCCAGGACACAGTCTCGCTCCGGGACCTGGCTCCCTCAGGTGCCGATCCCATGCCCACACCCCTTCCCGCACCAACCCCAGCGCCCCCCTATTCGTCCCCATCAGGTCCATCCCTCATCCCCCTGCCCACCCTGGAGGACACGGAAGATTTCGGCTTGCTCTCGGAGTCATCCCGCCAGCAGCCAGCACCAACACCGCCAACACCTGCACCATCATTGCCATCACCGGCTGTGCCGACGTCACCACCACAGCTACGCCGATCACAGCGGAACGTTCGACCACCGATTCGGCTCAACCTGTAACCTGCTAACCGGATGGACTCTTGATTTTCCTTGTTGGACCCTCTTGTGAATAGCATCCTTTGTATTAGAGTTACATGTCACCCCCGCCGGACTCATTTTTTACAGGGGGTGAATGTGGTGAGATAATCACTGTAGTTATGTGTACTGCAGTAGGGGGATGTATGCCTGTACCTGTAATACAGGTTCCTCCGGTAAGCCCCTGCCGGCTAGCTCCGCCCACAGGGAGCTTGTGTATAAATGTATGAGAGCTGCTCAGACTCTTAGTCTACAGTTTGCAGATGGAGGGGCAACATCGTACAACAATAAAGCCTCTATTGAACCAGTCTCTCGGCTTTGAGTATAATTGTTAGCGCTACATTCCCAACATGGCTTTCCACGCCATCTGATCAGAAAGTCGACGGAATTCCAGTGGCTGCCCGCTCATGAGAAAGAATGGCGGGAGTTGAGGGCAAAGCTCACCACAGCCCCGGTTCTGGCATTTTTCGATCCTACCAAGGAGACCAAAATATCCACTGACGTGAGCCAGGATGGTATTGGGGCAGTTCTCCTCCAACGGGATGACTCCCCCTCCTGGACCCCAGTTGCGTATGCCTCCAGAGCCATGACGCCCACTGAGTCCACATAATTCAGAAGGACTTAAACAACATGACACCCCGGATACAATGAATCCTTCTCAAGATACGCTGCTACAATTTTGAAATTGTCTACACACCAGGCAAAGAACTCATTGTTGCAGATGCCCTTTCCAGGTCAATCACCACACTGTGTGAGCAAACTGACTTTGTCTGCCAAATCGATGCACAGGTGCAATTCTGTGCCTCCAACCTTCCGGCCCCTGATGGGAGGGTCGTTCAGATTTGTGAGGAGACAGCCAAGGATCCTCTGCTACAGCGTGTGATGCAGCACCTCACGAATGGCTGGCAAAAGGGACAGTGTCCCCAGTTTTACAATGTCAAGGACGACCTGACGGTGGTGGACGACATCCTCATGAAGCTCGATAGAATCGTGATTCTGCAGAGCATGCGAGCTGTGGTGTTCGGCCAAATCCATGAGAGTCACCTGGGAGTCGAGAAATGTTGACGCAGAGCTCGGGGGGCAGTCTATTGGCCGGGCATCAGCCAGGAGGTTGCCAACACGGTCCTCAACTGCCCTACATGTAAAAAAATTTCAGCCCGTTCAACCCAAAGAAACTCTGCAGCAAAATGAGATAGTGACCTCCCCATGGTCCAAAGTCGGTGTCGACCTTTTCCACTCCAAGGGGCGTGACTATGTCCTCCTGGTCGACTACTTCTCCAATTACCCCGAAGTGGTGAAACTGTCCGACCTCACGTCGAAGGCGGTGATTAAGGCATGCATAGAAACATTTGCCAGACATGGGATACCGCTCATGGTGATGAGTGACAACGGTCCCTGTTTTTACAGCCAGGAGTGGTCTGAGTTTGCAAGGCTGTACAACTTTCGTCACGTCACCTCCAGCCCCCACTACCCGCAGTCAAGCGGGGAGGCCGAGAAAGGGGTCCATATCGTCAAGAGATTACTATGCAAGGCCACAGACTCAGGCTCCGACTTCAACCTGGCGCTGCTGGCACACAGGGCAACCCCACTGTCCACTGGGTTGTCTCTGCGAACCACGGTTCCAGCCATCCATGTTCCAGCCCTTGACCACCTCACGGTCATACAAAAGATGCAGCAGTCTCGGGCCCAACCGAAATGAGCATAGAACGCTCATGCCATGGATCTCCACGAGCTGGTCCCAAATAATTGTGTTCGTGTACAGTTGCCTGTCGGCGGCTGGTCCGCCACAGCTGTGGTGGTCAAGCAAGTGGCCCCGAGATCGTTCCTCATCCGCATGGCTGATGGCTCCTTCCTATGATGCACAGACGGGCGCTGCGCAGAGTTCCACGCCCGCCACCCAATCGTGATGTCCTGCCTCCCACAATGCCTCCTCCGGATGTGCCCTACCACGATGCCACCGACCTCCCAACGATCCTGCCAACCTCTGCGACCACCGCATTGGCGGCAGTCCCACCTATCCAAGTGCAGGCGGCCCCTGATCCACCCTTGAGGCGGTCAACCAGAATTCATCGCCCGCCACAAAGACAAAACTTATGGACTGAACTTTTGCACAATTTTGTTACCTCATCGTTTTGACCTCTGTAAGTATCGTTTCTACCATTTCATCTGCCCTATATCAGCACTAGCGGCACCTTCCTATGTATATAAATTCATTTTAGCACATTCTGTATATAGTCACGCACATATACACGTCCACACGCACATGCACCTTACTATTTATTATCTGATCACAAACAATGTAAAAAAAAAGGTGAGATGTCATAATATACATCTATGTATATAATGGAATGCAGACAGGCAGTGATTGACACACAGGATGACCAGTGAGCACACAGAACAGAGCAGCCAATCGCCAGGCAGGACACGACCACTATAAAGCCAGAGGGCACTAGGTTTCCCGCTCTCTCTCGGGACCAAGTCTCTGAGACTATCAGAGTTCGTGAGCTAGCCAGTGCAAACACCATGTGGTAGCTAGTAAGTCTGGTCAGGCTACTGTCAGGTCTCCATTCAAGTCAGCATAGTGTCAACCCAGAGTTGAACATGTATTATAGTTTAGATGTTAAATAAAATCGTGTTGCATCTCATCAAGTGTTGGAAGTCTGTCTCTCGCTACACTGCATCAAGTGCAGTCCACAACGACTCAGCCAGCCCAACACATCAGATAGTTGATTTGCTACTGCCCAATGTCATTTCACCCTTCTACCTTCAGCAATATCATGTTAGTAGCAGGGAGGGTATCCCACTGGGAACATTTGTAGGAGATTAGCGTGCAGTCAATCCCAGTTTTGCTCTGTATAACGGATAGAAAATAATTGTGGAAGTATTCCGGAATACTTCTATGACCTCCTGATGCAGGTGATTGCCTTGAGCGACACAGTAGCACAGTATTAGCACAGTTGTTTCACAGCGTCAGGGTTCCAGGTTTGATTCCCTACTTGGATCACTGCCTGTGTGGAGTCTGCACGTTTTGCCCGTGTCTGCGTGGGTTTCCTCCGGGTGCTCCGGTTTCTTCCCACAAGTCCCGAAAGATGTGCTGTTTAGTCATTTGGACATCCTGATTCTCCCTCTGTGTACCCAAACAGGCACCGGAATGAAATGAAATGAAAATCGCTTATTGTCACGAGTAGACTTCAATGAAGTTACTGTGAAAAGCCCCTAGTCGCCACATTCCGGCGCCTGTCCGGGGAGGCTGGTACGGGAATCGAACCGTGCTGCTGGCCTGCTTGGTCTGCTTTATAAGCCAGCGATTTAGCCTTGTGAGCTAAACCAGCCCCAGGCCAGGCCAGGCCAGGCCAGGCCAGAATGTGGCCACTAGATGTTTTTCTCAGTAACTACATTGCAGTGTT
Source organism: Scyliorhinus canicula (assembly GCF_902713615.1). Classification (NCBI taxonomy): domain Eukaryota; kingdom Metazoa; phylum Chordata; class Chondrichthyes; order Carcharhiniformes; family Scyliorhinidae; genus Scyliorhinus; species Scyliorhinus canicula. The sequence continues at coordinate 109,934,745 of NC_052157.1, read as the reverse complement.
AACGTAAGCCTACTTGTGACAATAAAGATTATCTAAAAAAAAAAGTAGCTGCCGTTTGTTTCAGTTGATGAGCTTGTTTTAACCAAATCTTCCATTTCTGTTTCTCTTGCCAGTCAAGTGGCGTGTGATTGCTTCTAATGAACGGACAATTACCATGAGAAAAAATTTCTCGAATCTCAGATGTTGCCAGGTACGTTTACGCTCCACTCCACTAGGGTTTAGGAACTAGGTATGTAACCTGGACAGCTTCTTCCCTGCTACCATCAGACGTTTGAAAGGACCTACCTCGTGTGTGGAGTCTGCACGTTCTCCCCGTGTGTGCGTGAGTTTCCTCCCGGGTGCCCCGGTTTCCTTCCACAGTCCAAAGATCTGCAGGTTAGGTGGATTGGCCATGCTAAATTGCCCTTTGTGTCCAAAAAGGTTAGGTGGGGTTACTGGGTTACAGGGATAAAGGGGATAGGGTGGCGGCATGGGGCTTAGGTAGGGTGCTATTTCCAAAGGCCGGTGCAGACTCGATAGGCTGAAGAGCCTCCTTCTGCACTGTAAATTCTATGATCTATGATTAAGTTAATCTTTTCTCTACGCCCTAGCTATAACTGTAACATTATATTCTGCAGTCTCTCCTTCCTTCCCTATGTACGGTATGCATTGTCTGTATAGCATTAAAGAACCAATACTTTTCACTGTAAACGGATACATGTGAAAATAATAAATAAAATAAAATAAAATCAAAAACTAGCTATTCTACCCACCTTCATGTGGTGGCATATGGCCCACAAGGGAAACTGGTTATTTGCAGTAACCATCAGTCTTGTGGCACACCAAATCAGCAACAACTTGAATTTATATAGCACCTTTTATCTCATGAAACATTCCAGAGCATTTCCCACTAGCATCATAACACGATGTATGCCGCCCAGCCGCATAAGTCGATATTAGGTCAGGTGACCAAAAGCTTGGTCAAAGATGTAAGTTTTAAGAAGTATCGTAAAGGAGGTCGAGGGGTGGAGGTGTAGGCACGGAATTCCAGGGCTTGCTGGTCTCAGCAACTGCAGGTACAACCATCAATGGTGGAGCAATTATAATCGGGAATGAACATGAGGTCAGAATTCGAGATCTCGGAGCGCTGTGAGGTTGGAGAGACTACAGAGATGGGGAGGGGCCAGGCCACAGAGGGATTTGAAAACAAAGATGAGGGCCCGGATTCTCCGCGGCTCTGCACCAAAATCACGTTTGGCGCGGGGCCGGAGAATCCACTTTTCTGACCGAATCCAGCCGCACCGGTCTCCGGTCCCCGGCAAATCGCTCACGTGAGATTTACACGGCGCAGCTGGGGGGGGGGCCATTGCCAGAAGCCCTCCCAGCGATGCTCTGGATTCCCAACTACGTGGTTCTAACCACGCCTGGCCAGTTCGGGACTCTCGCATGGCAGCTGCGGACTTAGTCTGCGGCCACCCTGGTGGGGGAATGGGGGAGGGGTCAAGTACCGGGGGGGGCCTGATGGGTGTCCGGGGCAGAGGTCGGGCGGGTTTGATGGAGCACCGCGAGGCAGATCGTTGAGACCTTCTTTGTTGGTCCAGGTCCGCCGACTGAGTCCGCAATCTCATTCAGCGCGGCTGCTGGAGGCTGCCGCTGTATGCATGCGCGGACTCAGAACCGGAAGTGCAGGGGCCCGTTCGCGCAACGAAAGCTGCGAGAAGCCCTCCGGGGCCCTGCCAGCCCTCTGCAGGTAGGTGAATAGGTCTTAATTTTATTAAGGAAAGTCTGCCGTGAAACGCCAACGTTTTTACACAGGCATGGGGTCATAGCCCCATTTTTGGAGAATCCAGCCCGAGAATTTTCAAATCAAGCTGTTTGTCTGGGACCCAGTGTAGGTTAGTGAGCAGAAGGCTGATAGGCGAATGGAATTTGGTGCCAGTTAAGACACGGGCAGCAGTGTTTTGGATTATCTCACATGTAAAGAGAGAGATCAGCCAGGTGTGTGTTTGAATAGTCGAGCGTGGAGGTTATAAAGAAATACTAATCTTTGAAGAGAAGACAAAAACATTTGTCCTAAACTTTTGTTAAAAGTCTCAAGATTAATTCCATCATATCGAGTCAGTGTGCTGCAATGCCTTGGTCAGTGTACCCTAAATGGAGGAGCTGACAATTGAGAATGGCGAGGGATATTTAGGGACCTTCAAGCGGCTATTGGATAGGTACATGGATTAGGGTAGAATAATGGAGTGTAGATTAATTTGTTCTTAAGGGCAGCAGGGTAGCATGGTGGTTAGCATAAATGCTTCACAGCTCCAGGGTCCCAGGTTCGATTCCGGCTTGGGTCACTGTCTGTGTGGAGTCTTGCACATCCACCCCGTGTTTGCGTGGGTTTCCTCCGGGTGTTCCGGTTTCCTCCCACAGTCCAAAGATGTGCAGGTTGGGTAGATTGGCCATGATAAATTGCCCTTAGTGTCCTAAAAAATAAGGTTAATGGGGGTTGTTGGGTTACTGGTATAGGTATATGTCGGCTTGAGTAGGGTGATCATTGCTCGGCACAACATCGAGGGCCGAAGGGCCTGTTCTGTGCTGTACTGTTCTAATTCTAATGTGGGTCTCCTGGAGGAATATCAAATTGGCTACCAAATTCTTTAAATGAGCAAAACCAGCATTCTTTTGACTGGGCCCCCTAGCCCCCACATATTCCAGATGACAACCCTTGTTGGGGTCACTAATCCTCCACCCATCAAGCTTCGAGTGAGACATTACCACCGCGAAAAGTCATAACTTTGCCGATGATTCCCAGGCCACAGGCCCACCTAAGATGGTGACCCGTCCGGAGCAGAGAACTATCAGTTATCCCACCCTCCCTCAGTTAATATATAGCCTATTGTCTCTTCTAACACCCCTTCTTCCATCCTCCCGCTTCTAGACCCATCAAGCTTAACCAAACTGGCACAATAAGTCACAGCCCCATCCCCACTTGACCTCTGTTAACTCGCTAACTTTCTAGTGCCAGTACAGTGACCACCCCACCCCAGGTCCCACCTGTTCCTTAACCACTGCATTCACTTCTGCCCCAAGCTCGTCTTTCCCCCTGATCCTCTTTCCCGCCCATACTAAACAAAAGCATTAAACTAAGGGAACAACCCCCCATCCCCTTGCCATACCAGCAAGTACTAACCTTGTAAAGAAGGATAATTACAAAATAGAACAGAGGAAGTGACCCCATGCAAAAAAAGTCTGCCATTACCCCAACTCAACTCGTAACAACATGAACATGAACAATCAAACAATAAAATAGTAACACCCCAACCATCCAACTGTCCACACGCATCCCTCAAACCATTCCCAGTCCATGATCTCTGATAAAGTACTCACCCTGCTCCAGAATTTTGAAATAGTAACCTTTCAAGTCAAAAGTGACTCTTAACTTTGTTGGGTACAATCATACCCTTTGATTAAACAGGACCGTCTTCATCTTATTGAAGGCCGCCCGTCGCTTCACCAGTTCTGTGCCAGTGTCCTGGTAAATCCCTAGCATGTTACCATCCCAGTTGATGTTCCGGCTTTCTTGGCACATTCCAGGATTCGCTCCTTTCTCTGGAAACTATGACACTGAATGATCACTACTCGAGGTGGCTCATTCGGTTGTGGTTTTTTGCCTCAGGGCCTTGTGTGCCCTGTCAAGCTTCGCCGCTCATCACCTGGAATTGCTTTGCAGCGGCGCATTCAGTCGGCTTTGAGCCCTCAACTCCCTCGGGTAGACCCACCAGTCTCAGGTTCATGCGTCTGGGTCTATTTTCCATATTGTGCAATTTTCCCTTGAGGCTCTTATTCTTGTCCCCAACGACTGCCATTTCAGCGTTCAAGGATTCAAGTCTGTCCTCTTGTTGAGAGGATCCATGCCTTTCAACTTCTCTGCCTGCTTGTATGCCACCTTAATCGTCTTGTTCAGTTGCTCCCTGACTGGGCCCAAAGCTTCCTCCACCATGGTTTTAATTAAAGCCTTCAATTCCTGGCTGTGCTCTGGAAATGTTCATCCATCTCTCCACCAAACCATTTTAGTTGTCTGGCTACCACCCCCACCATCCTGTTGAGGGTAATGGGCATGGCCGCTTCCCCTGCCATCTTTAATGAGTCCTTATCGAGCTCGACACTTGCAATTTTGCCTCCCTGCCCCTCTTCGGTATTTACTCTGCTGGGCCGTCGAGTCCAATCGCAAAAATTCTTCACAAAATGGGCAGTAAAGCCCAAAGTGGCGGAGACTGCACGGAAGCCACCCGAGATATGGCCGCAATGTTATGCCGCCGCCGGAAGTCCCTAGCATCTATAATCTATGACGCTTCTCACCTCCTTAGCGGTCTCTGCTTTCTGCAATCCACAGGATGTTAAATCAAATGCTAGGTGTGATCTGAGCCTTACATCTTGACTTGACTTGTCCTCTCTCCTACTATTGTGATCACTGTTGATGAAACACAGCCCCATGCTTCTTCCCTTACTGTCCAATGAGTATGATCCATCCATGTTTTTATTACTTATTACAGGTCGAGGGGGGCAGCCCCTTAATGTGCCTCAACAGAAATAACACCTGGGTCCTCACAGCAGTCAGAGATACATCTTTCAAGTATACCACCAAATACAAAAGAATCAATAATTTCCTGTCATTAATAAAATATTACATCAACAGAAAGAAGTAAATGGTGATGTCTGAATGTGTGTCGCTCCACGTTATCTGTTTGGTAAACCTTTGCGATAAAATGATACTGCCAGACACCTTATATATTATAGTCCAGAAACATGGGGCGGGATTCTCCAACCCCCTGCCGGGTCGGAGAATCGCCGGGGGGGGTGAATCCCGCCCCCGCCGGCTGCCATATTCTCCGGCGCCAGGGTTTTGCCGAGGGTGGGAATCGCGCCACGTCGGTCGGCTGCCACTGGTCCCCCCCCCCCCCCCCCCAGCGATTCTCCGGCCCGCGATGGGCTGAGTGGCCGTCCGTTTTCGGCCGGTCCCGCCGGCGTAAATCACAACCTGGCCCCCGATCGGGGCCCACCGATCCGCGGGCGGGCCTGTGCCGTGGGGGCACTTTTCCCCTCCGCACCGGCTGCTGTCAACCTCCGCCATGGCCGGTGCGGAGACGAACCCCCCTGCGCATGCGCTGGAATGGCGGCAGCACACGCTGGCACTCCCGTCCATGCGGCAACTCACACTAGCCGGCGGAGGCCCTTCCGCGCCAGCTGGCGCGGCGCCAAACTCCGGCCTAGCCCCTGAAGGTGAGGAAGATTCCGCACCATCGGGGCGGCCCGACGCTGGAGTGGTTCATGCCGGTTCGTGGAGAATCCCACCCATGGTCACTTGAAAATGAAAATGAAAATCGCTTATTGTCACGAGTAGGCTTCAATTAAGTTACTGTGAAAAGCCCCTAGTCGCCACATTCCGGCGCCTGTTCGGGGAGGCTGGTACGGGAATCAAACCGCGCTGCTGGCCTGCTTGGTCTGCTTGGTCTGCTTTTAAAGCCAGCGATTTAGCTCAGTGAGCTAAACCAGCCCCCGTGAGCTAAACCAGCCCCTGTACACCCTATATATATGTCACTGGACAATTAATCCAGAAAGTGAGTCCAAATCTCATCCTGGCAATTTCAGGATAAAGTCAATCGAAGAACAGTTTAATCTGATGAAATCAACCAACAAGAAATGACTCTTGTAGAATTTGAAAATTTGTGTCTGCCTGCATACGACTATATATGAGTTTGTGAGTATATGTAAGCGTTTGTGTGTGTATTTGTGTGGGTGTCTGTTTACGGTGATTGCACATATGTGTAAAATGTATCGGGAATAATCTTAGTGGGGGAATCGAACACGTGGCTACCAGAGGCAGGCAGTACACCACATCAGAATCCAGTCAATTAGAGAAAACATCCCCATTGACAATTGATACTAAGTACAATATATAATAATCACACTTTCTGCACACCCAGTTTTCAGTTTCATGGAGGAAACAATAATTATATCCCACAGGATGTGACACATGTGATAAAGTGAACATTCTGGGGGAGGGCTCCTACGTCAATATTAGCACACCTGCTGGAAGGAGAAACTAGCACATTGCAGGACTCCATTCCATGAGTACTCGAGGGACTCCCAAGCAGGGGTGTGTATACCCCCAACATGCTCTCTTAATAAGGCCTGAAGTGAAAATCTCTTCTTAGGGGCTGGTTTAGCACACTGGGCTAAATTGCTGGCTTTTAAAGCAGATCAAGCAGGCCAGCAGCGCAGTTCAATTCCCATACCAGCCTCCCCGAACAGGCGCCGGAATGTGGCGACTAGGGGCTTTTCACAGTAACTTCAATAAAGCCTACTCGTGACAATAAGCGATTTTCATTCATTAATTTCATTTCATATTCTTTGTATTACATACATCTATATTTGTTTATGTATCACCACTGGTTAACTTAAAAAAAAGCTTTGTTTCCCTATTATGCAATGCTACTGTGGCAAATTGATGAGAAGGAAAATATGTTTGTGGCATGTGTGATCAGCTGAGCAATGGGCTGGATTCTCCGCAGCCCCGCTCCCAAATCACGTTCAGCGTAGGGGCGGAGAATCCACTTTCACACCGAAATCGGACCCGGCGCCGGTCCGGCGGTTCTCCAGGATCTGAGAATTGCCGTGTTCGCGGAGTACTCTGCGTGGCTGGGGGCCCATTGACAGAGGCCCGCCCAGCGATCCTGCGCTCCCGACTGGCCAAGTTCACGACGGTATAGAACTAAACATTTATTGCCGGTTGGGATGCCGTCGTGGCAGGTGCGGACTCAGTCCACAGCCGCCCTGGTGGGGCGGGGGGGGGGGGGGGGGGGGATCGGGCATCGGGGGGGAGGGGGGGGCCCTTATAGGCGACCGGGGTCAGATCCATGTGGTAGATGATTGGGCGAGTGGCCGATCCGGGGGGGGGGGGGGGGGGGTGTCTAATTTTTGTGTGGGGCTCGAGTCCACTGTGGAGCTTGGCGTGGCCGCTGGAGGCCGCTGCTATTCGCATACACGGACTCCAAACCGGGAGTGCGGGGGCCCATATCCACAGCTAAAGCTAAAGGGCATTGAATTAGCTGATCTTTTTTCCAGGAATCTCTGGAGTAAATCCCCACCATTTCTACACCTCATTGGGACATTAGTCCCATTTTGGGAGAATCCAGCCCATTATTTTGAACATCTTTCCATGTAGTAAAGCATATTTGAGTATAACACACTGGGCATCAATGCTTATGTTATTCTTACAGTGTTTTGTTTGCACTTATGCTTCTGTGATAAACATGCACAATAGAGATGGAGCTTAAAGTGATTCTTATCAACACTTCATGAATCATTAGATTTAATACATTTTGCTCTCCGTGGAGTTCAGATTAGTTTTGTTATTTTTCCTCATCATTGTGCGATGAATGTAGGAAATTTTTATCTCTTATATTTTATATTTTGTTGCAATAATGTCATTAAAAACCTTTGTTTGAAATACATGCAGGCATTGTGTCTACCAAAACTGTTGTAAAAGTGAGATAATTATTGATTCTAACCATTTACTTGTTTACTTCCAGATAGATAATGGAATATTGTTTATATTTGGACAATTTCCTGGGGCGTAGATAATTTAAGGAATGGTGTTAAGTCCTAGCTAAGCAGGCCATGGGGACATCTTAGTGGAATACAGTAATCAATGGGAGGAACCAGGTCTGTCTGTAGTTTTGGGCAGTATTGCCATAGGATTTGAGTCTGACAAGACAGAAGGATTTGCAGTTTGTTTATGAAAGGGTATCTAAATCCTCTTAACAGAAGACAGCAAGTAAATCTGTTTTGTTAACTTTATTTATAAGTGGCATTTGAACTGTATTGAGGTTGCTTGGTTGAATTATTTACAGTGAAGGTGTAGGGCGTAAGTTAAAGCTTCTCCTTTTATTTATGAACTGTTAACTGTTTATTGTAAAACTATTTATTTGATGTCAATGTGTTTAAATTAAAGTTTGTTTTAACATAAAAAAATGCCTACTGGTCGGTATAATCACTCCTGGAGCGAAGTGTCCTCTCCTCACAGTTTCATAAATTGCAAATTATTTCGGGTCTGGTCCGGTATTTTATAAATTGCAATTATCTCCATGTTACAGCACAGAACAAGGGAAACAGAATTCTGGGAATATTCAGGCCTTTCTCTATCACTCTCTGTCTCACGTACATACACAAGAATAATATAAATTTCATGCGCTCATAAATACGTATTCATCCACCACGGGTGGACCATGGCTGCTGTGTGCATGATTCACAAGGCATATTGTGTTAACTCACCAAGGCTCTTTTAGTAGGATCTCAGGAAATCACCACTTCCACCACCTCCTAGGACAAGGGCAGGAGATTCATGGGAAGACCATCACCTCCAAATTCTCCTGTGAGTCACTCACCATCCCAACTCATAAGTGCCTTCAATGCCTTTGGGTTATGATCCTGGCACTCCCTCCCGAACAGCACTGTGGGATGATTTAATCGTCACGCAAACTGCAATGGGTTCAAGAAGAACCACCATCATCTGTTCAAGAGCAATTAGAGATGGCAAAAAAAATGCTTTGCAACAATGCCCATACTCCAAGGATATGAAAAGTAGTGCACACAGACGATCAAGCACACAAATGGAAGTATAGTCAGAAAAATGAGGGATCCTTAGAGCCAATTAAAATATTGGGGATGCAAATTGCAAGCAAATAAAGCACTCTGCTGCATGGTTTTGTGATTTTGTAATTGTGACAAGTGTGCTAAGCACCCGTCATTGTTTGGTGGCAGAACTCTCTCCCTTAAGTCAGCAGGCTGTGGGTTAAAACCCCACTCCAGGGACTAGAACACTATATATAGGCTGGCAAGTAATGAGGGAATTCCACACTATTGAGTATACAGTTCTCCTCAAAGACGAACTAAACTCAGGCCTCACCTCCCCTCTCCACTGGGTCTGAAAGCTCCCAAGACAGTATTTCAAAGAAAATGGGAGAGTTCCCCTCAATGCGCTGGCCAGTATTTACCCCCCCACCGACATAAAAGAAACGTGGTCATTACCGCATTGCTGTTTGTGGAAACTTGCTGTGTGTAAATCGCCTGCCAACTTTAATGTATCACAACAGTGACTACACTCCACTTGATTGGCTGGAAAGCACTTTGGAACGTCCGGACCTAGAGAAGGATGCCATATAAACGCAAGGCTCTTTGTGATTGGGGGGAGATTTGGAGGTCAAAGAAAAGGGGAGGATAAAGGAATGCGGTTATCTATAAGCAGATAAATACCGAGAAATTAGATACAGGCAGCACTGCCAGAAACCTGGGACGGACTGAATGGACTTTTTGTGTGAAACCCACCGACACCTAATCAGACAGGAAGGTAGGGAGATGAACTGAAAAACACTTTCTAAAGGCCCCAACAATAACCTTCGGCTGAGAATAGAAAACAATCAGCAGCTGTCATTCCTGGTATTGATTGTTGTGCGGCCACGCAGGCTGCACTCGCAGATCGTGTCAAAAGAATTTGAGAATACAACCTCATTTCATTTGTTCACCGCACAATGAACTGAAGGGAAAAATGTTCACTGCTTCCAGTGTGTAAATAAGGAAATGATACCGAGGACTAGGAACAAAGAGTTGTTTGTTGGATTTTTAGTTTGCTGATTGGCGGTTGATGAATCTCTTGTATTGATGATAGCTTTACACCATCGGCCCTACACCTGGTCACCATTTACCTTTCAACAAAGCCGAGGTCTCAATGTTTGGCTGGTCATCATATTTGATCAAAGTATTGCTTTGGGGATAAAGATTCACTGGCTCCTGGTCAGGGAGCTGCTACGTTAAAACAAAATCTGTTCATGAGATTTGGGCTTTAATAGGTTCAATGGATCCCGGTCCAGATAATGAAGTACGAAAACAGGCGAAAATCCTTTTCTTTATGGTAGGTTTATTTTTAGGGTACTTCCTGTTTATTCCCTCATTTCCTCTTCCTTTATTTTGCTATTATTATTTTGATCTATGGATGATTAATGGACATGTGTCTTAAGGCAAGCAGCAGAATTCAGAAGTTACAGGTGAGAACATTCTGTTAGTCTCTGCTGGTTTAAACTGGAACTCCAGACTTGTTAGCACCAGAGAGAGAGAAGGGGTGGGACTAGGCTTGATTGATTGGCTGACGGCTAATAAATCCACCCAAGAGGCCGTACTCTGCCCTGTAACAGGCGGTGTTTGGATTATATCGTAGTGGAATGATTTTCAGAGCCCCAAGGAGTTTCAGTTTGACTCCTGGCGACACAAAGAAAAAAATCCTACTCTCTCTCTCCTCCGTGTTTTCTCCAGAAAGGCTGTTTTCCTGGGGCTGAAGAGAACCTGAATGAATGAATCTATAAGAAACCCATTACAGGCTGCAAACAAAGACAAAGAACGGGATTCTTCATTGGCGGGATCCTCCGCTTTGCTGGCAGCGCACTCACGCCCGTGAACTTCCTGATGGAGTTGGAGTGGCCACAATGGGAAACCACATGGGCTGGCTGTCGGGATGGAGGATGCCCCTGCCGGCCACATCCCCCCCCCCCACTGCAAATTGGCCCTGACCCCCCTTTGCCACAGCAGGCCCCCACCCCTGGATTGCCTGGATGCCTCCCCCATCCCCAAATATGCGGGTGACCCAACCTGGTCCCCAGGTTCCCTTGAAATGGGAAACCTCCAGTGACCCCTGCAATAGGGGACTCCTGTAATAGGGGGACCCCCCCCCCCAAACAGGGATCCCCTGCCGAAAGCAACCCCTTCCATGACCCCCACATAGACCCCTCCCCAAGAAAAGGAACCCCTGTCTGGCAACTGGGGCACAGTAAGAAGTCTTACAACACCAGGTTAAAGTCCAACAGGTTTATTTCAAATACGAGCTTTCGGAGCACTGCTCCTTCCTCAGGTGAATGAAGAGTTATGTTCCAGAAACCGATATATAGCCAAAGTCAAAGATGCAAGACAATGCTTTGAATGCGAGCATTTGCAGGTAATTATACTTCATTCACTTCAATACACTTGCATAAGAACTGAATCAAAACTTAGAAACAAAATATCAAACAATGCTTAAACAGGTCAAATACAAGGCAAGCAAAAATATCAAACATAAAAGCATAAAAAAATCACTTCAAACAAGGAAATAGATAATTCAAGAATTAAGGACGGCAGAAATTCAGGAATGAGATTTCGACCATGCAGTCTTATTTTTATGGTAATTCTTATATGTGGTCTAATCCCTCATTTACTCTCATTGGTTTCTAATTCTCAGCTGAGGATGGATGTCTTAATTAGAGGATGATTTACTAATAAAACATTGGCTATTACTTAAGATTGACTGTTGTCCATCAAAGTTAGCTCAGTGTCTATGTGCATAGTCTTATGAAATTAGGTTCACACGCCACTGCTGACCAAAGACCTTGCTGTAACTAATTAGTTGATACATTCTTATTGCTAAATGCACTGAAATATAATAGTCAATTCATTATATGAAACATTCACTGAAACAATGGGCGGGATTCTCCATAGCCCATGCCAAAATTGTGATCGGCGATTGGGCGGAGAATGGATTTCAACACCAGCGCCAGTTTGACGCTGGTCCGCCATGCTCTGCCCTCTCCAAAACGGCATCATCATGAGGCACGCCGTTTCAACGCTGCAGACAGTGTCCAGCGCCGCCACACTTAGCCGGGATCCATGCCACTGGCTGGGGAGGCTTCTGCTAGGGCTGGGGGGACTGGTGGGGTGTGGCCAGGGGGTGGGATGTGAGGTTGTGTTTGGCGGGTTAGGGTTCGCGCATGGCCGGTGGCATGTTTTACAGCGAACTGGTGCAAGTTGTCAGCCCCGCGCATGCGCAGGCTGGGGCCCTGCCATTCTCCGGCTGTTTTTGGCGCCATCAACAGGAGCTTTACTTGGCGCTAGTGCTAGCCCCTCACCGGTATTCAAATCGGTGAGGAGTTTGCGCCGATTTTCCTGTCGTGGAAGTTCACACATGTTCCATTAGCAATCAACACTTAGTCTCAGAAATGGAGAATCCAGGCCACTGTCTAAATTTCCACAGTCAAGACACTAGAGTTCAGTGACTGTATTCTCAAAGTCACGGCATTTTAAATAATTTCACTCTTCAGCTATGCATTCAATTAGAACCAAAAATCATGAATAAATCAATAATCCATCAGGCGGGACTCTCCGGCCTTGTCCTTGGCGGGACCCATTGTGAGCGAGAATGGAAAACTTGGCGTTCCAGCCAAAGCTCCATTCACTTTCAGCGGCATAGGAAAATCCCAGCCACGAAAGAAGACGGCAGATTTTGGCCATTGGTTGGAATCTCACGCTGGTGGATTTTATGGTACCGTTGAAATCAATGGACTTTTGAATGGCCTACATCATTTTACCACCTTGTCCCCACCGCGATTAACCAGTAGAATTCTGCCCATTATCTGACGCACCCTACCCTTATGCACCAGGAGAGGTTGCCTGTCAACCTGCTGCTAATATATCGATGGCCCATACTCTCACACATTAGATTGTCGACCATCCAAAGCTATTCTCCAATTGAACGCATATTCCAGCTGCAACTTACAAATGGTAGGTTTTGCATATTCAGATCTTTAAAGGCCTCCGGCAACAAATCATTTGAGCATGATCTAACGGTATAATGCAGGATCACTTACCAGCATACAACATAAAGAAGGAACATGTATTTCAATAGCCCCTTTCACAACAACACATTTTCCCAAGTACTTCACCATAAGACCACAAGAAAATCAGATATAGGAGCAGAATTAGGCCACTCGGCCCATCAAGTCTGCTCAGTCATTCAATCGTGGCTGATATTTTCTCATCCCCATTCTCCTGCCTTCTCCCCATAACCCCTGATCCCCTCACTAATCAAGAACCTATCTATCTCAGTCCTAAAGACACACAGTGACTTGGTCTCCAGAAGTTTCTGTGGCAATGATTTCCACAGATTCACCACCTTCTGGCTGAAGAGATTCCTCCTCATCTCGTTGTTAAAGGATCGCCCCTTCAGCTGTGCCCTCGTGTTCTAGTTTCTCCTACCAGTGGAAACACCCTCTCCAGATTCCCTCTATCTAGGCCTCTCAGTATTCTGTAAGTTTCAATAAGGTCCCAGCTCATCCTTCTAAACTCCATCGAGTACAACCGCTCCTCATATGACAAGCTCTTCATTCCAGGGATCATGCTTGTCAAACACACAATTTACAGTGCAGAAGGAGGCCATTTGGCGCATCGAGTCTGCACCGGCTCTTGGAAAGAGCACCCTACCCAAGGTCAATACCTCCACCCTAGCCCCATAACCCAGTAACCCCACCCAACACTGACGACAATTTTGGACACTAAGGGCAATTTATCATGGCCAATCCACCTAACCTGCACATCTTTGGACTGTGGGAGGAAACCGGAGCACCCGGAGAAAACCCACGCACACACGGGGAGGATGTGCAGGCTCCGCACAGACTTTGACCCAAGCCGGAATCGAACCTGGGACCCTGGAGCTCTGAAGCATTTGTGCTATCCACAATGCTACCGTGCTGCCCATGTTTGTGAACCTCCTCTTGACTTTCCTCAAGGCCAGCACATCAGATCCTTAGATACCGGGCCCCAAACTACTTGCAATATTCCAAATGGGGTCTGACCAGAGCCTTCTACAGCCGCAGCAGTGCATCCCTGCTCTTGTATACAACATGAATGCTATCATTGCATTTGCCTTCTTAGAAAGCCTTTCCAATTCATTTACAAGCAATGAAGTCACAGTTGTAATGTAGGAAAGTTAAGTTATCCACAGCAAGATCCCATAAATAACAATGTAATCGATACTAGATGGGACACTGAGGCTTTTTTCAAATAATGCCACCAGATCTATTGCTTTCAATTGAGAGGATGGTTTTAACATTATACCCAAAAATTCTGGGCGTGATTCTCCGAAACCGGGAGAAATCGTGAGGCTGGCGTCAAAAACAGGCGGGTTTGACGCCAGCCTCCGCCCCCCCCCCCCCCCTCCCCCCCCGGACCGGGAACCGATTCTGGTCCCCGGTCGGGGCTAGCATGCCGCGGCCGTGAACTCCGGCATTAAGCCCGCTTGCCAGAGTTTGCGACGGCTGACGCGTCACATGACGTCAGCCGCGCATGCGCGGATTGGAAGACTCCAACCCGCGCATGCGCGGATGACGTCATCGCGCATTTGCGCGAAACCCGCGCATGCGCGGGCCGGTATGCCCCTCAGCCGCCCCGCGAATGGATACAGCGGGGCGGCGGAAGGATAAAGAGTGCGCGAGGTAAGTACCCGCTGCCCGCGATCGGTGCCCATCGATCGCGGGCCCATGGCACCCTTGGCACGGCCGTGTTACAGCCGTGCCAATCGGTGCCATGATTCCCCAGATCGCGACTTTACGACCGTACGAATCAGACCAGGTGTGTTTGACGTTCCTAAAAACGGTTGTAAAGGGCTTGGACTTCGGCCCATCGGCCAGCTGAGAATCGCTGCTCGCCGTAAAAAAACGGCGGGCAGCGATTCGTGTCGGGAGGCGGGCGTGGGGGGGGGGGGGAGAATAGCGGGAGGGCGTCAGACCAGTGTGGCCGTAAAAATTTACGACCCCCGCTATTCTCCGCACCGTCGTGAGTGCGGAGAATCGCCCCCTCTATCTTTGACGGTGCTCTAAAGCACTCTCTCACCACTGCACAGTGTTGGCCAAACGTCTCTAATGGGATTTGAACTTCTTGATTTAGAAGCAAGATTACTACTCAGGGAGCCATGGCTCACACTAGATGAAACTCTTTAATTGGCACACCATCGGCATTGTGCATATGCCCCTCCTGAGGGAAGGGGATCTCATAGAAATCTATAAAATTCTAACAGGACAAGACAGGGTAGATGCAGGAAGGATGTTACCAATTTAGATTTATTGTCATGTGTACTGAGTTCCAGTGAAAAGTATTGTTCTTTTTTTTTTGGAAATGTTTTTTATGGATTTTTCATATTTTATATCCAACAAATTACAAATTATTAGAAAAAAAACACGCAAAAATTAACATGTATATTCACATCTTCATAATAACAACTGTAGCCACCCCCTTTAACCGGCATACATATTTTACATTCTCCAATATGGCCGAGGCACATGTTTATAGGCATTTATTTACAATTTGGTTTTGGGCCTTAGCTTGCATCAGATTGTCGCTTGCGGCTTTGTCCTTCCTTTTTTTTGGGAATAATTTTTATTCACGTTTTCAACAACAAATTTTATCACAACAGAGAAAAACAGTAACCCCTCCCCTCCAATACAAAAACAATAAATTAACAAGAAAAAAAAAGCATAAAACCATGAGAACAAACCCCCATAACGAACCCGTAGCGCCCCCCCCCCCCCCCGCTACCTTCCCCCAATTCCCGTCCAATTTCCCCTGATTCTTGGCCACCCGACTATTCTTCCTTTTGTTCGTTGGCCACAAACAGGTCCCGGAACAATTGCATGAATGGCTCCCACGTTCTGTGGAAGCCGTCGTCTGACCCTCGGATGGTGAATTTGATTTTCTCCATTTGGAGAGATTCCGAGAGGTCGGACAACCACTCATGCCCCCCACCCCGACCCTGTCGGTGCCCCCGGTCCTGGCACCTGGCCCTGCTGCCAGGGGCACCATCTGATGGCATTGCCCTCACTGGGGACTGCCGTCGGCGTGGCCCTGGATGGTCCCCCAGTGAGTGTCCCCGGTTGGGGGTGGGCAGGGGGGAGGCACCCTCCCATACGGCCATTTTCTCTGGGGGCACCCAGGGGCCGGGATGCTGGCCGCAGCAATGACGCTCGGTGCCTGGGAACCGCCCCTGTCCTGTCGGGTGCCCACTGGCTGCTCGGCCTATCCTCCCCCCTTCCACTCCCCTCCCCCAGCCCTGGCAGGGCCCCCCTCCACCGGCAGGAAGCACGGCCAGTGTCCGATCCGGGAGCCCATGGTCCCCCCACGCCACCTCCTCCCTCCTCTCTAAGCCCCCTCAGCCAGCACGCCAGGTTCGCGATTTTATATACCATATTAGAAACATACTGTCGGGCATTCGGCCCATCCGAGGCGCAGAATCGCTGAGGCCCCGGAGAATCAGTCGTCGCGACCGATAATCAGATGCATACTGTACTTCCGTGCCGCACGGCATTCGGGGGTCCGGAGAATGCTGATTCAGCGAGAAACCGGCATCAGGCCCGATTTCGACGTGGGAGCCGATTCTCCGGGCAATCGTGTTTGACGATTTAATAATAATAATCACTTATTGTCACAAGTAGGCGTCAATGAAGTTACTCTGAAAAGCCCCTAGTCCCCACATTCCAGAGCCTGTTCGGGGAGGCTGGCACGGGAATTGAACCCGCGCTGCTGACCTTGTTCTGCATTACAAGCCAGCTGTTTAGCCCACTGTGCTAAACCAGCCCCGTTCGACATTATCTCATGGAGAATCCAGTCCGTAGTGTTGATAAAAAAACATAACACTATATGTTTAAATCAAAACTAATTTATTTTACACTACTTAACTTGATTAGGTTCACACACTTTACTGAATAACAGGGGTAACAAAATAATAGTACTGAATCTGTGATAAAGTAATTAATAATCTTTCTAATATATAAACTACACTATAACTTAACCTCACACTATCCTTCTACTTCAAATTCTACATCAGCTTCCCTGAGCATGCCTAGTGTCATGAGAATGTCACTTTAAGAAATGTTTGTCTTCTCAAGTGGCTGCAGTGATGTCAGTGTGTGAGTGGAGCCACATCATTACACAACCCTGCACATCTTTTTGGGTTGTGGGGTGAGATCCATGCAGACTGTGCAAACTCCACACTGACAGTGACCGGGGTCGGGATCATACCCGGGTCCTCGGTGCCATGAGGCAGCAGAGCTAACCGCTGTGCCACTGTGCTGCCCCCTGCATGGAAGAATCCGTCTGGACTGTACTTATAGAACATAGAACATACAATGCAGAAGGAGGCCATTCAGCCCATTGAGTCTGCACTGACCCACTTAAGCCCTCACTTCCACCCTATCCCCGTAACCAATAACCCCTTCTAACCTTTTTGGACACTAAGGGCAAATTAGCATGGCCAGTCCACCTAACCTGCATGTATTTGGACTGTGAGAGGAAACCAGAGCATCCGGAAGAAACTTATGCAGACATGGGGAGAACGTGCAGACTCCGCACAGACAGTGACCCAGCGGGGAATCGAACCTGGGACCCTGGCGCGGTGAAGCCATAGTGCTATCCACTTGTGCTACCGTGTGGTGTCTGCGCCATGATTACATGTGTTCCTTTCACCCGCTGCAGATAAATATGGCATTCGGTCATCAACCAGCAATATTGGCTGCCGTGGCGATAGCCGCTGCCCTCCATGCAGCCCTGTGGCAGTGTGAGTGGGGGCGGCTCAGAGAGGAGGCAGAAGCTGCAGCAGAGGAGCTGGCTGCAGAGCCGCTCAGGCTGGAGGGCCGGCTGCCCAACAGGATGAGGAGGAGGAAGTGGAGGTGGTGCCAAGGAGGTGCCGGATGAGGCTACGTGTCCACTACGACCACATGTCCTTTGAGGACCTTCCGGACTGGGCATGCAGGAGGAGTGCGGATGAGCAGGGAGACAGTGAGACACAGCTGCCACATGATGGCAAACCTGGCACCGCGTGGAAACGGGGAAGGAAACCCGCTCCCGGTGGCCATTAAGTTGACGGTCACGTTGAACTCTTGCGCGACGGGGTCTTTCCAATTGCCGAGTGGGGACCAGTCCAGCATCCCCCAGACATCAGCGCACAGGTGCATCCGCTTCGTTACTGACGTTCTGTATGCCAAGCGGATTGGTACATCCAGTATCCAGTGGATGGCGCTCACCAGGATGCCCGGGCAGCAGGCTTCGCTGCCAACCCCGGGATGTCCCGGGTCTAGGGCATCATCAATGGGGAGCATGTCGCCCTACGGTCACCGGCGGATAACAGGCTGCTGTTCACCAACGGGAAGGGGTACCACTCCATGAACATTCAGGTGGCTGTGGCCACCAGATGCGGATCCTGCACGTTTGCGCCCGGTACCCAGGCAGTGTACATGACTCACTCGCCTTGGCACAATCTGTGAGCCCCGACATGTTCGAGGGAACCCTCCCCTCCCGCATCCCCTGGCTGCAGGGCTGGTTGCTGGGTGACAGGGGTTACCTGTTACAGTCGTGGCTGATGACGCTAATACGGAGGCCACAGATCGACGCGAAGCACCGCTACGGTGAAGCCCATTGTGCGACCAGGGGTGTTATGGAGCGGTGCTTTGGGGTCCTGAAGATGCGTTTCAGGTGCCTGGACCGCTCTGAAGGGTCCCTTCAGTACAAGGCCAGGAGGGTCTTCCGCATCGTTGTGGTCTGCTGCGTCCTCCACAATATAGCCCAGCAGAGGGTGATGTGCTGGAGGAGGAAGGGCAGGCCTTGTCAGATGAGGGGAGGGGGACAATGAGAGGGACAGCGGGGTTGGTCAGGCACGGGAGGCAGCACAACAGTACCGCCAGGCCCAGCGCGCACGGGACGCCCTCATCAAAACACGTTTCACAAACTAGGGGGACTGGAGGGAGTTTACTGGCCAGAGGCACGAATACCACCATACCACACCCCTTCACCAACGAAAACACCCTCACCTCCCACACCACCAAAATACCTCCTGCACACCCTCTCCATTATATATACCTGCAGCTTTACGAGCCGGGGGCACTGGATTGGCACTAACAGCGGATCTGGTCCATGGGATGAAGGATGTTGACAGCCCGCTCTGCGATGATCTCTGTGCTCCACATCGTTAGGCAATGTCTGACTGATGCCCACAATACCACCTTCCGCCTGGGTGATCCCTGCATGCGACCTGGCCAGTCCATCACACAGTCCTGCCGAATAGCCGGGGAGGGGGTGATGGGGACGGGGGGGGAGGTGCTGGCGACACGGTCCGTCCACTGGGCCTCACTCAGCCAGCACCCTTCACTCCCAGTGGCCATCACTGACCGTCCCAACCCCACAGCCATCAGACAGAGCACCAAGGCTGGTTATACCGTCAATTCTCTGTGAGACCGTGAGAACTAGTGAACATTCGGCATTTATATCCAAAAACCCACCTGCCAGAGTTGGCTGCGCAAATGAGTGGCCGGACTATATATGGCCCCGGTGAGGGTGGAGCCCACCGGGGTTCCAGTAGAGTACCTGGAAGTAGCCCATATTCCAAGTCATGGGTCACATCATTATACAAACAGTACAGACAGCTCATGCATTAGGTGAAATACATTCACCACAAGTGTGAACATGTGTTTATTTTGAACAAATATATACAGTCTGTGCCCTAGCCCCTATATCTAAGCTGTGTCCTGCATCCATGCCACGTTAACTGATTTCTAACTATCTTGCCTTACTATTATGCCTTTGTGGTTCCCCAGACGGTACAGCAGGAGTGGAGGCTGATCGCTGTGACTCCTGCCCTGCAAAGAGGGTCCCCGTTGATGCAGGTCTCCTGTGGAGGCCCGGCCTGGAAGGGCCCAGTTGCTCCTTGGGCATCCCAGGTGACGTGGTACCGCCCTGTTCTGCCTGCTGCCCACTAGATTCAGCAGGGACAGGAGGGGGAGAGTTCGAGATGCTGCGGTGTTTCAGCACCTCCCCTGCAGGAGTCACAGGCCCCGGGCCCCAGCACCTCCTCCTCCCTCGGAGTGTCCGATGGCCCCCGGGCTTCTCCACGGGACGGGGGTGCGAGCGGAGCCATCTCCAGAGTCTGCCCGCCACCTGGCACTGCCAGTCCTGGCGGCCCTCTCTGATGTTGACAAGGGTCTGAACGTTAGCAGCCATGGAGCACAGGGAGTGGCCCATCTCCCTCTGAGAGTGCAAAGCATCACTCTGCGAATGTGCCACCACCCTGAGGGTCTGTGCCACATCGGCCAGTGAGTGGGCCACCTCTCTCTGTGACTCGATCACCTCCCTCGGTGTCAGCGCTATGCCGGCCAGCGCCTGGGCATTGCCGCCGACACTCTCAGCAATGGCCTGCTGTGACTGGGCCACACTGAGAAGCGCTGCTGCAATCTCCAGCTGGCTCTAGCACATGGTTGCCTGTCAGATGACAGCCCTGTCCTGGGCCACGGTCCCGCCTGCACAGAATGCCCCAGGCCTTGCAACTGCTGATCCATGTCCGACACCGTCACCTCCATTGCTTCCACCGCGACTGCAATTTCAGCCTGGGGGGCACGCATGACCGGCACCACTCCCTGCTCCTGCATGCAGATGGACTCCTCCACCTCCCCCTGCAGGAGCTGGAAGCCCGCCATCATCCCTGTGGTGATTGTAGATCTGACTAGATGCAATACAACTGAGAAAGCACTAGAGGGAGCACGGGAGAGCTATATATATACACAGGGACAGGAAGTGACGACACACTTCACGGAAGACAGAACTCGTAGCAGGACACAGACACAAGCAGGCAGCATTTGAGGTAGCCGTAAGTTAAGCTCTGAAGAGAGAGCAAATTCACAATAAAGCATCTTCACCTTTGAGACTACGAGCTTTATTAAGACACGAGGAACAACACATGGTACCAGGCTTGGCTTCAGACGCTTACTACAGGACAACTCAGCTGCAGACACAGAAAGAACAAAATGGCATGGAAATCTCCTACTGGACATTGGACTTGGGAAGACACCGCTGATTCGAGGATGTGGCTTGGACACCCACCTCAGCTGGACACGACTGGCAATGTAAGAAATGTCTGGAAAATGTTTAAACAAATGTTCGATTTATATATCATAGCTAATGATGTAGCAGCAGCCTCAGACGAAATTAAAATAGCAATGCTCATCGCAGGACATGAAGCTAGGAAAGTATATAATGGATTTAAATACTCAAAAGGTGAAGACAGCAACAACTTACAAACAATACTAAATAAATTTGAAGAGTACTGTAAGGAATTTGAACAGCACGGTTTGCTCAGAGGCCAAACTGCACAGAGACTGAGTGATGCAAAACTCTACAAAAAGAAAGGGTTCAGTCAAGAAATCGCGAGTGAAAAGTACAGATCAAAAAGAAATAACTTGAATTTTTCACAAAGCCAAAATGCTGAAATCCAGTCCAGATCGAAAGGAAAAGGTAACTTACAACTTTCAGAAAGAAAAAATGCTGAGATCCGCGATAAAATGGCGTCGGAGCACATTTTACAGTCTCTGGGGCACAAAGAACTACAAACTGCAGCTGGGCATGCGCAGGAAACGGAAGCCGCGCATGCGCAGTTACAATTACCAGTTTTGCGTTCGACGCATGCGCAGTTTAAAAAGGTTTGCGTTGCTGATCGTTATGCGCATGCGCAAGCCACGCATGCGCAGTCTCAAAACGTTTTGGTTGCAGATCGGTATGCGCATGCGCATTGGACACAAAACCGCACAGTAAAGGAAGGCCGATTTGCGCATGCGCAATTGATTCCTACGCATGACGTCACGAGCGTCATGGCGCCTGAGCATCCGGACCACGCCTACTTAAAAGGGAAATGCCCGAAAATTGAAAACAAGATACTTAAAGCGGTAAAACCAAACTTTCTTGCCCCAGAAGACAAAAAAACGCCTGAACTTAAACCAGCAGTTAAAAACAACTCGCACACACCCTGGAAAAAGCAGTCTGCACCACCCAAAGTGAAGAGAACAAAAATAAATCAAAAACAACAAAAGATGATTTGTTTTTCGAAGAATACTACTCAGACATGGCTGAGTTATTCGGATATGCTGATCACAGCATCAGTGACACGGTCGCAAAGCTCAACACAAATCTACTCGTGGTAGATGAATCCAACCAAGGTGATTTGGTTTTCGAAGAATACTACTCAGACATGGCTGAGTTATTCGGATATGCTGATCACAGCATCAGCGACACGGTCGCAAAGCTCAACACGAATCTACTCGTGGTAGATGAATCCAACACTATGGTGCCATGGCAGATCGTCGATACATTGGATGACAGCAATACCCAAGATGAAGACGACGCCACACAGAGAGCACAGAAAGGCTCCACAGAGAGAGCGATGACAGGCTCCACAGTGAGAGTGATGAAAGACTCCAAAAGGGAAGCAAGCAAACACTCCCTGGCGAACACCATGCATGAACAAGACCATGAAGGTCAACCCGCCGTATCTGAGCAACGGCAAGCAGACTATGAAAGTCTACCAAGCTCACATAAACAAGAAAAAGACAATGTACATCTACCCACTGCATGCAAAAACAGTGACAAGGTGATCACACTCGACATACAGGAGGTACAGGATCACAGCGAGACTGACAGTTCTCAGCTTGTCTGTACAGAAGCACAGAGTAGGGCCACCCAAAAGTCCAGTGAGACCACGACAATAGAAACCATGCAGATTTTGACTCCAGAAGAGGAGCACCAAGAGTCCAGTGAGACCACATCAACAGAAACCATGAAGATTTTGACTCCAGAAGAGGAGTGCCAAGAGTTCAGAGAGACCACGTCAAATGAAATTGTGAAGAATTTAACTCCAGAAAAGGAGCACCAAGAAAGCAGACAACAAATCTAATCCACAACAAATGACTGATGTCACCAGCATCAATGCAACATCAGATCATTATCACCATTCTCGAGACGAAACGTTCAATGACTCAAATTATCCACACGGGACACTCATTGAGCATAACAAGAAAAACAAAAGCCAAAAGAAGCACAGCAGAAATGAGAACAACAACAGCAAGAACAAAAGCAACATGAAGCGCGACAAGAACAACAAAAATCGCAAGAACCACTGCAGAAACAAGAACAACAGCACCAACAAAAACTACAAGCACAACGACAAACACTACAAGAAGAATACCAGAACCAACAAGAAGCATAACAAAGATAGCGACAACAACAAAGACAGAAACGACAAAAACAGCAACAAGAACGGCAACAAAAACAACAAAGACAGGAATGACAGAAACAACAGCAATGAAACAACGACTTGTACAAAATGGTACAACTCTGCACATGAAGGACAATGCCACAGCACACTGCAAAACAATGACAAGATCACAAACATGCCATGGGATGACAACGAATCGCACAAACTCACATCTGCTCCAGAACAAGCAAGCATACCAGCTTTCAAGGCAGATGAAATACTAAATCGATACCACAAGCACAGACAAAAGTCCATGTCAGTCAACATCAGTGGTTTGACCATGCAAAAAACCATGGGATGACGTATTGGTTACTTAAAATAACAAGGAACACCAACAACATTCACAACGGAGTTGCAATATCAATATCACCATTTCAACAACAACAAAAGAAAAAACTCTGAACAAATTCATCAAGTTTGGACTCATAAATGTTTTTATTAAGATTGGACTCATAAATATAAATTGGCTTTGTAAAATATGCAATAGCACCATCACTTGTATAGATACACATATTATAAGTAACTGTTTTGTACAATTTTCTTTAACGATGTACAGAAAATATGTAAAGAAAAAAGGGGGGATGTGGTGATTGTAGATTTGACTAGATGCAATACAACTGAGCAAGCACTAAAGGGAGCACGGGAGAGCTATATATACACAGGGACAGGAAGTGACGACACACTTCACGGAAGGCAGAACTTGTAGCAGGACACAGACACACAAGCAGGCAGCATTTGAGGTAGCCGTAAGTTAAGCTCTGAAGGGAGAACAAATTCACAATAAAGCATCTTCTCCACCTTTGAGACTACGAGCTTTATTAAGACACGAGGAACAGCACAATCCCCTCCTCTAGTCCCTGGGTCTCTGACTGCACCTGCACTGTGAGTGGGACTGGATGTTCCAGGAGCCCGGGACCCATCTGGGCGGCAGCTGGTTCCTGGGGCTGGGCTGTCCTCCGACCGTCTGGCCCCTCGGCTGCTCCTACCTCCACACGCTGTACCAGACCGTGTGCTGCGCATCAGATTGTGTCCCAGGAGCCTCTTAACTAAATTGCCCAACCCAGATGATAGTCTCTGAGATGGTGGACAGTGTTGGAGCCAGCAATGACGGAAAGTCAGTGTCCTCCTCTGACCCGAACGCCGGGGTGTCCTGAGTCTCGGGAAGAGGACTGGTGTTCGGGCTGCTCTCCCCGTCAATGCTCAGCCACCTGAGGGGCTCCGGCTCTGGCACTGGCTGGGGGCGGGGGGGCCCCGATGGGCCGGGCCCATCTCCGTCAGGTCCTGTAAGATATAAGACGTTATGTGTGGTTAGACAGCGGGACGGGGGTGAGTCGTGATGTGATGGGGCTGAGGTGAGGGGGGTTGGGGTGTGGGGAGAGGGGGATTGGGGTGTGGGTTGAGGGGGGGGGGTTGGGTGGGTGAGGTTTTGGGGGGTGGCGTTGGGGTGGGGTGATGGGTTGGGAGGGTGAGGGGGTTGGAGTGGGCACACATTTGTTCTGAGGAACCGCAATCATGCAGGCTGTCTCACTTCGTTGCGTGCTGCCAATCTCCGCCTCGGCGACCTCCCTCTCCTCCAGGCCACGGACCACATCCAGTGCCCTTTGCTCTGCCATGGTTAGGGACTGCAGATCTGCTGGTCCCCCTCCGGTCTTCTCTCACTTCCTTGCGCAACCTTGTCGCAACCTTGGCAGACACAAATAATGATAGTGTTAGACAGTCTGCCGCATGCAGCCCAGGGGTTGGGTAGCTGATGGCATCAGTGGCCAGGGCAAATGGCCATTGCAGCTGGCATGTGGTCAGGGTGGGAGTCCGGCCGTCCCTTGGGGGTAGGTCTGGGTCACATGTGTGTGGGGGGGGAGTATGGTGCTTGGTGCCAGGGGCACAGCACTGGGTACTCACCCCGGCGGCCCTGTGGAGGTCATGCAGTTTCTTTCCGCACTGGTTGCCAGTCCGAGCCACCTCGCTGACGGCGCTGACAGCGGCTCCCACCTCCACCCAGGCACAGCGAACGGTGGCACCTGAGGACCTCCCTGCCGGCCTGGGGTACAGCACCACCATTCTCTCCTCCACGCTGTCAAGGAGGGTCTCCAGTTCTGCATCGTGGCGCTGCTCTCTTTGCAGCCATGTTGGCTGTGACGCTTGTGTGTGGGAGGGGGAGAATCCCTTAAATCCAGCCGCAGCTGTGTGGCAATTACGGAACCATCGAATCGGCCGCCATTCTGTTCCCAAAGTGTGGTGATCTTCATGGCGCCCGTGCTAGCCCCTTGGGAGTGGTTGAATAGCTGCAGCTGTGACCCTGATTCTGCCGTTGTGAAATTCCAGTTTTCACGACGGCGCCAACACTTAGCCTCATTTTGGGAGAATCCAGCCTTTAGTCTCCAGAATGGTGAATCCTGCCTCACATCGTTGGCTGTCTTGGAGAACAAGACAAGGAATATAACATGCCACCAGTTGTGGTAATATAACAGGTAGCTGGATTGACCTTGCTAAAGTGTCCCGTAATTGGAAAAAAATAATTGGGTACTCTAAATTTAAAAAAAAGATTCTTCCATGCGTGAAAAAATACACAGGACTGGCAGCCCAGGGACAGGTGATCCAGAGGTTGGAGGAGCAGGCGGGGGAGCAGGAGGAACAGTCCACCTCGATGGCAGCAGAGATTGGGATGCTGCGTGACCAGCAGAAGAGACTGCTGGAGAAAGTGGAGAACATGGAAAATCGTTCTCAGAGGCAGAACATTCGGATCATGGGTCTGCCGGAGGGAATCAAAGGATCGGGCGCTGGTGCGTATGCGGGGAAGGTGTTGGAGAAGCTGCTTGGGGAAGGTGCGTTTGATTGACCGCTGGAGGTGGATCGGGCCCACAGGGCACTGATGCGCAAGCCCCAGGGGGGTGAGCCGTTAAGGGTGATGGTGGTGCGATTACATCGGTTCCTGGACAAGGAACGTATTATGAGGTGGGCCAGGCAGACGAGGCAATGCACTTGGGAAAATGTTGAGATCTGGGTGTAGGAGGACCTGGGAGCAGAGCTTGCGAAGAGGAGGGCGAACTTTAATAAGTTCAAGTTGGCCCTGTACAAGAAGGGCATAAAGTTTGGTCTACTGTACTCGCTCGCCTATGGGTGACCTATAGGAGTCAGGAGTTGTACTCTAGCTCGGCGGAGGAGGCAGCGGACTTTATGAAGGAGAATAGACTGGCAGAAGAAGGAGGACCTTGAACTTTGACTGAGGAGAACTGAACTATGTTCTGTAAAACTTTGGGTTTGCGTTGTTCGGATTTATTTTGGGGGTTTTGCTTGTTTCGTTCCACTTTTTTGGTCCTGTTTGGGGTTAGGCTGGTATGTAGTTCTTTGTTAAGGGAGGAAAGGTGGGTCTTTGGGTTCGGACCTTGGGAGGGGTGGTGTGTTTACTTTTACTTCTTGCCTTTGTTTCGATTGTTTTGACTGTTTTCACTAAGAGCGGCGGGTTGTGGGGAGGGGGGAGGGGGAGAAATAGTGGGAGGTAAGATGCTAGGCGCCATGGGCGGGGGCTGCTAGCTGGGCGAGCTAGTTCACGGAAGCAAAGTAGGGGGTGAGCTGAAGACCGGTGTGAAGGGGGGTGGGTGGGAGGGGGAGGGGGAGTGGGGGTTTTTGGGTGGGGGGGTGTAGTAGACTGCTGATGGGTAGAGGAGTTTAAAAGTGAAGGGGGAGGAGGGTTGATGATGGCAGTTGCCCGAAGTTGGGCCAGGAAGGTGCGGGACATGGGCCAAAGACTGGCCTAGGAGAGGTTATGGTTGATCGGGCAGGGGAGGGAGTTGGGGTGCCCCTTGACCAGTGTGGTTAGGTGGAACGTTTGGGGACTGAATAGCCAGTCAAAAGGGCCCGTGTGCTCATGCACTTGAGGCAACTGAAGGCGGACGTGGCTATCTTACAGGAGACACATCTGAAGGTGGAGGATCAGATTAGGTTAAGAAAGGGATAGGTTGAGCAGGTGTTGCATTTGGGATTAGACTTTAAAACGAGGGGAGTGGGAATCCTGTTCAATAAGCCGGGTGGTATTCGAGGTGGGGAATATAGAGGCGGACCCGGAGGGGAGATATATTATAGTTAGTTAGGAAATTGGAGGGAATAGCCGTTGTATTGGTAAATATATATGCCCCAAACTGAGTTGACGTTAAGTTTGTTGGACGGGTGCTGGGGAAAATCGCGGACCTGGATTTACATCGACTGATTATGGGGGAAGTTTCAACACAGTGTTGGGTCCAAGGCTGAATCGGCGGAGTTCCAGGTCTGGGAAGGTATTAGCTAGGGCAAAGGGTTGATGGAGCGCATGGCGGGGTGGGGGGGTGGGGGTTGTGGAGGGTTGGGGGGGTGGCGGGGGTGTTGATCCTTGGAGATTTGGGAGGCCAAGGAGTAAGGAGTTTTCATTCTGCTCCCATGTGCACAAGGTGTATTCCCGGATAGATTGACACTAGTCAATTGCACAAAGACTCAGATTGGATACAACTGTGGCTTTATTGCCGTCAGATGCATGGCCTCCTGCTGCAGCTGGTGAAATGGCAGATCACTGGAGGATACGCATATTTCTACTCCTCCTACTGGGCGGAGCCAGCCGGCAGGGGCTACCGGCGAACCAGTAGTGCAGGTCCTACCTTACATCCCCTAATACAGGTGTACGCAGTGGTTCACCACATTCACACCCTGTTAAAAATGAGTCCGACGGGGGGTGGTGTGGAGCTATGTACAGTGTTGAGAATTATGTACAGTGTCTTAGAAAATGAGTGGGGGAAGGAACAAAATGTCCATTTTGACGGTCCGGTGCCCATCAGAGGTTCAGTCGATCCGGTGCTTTGACGATTCGCTGGGAGCGACGGAACTGTGGCGGCGATGTCGGTGCTGGTAGTACTGGTGTCACCGACGTTGGTGCTGGCAGTGCTGGTGCTGTCCTGCAGTCAGATGACTCCGGGAGCGTGCCAAAATCTTTTTCGTCCTCTTGCGTGGGCAGGGGAAGGAGGGATGGACCTGGTAGGTTAATGTTGGGAGCGCCGGGGGAAGGGAGGGTGGCGCATGGGTGAGGAAGTGCCAGGTCCCTGAGGGAGACAGTATCTTGGCGGCCGTCAGGGAACTCCACGTAGGCATACTGGAGATTGGCGTGGAGCAAGTTTACTCTGTCCACCAAGGGGTCCGCCTTGTGGAGTCGGACGTGCCTAGGGAGAAGGACCGGTCCTGGAGCTGTGAGCCAAGTCGGGAGCGACACCCCGGATGTGGACTTCCTGGGGAAGGTAAAAAGAGGTTCATGGGGTGTGTTATTTGTGGCGGTGCACAGTAGTGACCGGACGGAGTGTAGTCCATCAGGGAGGACCTCCTGCCAGCGAGAGGCTGGGAGTTTCCTGGACCGTAGGGCCAGCTGGACGGCCCTCCATACCGTCCCATTCTCCCTCTCTACCTGCCCGTTTCCCCGGGGGTTGTAGCTGGTCGTCCTGCTGGAGGCAATACCCCTGCTGAGCAGGAACTGACGTAGCTCATCGCTCATGAATGAGGATCCCCTGTCACTGTGGATGTAGGCGGGGAAACAGAACAGGGAGAAGATTGTGTTGCGGGCCTTGATGACGGTGGCAGACGTCATATCGGGGCATGGGATGGCGAAAGGGAATCTGGAGTACTCATCGACCACATGAGAATATACGTGTTGCGGTCGGTGGAGGGGAGGGGCCCTTTGAAATCCATGCTGAGGCGTTCAAAGGGGCGGGACGCCTTCACCAGGCGCGCACTGTCCGGCCGGTAGAAGTGCGGCTTGCACTCCGCACCGACCTGGCAGTCTCTGGTGACTGTCCGTACTTCCTCGACGGAGTAGGGCAGATTGCGGGCTTTGACGAGGTGGTACAGTCATGTGACCCCTGGGTGACAAAGGCTGTCGTGCAGGGCCCGGAGTTGGTCTACTTGTGCACTGGCACATGTATCTCAGGAGAGGGCGTCTGGGGCTCGTTGAGCTTGCCGGGGCGATACAAAATCTCGTAATTATAGGTGGAGAGCTCGATTCTCCACTGCAAGATTTTATCGTTTTTGATCTTGCCCCGCTGCGTGTTGTTAAACATGAAGGCTACCGACCGTTGGTCAGTGAGGAGAGTGAATCTCCTGCCGGCCAGGTAATGCCTCCAATGCCGCACAGCTTCAACGATGGCTTGGGCCTCTTTTTCGATGGATATGTACCGAATTTCAGAGGCATGAAGGGTGGGGGAAAAGAATGCCACGGGTCTGCCTGCCTGATTTAGAGTGGCGGCAAGGGCGACATCTGAAGCGTCGCTTTCTACTTGAAAGGGCAGTGTCTTGTCCACTGCGTGCATCCCGGCCGTGGCTATGTCTGGGCGAAGGCATGTTGTGCCTCGGTCGCGAGAGGAAATTGAGTGGACTGTATGAGTGGGCGGGCCTTGTCCGCATAGTTTGGGACCCACTGGGCCTAGTACGAAAAGAATCCCAGGCAGCGTTTGAGGGCCTTGGGGCAGTCGGGAAGGGGAGCTCCATGAGGGGGCGCATGCGGTCGGGATCGGTCCCCAGTAGTCCGTTTTGGATTACACAGCCGAGGATCGTGTTGAACAAACACTTCTCTTTATTATACGTAAGGTTGAGGAGAGTGGTGGTGCGGAGGAATTTAGCGAGGTTGGCGTTGTGGTCCTGCTGACCATGGCCGCAGATGGTGACATTATCTAAGTACGGAAACGTGGCCCGCAAACTGTACCGGTCGACCATTCGGTCCATCTCCCTTTGGAAGACTGAGACCCCGTTAGTGAGCCAAAGTGATGCCTAAGAAAGTGATAGAGCCGACCGTCCGCCTCGAAGGCAGTGTATGGACGGTCCGATTTACGGATGGGGAGCTGGTGGTAGGCGGATTTCAGGTCAATTGTTGAGAAGACCCGGTACTGCGCAGTCTGATTGACCATATCAGATATGCGTGGGAGGGGGTACGCGTCGAGCTGCGTGTACAGATTGATGGTCTGGCTGTAGTCCACGACCATTCTGTGTTTCTCCCCAGTTTGAACCACCACTTGGGCTCTCCAAGGGCTGTTGCTGGCCTCGATGATATCCTCCCGGAACAGCCGCTGGACCTCGGACCTGATGAAGGCCTTGTCCTGGGCGCTGTACCGCCTGCTCCTTGTGGCAATGGGTTGCAATCAGAAGTTAGATTGGCAAAGAGGGAGGGGGGGTCAACCTTGAGGGTCGCGAGGACGCAAACGGTGAGTGGAGGTAGGGGCCCGCCGAATTTGAGGGTGAGGATCTGGAGATTGCACTGGAAATCCAGGTCCAACAATAGTGCAGCGCAGAGGTTGGGGAGGACATAGGGACGGAAACCACAGAATTCTACGCCCTGGACTGTGAGAGTGACCGTACAGAATCCTCGGATCGGGACACAGTGGGATCCGGAGGCCAGGGAGATCCTTTGATTGGCGGGGTGGACCACGAGGGAGCAGCGCCTTACCGTATCTGGGTGTATGAAGCTTTCGGTGCTCCCGGAGTCTAGCAGGCAAGACGTCACGTGGCCATTGATTTTCACTGTTGTCGAAGCGGTGGCCAGGTTGTGTGGACGAGACTGGTCCAGCGTCATCGAGGCGAGCTGCGGGTGGCTGTCAGAGATTTTGGATGGTGAACGTCGGCTTCCCAGGTCATGGGATGTCGTTGGCGTTCCTGCCCCATGGGGAAGACAAGATGGCGGCGTCCGTAGGTCCTGTGGGGAACAAAATGGCGGCGCCCATGGAGCGTACATTGCGGAGGCGGGACAAGATGGCGGCGTCCACTGGCCGCATGTGGCCCCGGGAGGAGAAGATGGTGGCAGGGGGGATGGGGCGATAGCGGCGACAGCGCGGGCCTGGCACACTGTTGCGAAGTGGCTCTTTTTGCTACAAGACTTGAAAATGGCGGCGCGGGCTAGGCAGCATCGGTGGGGGTGCTTCTGTTGGCCGCAGAAGTAGCAATGGGGGCCCCCGGGGACAAGAAGGCAGTCCTCCGCTTCCTCGGGATGGTCAACTTCCTCGGGAAATTCATTCCCAACATGGCATCCCACACCACGGCCCTCCGGCATCTCGTCAAGAAGTGGGCGGAATTCCAGTGGCTGCCCACACATGAAGCGGAATGGCGTGAGCTGAAGGCAAAGCTCACCACAGCCCCAGTTCTAGCGTTCTTCAACCCAATCAAGGAAACCAAGATATCAACTGATGCAAGCCAGGACAGTCAGAGTCCACGAGCTAACAAGTGCAAACACCATGCGGTAGCTAGTAAGTCTGGTCAGGCTACTACGTGGTCTCCTGTCAGTTCAGTATAGCGTTGAATATGTTTATCAGTTGAATAAAACAGTGTTGGATCTTCACCAGCATTTTTTTTTAAATATAATTTTTATTGGAATATTTTACAGAAAATATAAAACATAACGACAAACAATGAAATGCAACAAAATAACCCATAATAACTGTAACACCCCCCCAGACCGTATCGACGCATGTATCACATCCCCTCACCCCCCAACCCCAATGAACAACAAAAGAACTTAAAAATAAATTAAAATTAAATAAACAAACATAGTCATCATTCCCCCCCTCCCCTTTCCCTCCCCTTTTCCCTCCCCCTTCCCCCCCTCCCCCCCCCCCCCCCCGGGTTGCTGCTGCTACTGTCCCTGTACCCTATCGTTGAGCCAGAAAGTCGAGGAAAGGTTGCCACTGCCTAAAGAACCCTTGTACCGACCCTCTCAGGGCGAAATTGACCTTCTCTAGCTTAATGAAACCCGCCATGTCATTGATCCAGGTCTCCACGCTTGGGGGCCTCGCATCCTTCCATTGTAGCAAGATCCTTCGCTGGGCTACTAGGGACGCAAAGGCCAGCACACTGGCCTCTTTCGCCTCCTGCACTCCCGGCTCCACCCCAACCCCAAAAATCGCGAGTCCCCAGCCTGGCTTGACCCTGGATCCCACCACCCTCGACACCGTCTGATGCACCATCGATTGCACGTGAGGCGAGTGATTTACCAATGTCAGGCTTTAATTAACTAGAACACAGCCTGGCGATCGTCTACAGTGTAAAGGGACGATCGTCAGGCTACTGAGCATTTATACCTCGTTGATAGAGGCGTGGTTAACTCAGCCTCTCGGCCAATCGGTCGAGAGGCACATGACCGACCAGGGCCAATGGTAAGCCGACGTTCTGGCCCAATGGCAGACGAGTATGCAGATCATATCATCACATTCACCCCTTACGGAGAAGGAAGGCGGGGGGGGGGGGTGAACGAGACCCGGGGTGGGGGGGGGGGGGGGGGGGGAAGAACTGATGATATGAGTAGCCGTCGGGAGAATAATTTTCTCTCCGTACCCTTGTCGAATTTGGGGGCTTGCCACTGGCCCAGACATAACAATATTTACAAAAGGAAGTCCATGGGACCGTAGAACTCTAGAAGGATTCGATCAGTCGTTTGGTGGTCCTTGACGTCCTGGCCGAGCGCCGTAGTGGAGGAGGTGTCGTCGGATCGGCTGATGGTCCTGCTGATGTCCTGGAGTTCGGGAGCGATAGACTTCGAGTAGTCTCCATCACCTGAGCTGGCCGCGGAGACGCCATGGATGAGGGATGGGGAAGCTGAGTGGGGTGCTGGGGTGAAAAAGGGGAGGGGGGGTCTGTGGTGGGGGGGGGGGGGGCTGCACGCCGGCGGGTGCCAGGTCCCGGAGGGAGACCGTGTCCTGCCGACCGTCGGGGTGCTCCACATACGCGTACTGCGGGTTAGCGTGGAGTAACTGGACATGCTCCACCAACGGGTCGGACTTGTGCACCCGCACATGCTTCCGGAGCAAGATGGGTCCGGGGGTGACCAGCCACGTCGGGAGAGGGGATCCGGAGGACAACTTCCTGGGGAAAACAAGAAGACGTTCATGAGGTGTCTGATTAGTAGCAGTACAGAGCAGTGAGCGGATAGAGTACAGCGCATCGGGGAGCACCTCTTGCCATCGGGAAATAGGGAGATCTCTGGACCGGAGGGCCAGTAGTATGGTCTTCCAGATGGTACCATTCTCCCACTCGACCTGTCCATTACCCCGAGGGTTATAGCTGGTCGTCCTGCTAGAGGCGATGCCCCTGTCGAGCAGGAATTGACGCAGCTCGTCGCTCATAAATGAGGACCCCCGGTCGCTGTGAATGTACTCGGGGTAGCCAAACAGGGAGAAGATGGAGAGGAGGGCCTTAATGACGGTCGATGTGGTCATGTCGGGACAGGGAATGGCAAAGAGGAAGCGGGAGTGTTCGTCGACAACCGCCAGGAAGTAAATGTTGCGGTTGTTAGAGGGAAGGGGCCCCTTGAAGTCAATGCTGAGACGTTCAAAGGGGCGGGATGCTTTGATCAGGTGTGCGCGCTCGGGGCGGTAGAAGTGCGGTTTGCACTCGGCGCAGATGTGGCAGTCACGGGTTACTGTCCTGACTTCCTCGATAGAGTAGGGCAGGTTGCGGGCCTTAATGAAGTGGTATAGGCGGGTCACCCCTGGATGGCAGAGGTCCGCGTGGAGGGAGCGGAGGCGGTCTATCTGCGCGCTGGCGCAGGTACCGCGGGACAGGGCATCAGGAGGCTCATTGAGCTTCCCAGGACGATACAAGATATCATAGTTGTACGTGGACAACTCGATCCGCCACCGTAAAATCTTGTCATTTTTGATCTTGCCCCTTTGTGCATTATCAAACATGAAGGCTACTGACCGTTTGTCTGTGAGGAGGGTAAACCTCCTGCCGGCCAAATAGTGCCTCCAATGTCGCACGGCTTCGACTATGGCCTGGGCTTCCTTTTCCACAGAGGGGTGGCGGAGTTCAGAAGCCTGGAGGGTTCTGGAGAAGAAGGCCACGGGTCTGCCCGCTTGGTTCAGGGTGGCCGCCAGAGCTACTTCAGATGCGTCGCTCTCGACCTGGAAGGGGAGGGCCTCGTCGATGGCGCGCATCGTGGCCTTTGCGATGTCCGCTTTGATGCGGCTAAAGGCCTGACAGGCCTCCGTCGACGGCGGGAAGGTCGTGGTTTGCATGAGGGGACGGGCCTTGTCCGCGTAGTTGGGAACCCATTGGGCGTAGTATGCGAAAAACCCCAGGCAGCGTTTGAGAGATTTGGGGGTATTGGGGAGAGGGAGTTCCATCAGGGGGCGCATGCGTTCGGGATCGGGGCCTATCACTCCGTTACGCACTACGTAGCCGAGGATGGCTAGGCGGTCGGTGCTGAACACGCATTTATCCTTATTGTACGTGAGGTTAAGGAGTTTTGCGGTTTGGAGGAATTTCTGGAGGTTGGCGTCATGGTCCTGCTGGTCGTGGCCGCAGATGGTGACATTATCAAGGTACGGGAAGGTAGCCTGTAATCCGTACTTGTCGACCATTCGGTCCATCTCCCGTTGGAAGACCGAGACCCCATTCGTGACACCAAACGGAACCCTAAGGAAGTGGTAGAAGCGCCCGTCAGCCTCGAACGCGGTGTACAGTCGGTCACTCGCGCGGAAGGGGAGCTGGTGGTAAGCGGACTTAAGGTCCACAGTTGAGAAGACCTTGTATCTCGCGATCTCGTTTACCATGGTAGAGATACGGGGGAGAGGATACGCGTCCAGTTGCGTAAACCGATTGATGGTTTGGCTGTAATCGATGACCATCCGGTTTTTCTCCCCCGTCCGGATCACCAGCACTTGGGCTCGCCAGGGACTGTTGCAGGCCTCGATGACCCCTTCCGTCAGCAGCCTCTGGACCTCGGACCTGATGAAGGATCGGTCCTGGGCGCTGTACCGTCTGCTCCGTGTGGCGACGGGTTTGCAATCGGGGGTGAGGTTAGCAAACAGAGAGGGAGGGTCCACTTTGAGGGACGCGAGGCTGCAGACAGTGAGGGGGGGTATAGGGCCGCCGAATTGAAAAGTCAAGCTCTGCAGGTTGCACTGGAAGTCCAGTCCTAGGAGTGCCGGTGCGCAAAGGTCAGGGAGGACAAGGAATTTATAATTTTTAAAAACCTTCCCTTGGACCGTGAGGTCCACGATGCAGCACCCGGTGATGTGGACGGAGTGCGAACCTGAGGCTAAACCGATTTTGCATGTTACGGGATGGACAGGGAGCGCGCAGCGTCTTACCGTGTCAGGGTGAACGAAGCTTTCCGTGCTCCCGGAGTCCAGCAGGCAGTCCGTCTTGTGGCCGTTGAGGTGGATCAGCGTAGTCGTTTTGGCGAGCGTGCGTGGATGAGACTGGTCGAGCTGAACGGCCGCGAGCCGTGGAGAAAATTCGTCGTCGCTGTCCAATTCCATGCTGGAGGGACCTTGCGTGGCAGATGTGGAAGCCGATGGCCAGGATCCCCAGGTGAGGTCTGTTCCCCAAGATGGCGGCGACCAGGACCCGCACGTGGGGTCGGGGCCCCAAGATGGCGGCGCCCAGGACCCGCACGTGGGGTCGGCACCCCAAGATGGCGGCGCCCAGGAAGCCCTCGTGGCCGCTGGAGGCGGAGCTAGCGTTGCCGGCGCTGTGAGCGGAGAGGGGCGCAGGCCGGCTCCAGGAGGTGAGTAACAAGCATCAGCGGTGGGGATGCACAAGCCGGCTCCAGGACGCCGGCTAGGTGCATCAGCTGTGGGGATGCGGAAGCCGGCTCCAGGACGCCGGCTAGGTGCATCAGCTGTGGGGATGCGGAAGCCGGCTCCAGGACGCCGGCTAGGTGCATCAGCTGTGGGCGAAGGTAAGGCGCGCGGGCCGGGTGCGGGGGGCCGGGGGCGGGGGGGAGCCGAGTCGCGCTGCGGGCAGGCAGGGACCGGGGGGGCCCGGAGAGGCGAGCCGGTCGGGCGCCGGGGCCCGGGGGTGGGGGGAGCCGGGGTCCGGGAACGGGGGAAGCAGGGCCGCTGCAGGCAGGCAGGGACCAGGGGGGCCCGGAGAGGCGAGCCGGTCGGGCGCCGGGGCCCGGGGGCGGGGGGGAGAAACGTGCGCGGCGGGCAGGCAGAGGCCTGGAGGGGCCGGGGAGGTGCGCATGTCGGCCGGCGGGGCGCGAGTCGGGAGCGGCTGGAGGGGCCCTGGAGGAGAGAGGGAGGCACACAGGCCGTTTGCAGAGGCCTGGGGGAGGGGGGGAGAGTGCTGTGCAGCTTCCAGAAACGCTGCAGCCAGCTTTTTGGCCTGGCAGACCGTGGAGTAGTGGCCCTTCTTCCCGCAGCTCTTACAGAGGGCGGAGCAGGCTGGGCAGCGCGGGCGAGGGTGCTTAGCGTACCCACAAAAGTAGCAGCGGGGCCCCGCGGATTTATCGGGGCGCCCCGCGGCACAAGCCTGAGGGAGGCCGGGAGCGGTGGGCAGCTGGTGGGAAGCGTGCCAGGAGGCGGCCTGGCCAGGGTCATAGGTGCGAGCGCTTAGATCTGCGACCTCCAGGGAGGCGGAGAGAGTCAGCGTCTCCGTTAAACTGAGTTCGTCTCTTTCCAGCATCCGCTGGCGGATCACGGGAGACAGCATCCCAGCCACGTAAGCGTCTCTGACGAGTAGCTCCATGTGCTCTGTAGCGGACACCGCTTCACAGGCGCAACCTCTCCCCAGGGCACAGAGGGCCCGGGCGTATTGGTCTAGAGACTCACCGGGGACCTGCTTTCTGGTGGCCAGCAGATGTCGAGCGAATACCCTGTTGATCGGTTTGATGAATTGTCCTTTTAGCTTCCGTATAGTGTCATCATAATCTGTTTCATCTTCGATTATTGAGTAAGCGTCAATACCCACGCTGGAGTGGAGGACGTGCAGCTTCTGTGCCCCGGTGGGGGGGGTGGTTGTAGATGCCAGGAACCCTTCGAGGCAAGTCAGCCAGAGTTTGAAAAGTTCTGTAGAGTTCGGAGTTTGCGGGCTGATGCGGAGGCATTCGGGCTTGATGCGGAACTCCATCTTCAAAGTTGTAGTTAATTAAATTGATGCACCATCGATTGCACGTGAGGCGAGTGATTTACCAATGTCAGACTTTAATTAACTAGAACACAGCCTGGCGATCGTCTACAGTGGAAAGGGACGATCGTCAGGCTTCTGAGCATTTATACCTCGTTGATAGAGGCGTGGTTAACTCAGCCTCTCGGCCAATCGGTCGAGAGGCACATGACCGACCAGGGCCAATGGTAAGCCGACGTTCTGGCCCAATGGCAGACGAGTATGCAGATCATATCATCACACCGTCCTCGCCACCCCCTTCCAGAACTCCTCCAGTGCCGGGCATGCCCAGAACATATGGGCATGGTTCGCTGGACTCCCCGAGCACCTGACACACCTGTCTTCACCCCCAAAGAACCTACTCATCCTCGTCCCAGTCATGTGGGCCCAGTGCAGCACCTTGAATTGGATGAGGCTAAGCCGCGCACACGAGGAGGAAGAATTAACACTCTCCAGGGCATCAGCCCATGTCCCATCTTCGATCTGTTCCCCCAGTTCCCCCTCCCACTTAGCTTTCAGCTCCTCTACTGACGCCTCCTCTGCCTCCTGCATTACCTTGTAGATATCAGATATCTTCCCCTCTCCGACCCAGACCCCCGAAATCACCCTGTCGCTCACCCCCCTCGCGGGAAGCGAAGGGAACCCCTCCACCGGCCGCCTAGCAAATGCCTTCGCCTGCAAATACCTGAACATGTTCCCCGGGGGGAGCCCAAATTTCTCCTCCAACTCCCCCAGGCTCGCAAACCTCCCATCAATAAACAGTTCCCTCAGCTGTCTGATGCCCGCTCTGTGCCAACCCTGAAATCCCCCATCAATGTTCCCCGGGGCGAACCTATGGTTCCCCCTTAACGGAGCCTCCATTGAGCCCCCCACTTCTCCCCTATGTCGCCTCCACTGCCCCCAAATCTTGAGGGTAGCCGCCACCACCGGACTCGTGGTATACCTCATAGGAGGGAGTGGCCACGGCACCGTTACCAGGGCCCCCAGGCTTGTATCTCCACAGGACGCCCTCTCCATCCGTTTCCATGCTGCCCCCTCCCCCTCCATTACCCACTTGTGCACCATCGACACATTGGCCACCCAATAATACCCCGAGAGATTGGGTAACGCCAGCCGCCCCCATCTCTACCCCGCTCCAAGAAGACCCTCTTCACCCTCGGGGTCCCATGCGATGCGCCCAAACAAAGCTCATGATGCTGCTAGTCACCCGTCTAAAAAAGGCCCTAGGGATAAAGATGGGCAAACACTGAAAAAGGAACAAGAACCTCGGGAGAACCGTCATTTTGACGGACTGCACTCTACCCACCAACGATAGCGACACCATGTCCCACCTTTTAAATTCCTCCTCCATCTGCTCCACCAGCCTGGTAAAATTAAGCTTATGGAGAGTCCCCCAACTCCTGGCCACCTGCACCCCAGGTATCTGAAACTCTTCACTGCCCTCTTAAATGGGAGTCTCCCAATTCCCTCCTCCTGATCACCCGGGTGTACTACAAATACCTCGCTCTTGCCTAAATTTAACTTATAGCCCGAGAAGCCCCCAAATTCCGCTAACAGCTCCATCACCCCCGGCATTCCCCCTTCTGGATCCGCCACATACAACAGCAGGTCATCCGCATACAGCGATTCACGATGTTCCTCCCCACCCCGCACCAGACCCCTTCATCTCCCTGACTCCCTCAATGCCATAGCCAAAGGTTCAATCGCCAGTGCAAAGAGCAAGGGGGACAGGGGGCACCCCTGCCTGGTCCCACGATAGAGCCTAAAGTACTCCGATCTCCTTCCATTTGTAACTACACTTGCCATCGGAGCCGCGTACAGCAGCCTCACCCACTTGATGAATCCCTCCCCGAATCCGAACTGCTCCAGCACCTCCCAAAGGTACCCCCACTCAACTCTATCAAACGCTTTCTCCGCATCCAGCGCCACCACTATCTCCGCCTCCCCCTCCACTGCCGGCATCATAATAACATTTAGCAGTCTCCGCACATTCGTGTTGAGCTGCCGTCCCTTGACAAATCCTGTCTGATCCTCGTGTATCACCCCTGGCACACAGTCCTGGTGGCCAGGATCTTCGCCAGCAACTTAGCGTCAACATTGAGGAGCGAGATAGGACTGTATGATCCACACTGCAAGGAGTCCTTATCCCGCTTCAGGATCAGAGAGATCAGTGCCCGCGACATCGTCGGGAGCAAAGCCTCCCCCTCCCATGCCTCATTGAAGGCTCGCACCAACAGGGGGCCCACCACATCCGCATACTTTTTATAAAATTCCACCGGGAACCCGTCCAGCCCCGGGGCCTTACCTGACTGCATTTGTCCAATCCCCCTGACTTGCTCCTCCAACTCTATCGGCGCCCCCAGTCCCTCTACCAGCTCC
The DNA here is from genome assembly GCF_902713615.1 of Scyliorhinus canicula. Lineage (NCBI taxonomy): Eukaryota > Metazoa > Chordata > Chondrichthyes > Carcharhiniformes > Scyliorhinidae > Scyliorhinus > Scyliorhinus canicula. The sequence goes on along the minus strand of NC_052157.1, from coordinate 109,895,537 downwards.
TCTTGAACCCTTGGGAAACATAGCCTGTTCATGAAGCTCTCCATCCCCCCTCTCCCCATCGGAGGTTCTGACCGGTACAGTTCCTCGTAGAAGTCCCTAAAGACCCCATTTACTTCTGTCTCCTTCTGCACTACATTCCCACCCCTATCCGTCACTCCACCAATTTCCCTAGCCGCATCTCGCCTGCGGAGCTGATGCGCCAACATCCTGCTCGCCTTCTCCCCATACTCATATACCGCGCCCTGCGCCCTCCTCCACCGTGTCTCCGCCTTTCTGGTGGTCAACAAGTCAAATTTGGCCTGCAAACTACGCCGTTCCCCCAGCAACCCCTCCTCCGGTGCCTCCGCATATCTCCTGTCCACCTCCAGAAGCTCTCCCACCAGTCTCTCCCTCTCCTTCCTCTCCCTCCTTTCCCTATGGGCCCGGATGGAGATCAGCTCCCCCCGGATCACTGCTTTCAGAGCCTCCCAGACCATCCCCACCCGGACCTCCCCCGTGTCGTTGGTATCAAGATACCCATCAATACTTTCCCGGACCCTCCGACACACCTCCGGATCTTCTCCAGCATTAGACGTCTGTTTCTAGCTTCCCTGCATCGAGTGCAGTCTACATCGAACCAACCTGCCTAACGTTAGGGACTACAGGAAAAGGTGATGTCTAAAATAGGGGTTGGGGAGGGGAGGGTCTCGGCAATATGTAAGGAACTGATGGAGTGGGAAGGTGTCCCAATTGGGGAGGTGAAGAGGAAGTGGAAGAAGAGCTGGGAGGGGAGTTGGAAGCCGGGCTATGGGAAAAGGCCCTGAGGAGAGTCAATGCATCCTCATCGTGTGCCAGGCTTAGCCTGATCCAGTTCAAGGTGGTCCACAGGGCTCATATGGCTGTGGCCTGGATGAGTAGCATCCAGGATGTGGCAGCGGAGGACAGATGTGGGCGATGCGGGGTAAGTCCGGCCAATCATGTTCATATGTTTTGGGCATGTTTGAAGCTGAGGGGATTTTGGCAGGGGTCCTGGAAGGGAGGGTGACTTTGAGTCCAGAGGTGGCAATATTTGGAGTGTCGGAAGATCCGGGAGCCCAGTGGGGGAGAGAGGCCGGCGTTTTGGCCTTTGCCTCCCTGGTGGCCTGGAGACAAATTTTGCTGGGATGGAGGGACTCGGAGTCTTCAAAGTCGGAGGTGTAGGTCTGTGACATGGCAGGTTTTCTTAGTCTAGTGAAGGTTAAGTTCTCCTTAAGGGGTTCATTACAGGGGTTCGCTTGGAGGTGGCAGCCGCTCATCGACTTCTTTAAGGAAAACTGACCGTCAGCAGGAAGGGGAGGGGGAGGGAGGCGGCATGGAAGTGAAGAATAAGGGCAGGGAATCTAATATATAGGTAGCTAGGAGTGAGGGCGGGGGGAAGTTGGGTATGTTATTATGGGTTTTTTGTGTGTGTTGGACCGCTCTGTTGTTTAGAATGTTAAAATTATAAATGCCTCAATGAAATATTTCCTAAATAAAAATATAGACATTGACATCGGATGAAGCATATGGAGTACAGTGCTACAACAGTAGAGAAGATGTCTAGAGATTAGTTCAGTCCAAAAGAGGGTCATTCAGGAGTCTGGCAACAGCAGGGTTTGTTTTGATGGTGGACATGTCTACAACCAGGGGTCACAGTGTGAGGATATGCAGTGGGCCAGTTAAGACAGAGATGAGTAGAAATTTCTTCACCCAGAGAGTAGTCTACCTGAGGAATTTTTTATCACAGGAAGTAGTTGAGGCTAAAACTTTGCATGTTTTCAAGAAGCAGTTAGACATAGCACTTGGGGTGAATCAAAGGGGTGTAAGCAGAATTAGGCTATTGAGTTGCATGATCAGCCATGATCACAATGAGTGGTGGAGCAGGCTCGAAGGGCTGAATGGCCTCCTCCTGCTCCAATTTCTATGTTGGCTTGATACCTCACAAGCATTCCTCATTGATTTCAACAATTTTTCAAATTACTAGTGAAACAATGGGCAGTGTCTGTTTCACCTGTTTGTGCGAGTTTAAATCTGTCAACCAATGAACACTTGGACAGAGAGACTGTGAAGAAAAGGTGATCATTTAAACAGACATGAGGAGTTGTTCTCTAACTGTTCAATGGGTGAAATTGGATTTTGGTGATAGCTCAAAACAGGCGATTGTTAATCAGTTGCCCGATGTCAACGGGGAGTAAAACAGGTATACGGGCCGGGATTCTCCGACTCCACGCAGGGTCGGAGAATCGGCGGGAAGCGGCGTTATTTCCGCTCCCGCAGGTTTTGTAATTCTCCCGCCGGTCAAAAAACGGCGTTGTGCAAATCCCGCCGGCAGCCTGTGAAAACAGCTGGCGCCGGCGGGATTTCATTTTTAAAAAAAATTACCTTAAATCTCCGGCCCGGATGGGCCGAAGTCCCACCGCTGGGAGGCCTTCTCCCGCCGCCGAGGTTTAAACCACCTCTGGAACGGCGGGTTCAGCGGCGCGAGCGGGCCCCCGGGGTCCTGGGGGGGCGGGGGGCGAACGGACCCGGGGGGGGTGCCCCCACGGAGGCCTGGCCCGCGATCGGGGCCCCCCGCTCACTCTGCGGGGCAGTGTCGTGGGGGCACTCTTTCTCCTTCCGCGCCGCCACGGCCTCCTCCATGGCGGACGCGGAGGAGAACCCCGCATCGCGCATGCGCCGGCAGTGACGTCAGCGGCAGCTGGCCGCTGACGTCACTGCCGGCGCATGCGCCGACCGCCGAAAGCCTTTCGGCCAGCCCCGCTTCCGACGGCGCCGGGTGTTTGCGCCAGTCTACCGGTGCAAACTGCTCCGGCGCGGGGCTGGCCCCCAAAGATGGGGAGAATTCCCCACCTTTGGGGAGGCGCGACCCCTGAGTGGTTGGCGCCACTCCCCTACGCCGGCACCCTCCGTCACGCCGGGTAGGGGAGAATGCCGCCCCCGATCTCTTATTCTATCTTCTAATAAGAGTCAAAATCCGATTGATTGGAGGTGTCCAGAATACAACTTTTATTTGCTAATTATTCACCTTAATACACTTGCATAAACTGAATCAAAACATTGATCAAAAATAATACATAAACTGATCAGAACATAGCGAAATGCATAACGAAAAGCATAAGAGAAGTACAAAGAGAGTTACTTTAAAAAAGTAAATGGATTGATGGTTCAAAATTCATGAAAGCATAAATTTTCCAACAATTCCTTAACCACAAGGTCTTATTCTTAAGAAAATTCTTACCGATGGTTTAATCCCTCATTCACTCTCATTGGTTTGTAATTCTCAGCTGAGACATCCTGATTTATTCGAATAAATGTCTGTCACTTAGAAGATCATTTGTTTCTCAATCATTGGCCATTACTTAAGATTTACTAATGTTCATCAAAATTAAGTCAGTATGCACGAGTGCCACCTCACCTTATGAAGATAAGGTGCTTAGTCACGGCTCGCCGTTAACTTTGTTGTTGCTCGGTATTTAATACATTTCCATTACTAAATGTGCTGGAATACAATGGTCTCATTCATTACATGAAACATTTTATGAAACAATGTTTGAATTTCTGCACCAAAGTTCAACAGTTTATTTATTATCTGAAACATCAACTATCCTTTTGCAGACAGTGATTTTGAATACTTATATTCCCTAGCTATATACTCAATCAATCCTTAAAGACACCAAACAAATTAGTGAATCAATAAATTAGTAATCTATCACAGGTTACTGATTTGCTCCTGTCCGAATCAATATTTCACTATTATTAAAGTTCTCCCCATTGTTTCATAGCAACCAATCAATGCAGAATATCTGAGCAACTTGCGAATTCTTGCTCCCTGGGATTCCAATAAGTTCTAATGGTTAATTACACAAATGGGATTTCAGCATTAACAGGAGGAGGAGACTCTAATCATGTATTTCTAGCTACATGAGATCAAGCTGAATCAGAATTTTAATCCCAGAAATAAAGTGGGCCATGCTGCTGCGTACACACTAGACACGTTCCCGTGAGAGGTACACTCCAGAACATGATACCATTTGTTAGAATTTCACACAGAAGAGTGCGGTTAAAAAAAGGAGTGAGTGGATCAGTTTCAAATTGAAGAGGGTATGTCTCTCCTCACCTCTCCTGAACATCCCCCATACACCTTATCGGAGTTTCGCACACAGTCGATAAGGAAGTGGGCTCAGGGTAATTGCATATATGGCTTCTGTGTAGCTGGGTCTTGCTTCGTTTTCTGGGAGGTGGAATGTGAATTGTTGGAACATGGACGTGAAGAACAGGAAGAGTTCGGCCTTTGCCAGCTGCTCCCCCAGACACACACGACGACCTGCCGGGCGAGGAACGAGAGTAGTTAGAGACTGCAGGAGAGAGGCTAATTGGTCACTCTGGGGTCACACTGATTGGTTCCCTCACAGTTTTAAATACCTAATGTCAATCTAGTAGCATCCCACAGTATCTAACCTCTCACTGAATCAATTTCTTAAGCAAATGTTATCTTACTTCATTCTGTTCAATCAGTATAAAATTCACTCTTTAGAATTTGGGTTGACCATAGGGTCTTTAAGAGCCGATATAAATTTAGATTGTAATTTTTAGAATTCTCTTTGAGGTCGAGGAAGAGACTAAGACCCCAAACTCTGCGTAGAGATGTGGCTGGACATCCAATCTAGAGTTGCATATTCCAGTACATTTAATGACTCCTCAAATCTCCTACATTACCTGCAAAGAATGGGATGAAGGCTTCTGTTTTCACAAGCTTCCCCTCCGAATTGAGGAAGTGTCCCAGATTAAACTGATGTGGAATTGACCAAATGTTCTCATTAAACATGGCGGAGGAAAGGTTTGGAATGATTATAGTTCCCTGTAAGATATTTAAATAATGAAACACATGAGACAAGAATATATTTGTAATTGGCCATCAGAGCAATAAGGAGGAGCGCAATACTTGTATTTGGAGAGCGGTGTATTGACCCTTCTGGGTTGAGGCCCATTATCTCCAGTTGCTGACTGGTAAAAGAACCGTCACTGACACAAAGAATATTTTGTGATGCAGTGAATGTGAATGATCAAGCACTGCCTGAGATCATGCCGGTGGAATATTCAATCATGGCTTTCGAAAGGGTATCAGATCAGCATATGACAAGAACAAATTTGCAAGCCTGTTGGGAAAGGCCGAGGAGTGTGAGCACCCGGGCTGCTCTTGAATACATTGGCCTGAATGGTCTCCTTCTGTTCAATGACTCTATGCTCATCACCCCGTAGAAGGTTTCCATTTCAGAGATGCTCAGCTCTTTAAACCAAGCCAGAAACATGGGGCGGGATTCTCCGTAACACCGATATCGTAATCGGCGATCGGGCAGAGAATCCCTTTTGACGCCGAAATCGGGTGCCTGTTTTCAGATGCTCTGCCGCTTCCAAAATACCATCATCGGGGAGTATGCCGCACGCCATTGGGACCACCTCAGGACGTCACCTGAAGGCCCTCCCCCGATGCTCCGTCCCCAATGGGCTGACTTCTCGATGGTGCAGGACATGTGTGTTCTGAGTTTTTGTCAATCTCGTGTGGCGGCTGCGGACTGTGTCCAGCGCCGGGGGGGGGGGGGGGGGGGGGAGGGGGCGGGGATGCCGTTCCATTGGCCGGGGAGGGGGGGGGCTGTGCTTCAGCGGAGGCTGGGGGGACTGGTGGGGGTTGGTCTGGGGGTGGCGAGAATTGGTTGATACGGGGGGGGGGGGGGGGAACCATCTGACAGGTTGGGTCCGAATGTGGCCGGTGCTATGCAGTACGGCGAGACTGCTGCAGGTCATTGCCATGCACATGAGCGACTACGGACTTGGTCATTCTGTGGCCATTTTGGCACAGGAGCCGGGAGTTTTACGTGTCGCCGCTGCTGGCCCCACACCGGTCCCCGAACTGGTGAGGGTTCGGCACCGATTTTGGCACCGTAACACGTCACTGTTTCCACGCCGGTGTCGGCACATAGCCGCAAAATCGGAGAATCCAGCCCTTTATGTTTCCTATTATTGAGACCTCAGTGCAACAGTCAATGTGCATAATTAACAACTATATTTGGGGAGGAGTTGAGATTTCAGAGAGGGACAAGTCTTCAGGGTGGTAGAGCTAACTACATATCCAGGATCAATTCCAGACCGCCACTTAGGGATGGTGTATCCCATAACCTCCGTATCTCTGTATGTTTGATGAGGAAGTGATTTTGGAGCAATATTCCCTAAGCGTTGGGTTTCATGGATAACAGCATTGGTGTACGGAATTTTCTCACGGTCTTCCAATGTTGGCTTTCTCTCCTTCCCAATTACTCTGTCAATCTCATCATGGACTTTAGCTACAGAAACAAAAGAACAAAATATTTTGAAAATCACCTTTCAAATATAAACACTCACGTAATGTAGAGAGTGCAAGCGACCAATGTGTGCGCAATAATATCTCACCAACAGCAAGGCAATGAATGATTTGAAAATCTGCTTTTGTGATGTTAATTGATGGTGACTATTAGCCATATGAATTTTCCAGCTTTCCTTTGATGGAGCTGTGGAATCTTTTCCATTAATCAGAGGGCTGATTGGAAATTGGTAAATCGAAGCTTGATTTTATTTCGGGTGAGATAAACTTCAAGTTAAGCAAAAGCATTATGAAGCCGGAAGACATCACGCATGCTTACCTGCACGACACATGAAGCCGGAAGACATAGCGCATGCTTACTTGCACGACACAAGTCCAACCATTGGGGGCGGGATTCTCTCAGCCCACGCCGGGCCGGAGAATCGCCGGTCTGGGCGCAAATCGCATGATGCTGCCCTGACACCGGCCCACCGATTCACCAGAGAGCGGAGAATCGGCGGCAATGGCTGCTCTACGCAGCCCCCCCCCCCCCCCCCCCCCCCCCCCCCCCCCAGCGATTCTCCACCCTGGCTGGGCTAGGCGGCCGCACGAAAAATCCGAGTCCCACCGGCACCATCCATGTGTGGTCTTACCCGACGGGACCTCGGCATGCATGCATTCGGGGGCGGCCTGTTGGGGGGGGGGGTCCGAACCCGGAGAGGGGGGGATTCCGCTGTGGCCTGGCCCGCGGTCGGGGCCTACCGATCGGCGGGCCGGCATCTCGGACTGGGGGCCTCTTTTGCTCCGCGCCGGCCCCTGTAGCCCTACGCCATCTTGTGTCAGGACCGGCACGGAGAAGGGAGCCACTGCGCATGCGCGTATTGGTGCCGGCCGCAGGGTGCATGCACAAACCCGCGGCACCCGTTTGACACTGGCATCGGTAGCTGGAGCGGCGTGGGTCGCTCCAGTGCTGTGCTGGCTCCCTGTAGGGGTCAGAATTGCTGCTCCTGAGGGCATGTTGATGCCGTCGTGAAACACGACGGTGTTTAAGTCGGCGTCAACACTTAGCCTCAGGATCTGAGAATCCCACTCCGGTTTCCCACTGTCAAATTAGACAGTAAGTCAACGCTGGCAAATAACGTTAAAATAAACTGACACAAACCCAATATAAAAACTACACAGAACAGAAGATATGTTCTATCGAATTACACTGAGAATGCATTGAACTCACTGACCCTGCACTAAGAACAGCGCTATGGAATAAACAAAATTTATTCTCTCAGTAGGTCCAGATTCATGCTCTCCCACGAAGAAACTCCAAACATTGGTACCTTCCAGCATTTATGCAGTCAATGGAAGAGCACTCCATTTAACTAAGTGTGGTGGGTATCCTCACCGATATCCGCGTGCTTCCTCAACGTTCATAATCCCATTCTTGCTAGAATATCTGTCAGACCCCCTCCTCCAAGGTCACAAAGGAATCATGCAGAGGATGAACAATTTGAGTTTTCTACTTTGCATTAATTCGATAGGAAGGTAGTGGAATCTCTGCCCTACAAAAACGGGGTGGACACCTGTCTCTCCATTTCTCCCAAGCTTTAATTCGGACCCTGTGACATGCTGTTGTACTTACATTGAAGATCTGGATGTAGCACCATGAAGAGGAGGGCCCAGCGTAGGGTAGTGGAGGTAGTCTGTGTACCAGCGGCAAAGAGATCGATAGCTACCCCTAATAAATTGGATTCCAGAAAATTGGTGTTGAGATTGTCCTTCATCTAAATATGAAACACATGGATTCAAATATCAGGAAGAATATTCAATTCTAAATGAATTATGTGGAGTTGAAATGATTTTCCTGTGAACTGGGGTCATTGGATAGATTTTATTTGCCATTTCCAAAAATAATTAAATATATTCTGTCAAAGTGGATTGTGGGTTTGAGACTGTTTAAAGGGAATGGAGTTTCGCCTCCGGCAAGGCTAGCTTGCTTCAGCTGCTTCACTGCGTTTTCCTAAGGTGTACCAAGATTCCTCTGACTTAATAAGATTTGAGGGGAATTGGCAGACTCCTCTGGTGGGCCAATGGATTACCGCACTGCCTACCTTGGCGCAGAGCAACATTTCAGATTCAATCGCTGGCCTAGGTAATCGGACAGCACTTCTGTCAGCAAAACTGGGATAAATAATGCAAAAGGAGGAGGGAAACCTGTCAAAGTGCATGGTGCTGATATCTGACAAATGATTCCTGTCCATGATTTAAATAAGGCACCAACACCCATGGCCCGTAAGTGTTTTTGAAAATGAATTTGAAACACATCCAGCCAACACTGTCTAAAATATGCTTCAGTTTCCATCACGTACCTTCTCCTGCTCTGCTCAGAAAGCATCAATGAAGTCTCTGGGCTCGTTGGATCCCATGATTTTTGATGTTCCGCGACAATTTCCTGTATAAAGTGGACAATCAGCTGTTGAATTTTTGAATATTTTATTTTGTGGACCCAGGAGGTGGCGAATACAGAGGAACGAGTTCACTAACTGCAATAAACACAGGGTAAGAAATGAAAGGCATTTTAATTTTGCAACACGTTTCTGATTTAGCTGTAAACATTAGACACAGAATTCATTCCACTATGTTTACCACACAGAGCCAAAGAAAGAACTTGCATTTTCTGAGAGCTTCTCAAAACATTGAATACTTTGAAATGTAGTCATCGGCCAGAATTCTCCGGCCGTTCACTTACGGTGGGATTTTCTGGACCAGCCGGCAGCACACACCCGCCTGCGGGTTTCCCGGTGGCGTGGGGTGGAGCCAATGGGAATTCCTATTGATGGCGATGGGAGCAGAGAATCTCACTGCCCGTGAATGGCCCCCTGCCTCCTGCTCCAGAGAAACAAGCGGCCAGAGAATCCCACCCATTGTTGTTATGTGGGGGCCATGGCAATCACTTTTCACACCGGGTAATTCCACAGCCATTAGTTTAATGACTAATGTGCATTGCTTGAGAAGTAAATGTTATCCAGGAGAACGTTCCTCTTCTTTCACTAGAATTTTTACATCCACCTGGAAACGTTGGTGGGTCCTCAGTCTAATATCTCAACTGAATGCTAGCTCCTTCAACATTGCTCCAGTGTTGAACTTGAAATGTCAGGTCGCATTGTCTGCTCAAGTCTTTGGAGTGTAATTTGGACCCCCCATGACCGTCTGATTATTTAAATGCAAGTCATTCTTTCTTTCTGGTGAAATACAGATATTGTTGGTTACAAAAGGCTTAAATAATTCAGTTATCAACATATTGGCATATCTCTATATTATCTACATTTAGGCTTGGCTTAATAAGTGACGAGTGAAATTCATACCACCAAACTCTGACCATCTCCAACAATCTGACCATTACCCTTGACATTCAATGACATTACATCGTTGAATCGTTGCCCCTTGACATTCAACGACATTACCAGCGCTAAATCATCGTCCCTTCACATTCAATAGCATGAGCATCACTGAATCATCGCCCCTTGATGTTCAATGACATTACATAACTGAATCTTCACCCCATGATATTCAATGACATTACAATCGTGAGTCATCGCTCCTTGATATTCAATCGCATTACCATCACCCATCGTCCCTTGACATTAAATTACATTACACTTGCTGAATCATCATCCCTTAACAGTCAATGACATTACCATCCCTGAATCGTCGTTCCTTGATATTCAATGACATTAGCATCTCTGAATCATTGCTCCTTGATATTCAATGATATTACCATCGCTGATTCATCACCTCCTGATATTCAATGACATTAGCATCTCTGAATCATTGCCCCATGATATTTAATGATATTACCATCGCTGATTCATCACCTCTTGATATTCAATGACATTGCCATCGCTAAATTATCACCCCTTAACATTCAATTCCGTTAGCATCACTGAATCATCGCCCCTTGATATTCAATGATATTACCATCACTGAATCATCGCTCCATTTTTAAAAATAAATTTAGAGTACCCAATTTTTTTTCCCAATTAAGGGACAATTTAGATGGTCAATCCACCTAACCTGCACATCTTTGGGTTGTGGGGGTGAAACCCACGCAGACACGGGGAGAATGTGAAGAATCCACATGGTCAGTCATCCGGGGCTGGGATCGAACCTGGGTCCTCATCACCATAGGCAGCAGTGTTAACCACTGTGCCACCGTTCCACCCCCGAATCATCAGCCCTTAACATTCAATGACAGTATGACCACTGAATCATCGTCCCTTAACATTCAATGACATTACCATCGTTGAACCATTGCCCCTTGATATTCAATGACATTACTATAGCTGAATCATCGCCTTGATATTCAATGACATTACCATAGCTGAATCATTGCCTTGATATTCAATGACATTACCATAGCTGAATCATTGCCTTGATATTCAATGACATTACCATAGCTGAATCATTGCCTTGATATTCAATGACATTACCATAGCTGAATCATTGCCTTGATATTCAATTACATTACCATCGCTGAATCATCGCCCCTTAACACTCAATGACATTACCATCGTTGAACCATCGCTCCTTGATATTCAATTACATTACCATCGCTGAATCATCGCCTTGATATTCAATGACATTACCATCGCTGAATCATCGCCTTGATATTCAATGACATTACCAACGATGAACCATTGCCCCTTGATATTCAATGACATTACCATCGCTGAATCATCGCCCTTGAAATTCAATGACAGTATGATCGTTGAATCATCGCCCCTTGACATTCAATGACATTGCCATCACTGAATCATCGCCCCTTAACACTCAATGACATTACCATCGTTGAACCATCGCTCCTTGATATTCAATTACATTACCATCACTGAATCATCGCCCCTTGATATGCAATGACATTACCATCATTGAATCATCGCCCCTTGACATTCAATGACATTACCATTGTTGCACGTTTTACTATGGGCGTAAAACGCATTTATTGGAGTGTATTAACACGCCTCCGTATTCGACGTGTGCTTAACACTACTAGGCTCTGTTCTATGTATTTATTCAGCTCTGGAGTCGCCAGTTGCCGTATAGACAACGTCACAAGTATTCCAAGGTCAAGTTCAAAGTAATAAAGACGATACACCGATTAGTAAGGTTCAAACGATCAATATTTATTATACAGTTATAATAAATACTCATGCACACACTAAGAGAATAAGCTATAACTAAACTTAAGTGAACAGAATACTTATCTAACAGGAACAGGCAAGGTCAGAGAACGAGGCCTTCGTCCTGGTCTTGTACTGCAGCCTTCAGCAAGCGTTCTGGTACTGGGGGTCTAGTGGGCTTGGATCGCGTAGCGAGCGTTGAACTTACGGTTTCGGCGGCTGGTGCTCAACGGCTGGAGTCAGGATGCAAGATGTCTATCAGGGCCGGAGCACGGGTTTAACAGACCGGGCTCTGTGGGGAATTTGCCTTTATACCCCTCTCTAATGTCCTTGCCCCCTTCTAGGCGGGCTCTACCTTTCGGTACCGATTGGAGCGTTTCCAAACGGTTACCTTCAAAATCCTCCAATGCGAGGGCCTTCCTCGATGTTGGGGGGTGGTTTCGATATTCGTTACTCTGGTGCCATCCTGTCTGCGCAACCAATTAAGTGCTACATTGAGATGGAAATGTTGCCATTGTTCGTGCCTGGATCTGGGCTGCCTCATCAGAATGCTAAGCGCTTTGCCATTAACACCTTTGGCTTGGAGATCTTGCACCTGGCCAGAAACTGGTTTGCTGCTTGCAAAATGCTAATTAGTTGAGAGCAGACTGTCTGCTCACACTAAACAGGCTTTTCCTTCTGTCTTCCATTTTACTTTGGCTCAGTGTCCATTTTGCGTGGCCAGCATGGCTACATTCCCTCCTTGTGATCCTCACAATCATACTATTGTGAAGGATCACCTATGTACGTTGCCTTCCTTGTGTTCTGACCTCTTGCCAGTTCCTGTTCTACTCTATCTTAAACTATGGGAAGAAGAGAAAAAATTTTTAACTAACATTTCTACTTGGCCCTATGTCAAAGGGACATGCATTACTACAACTGGGAACCTCTACCTATCACTATTAACCTTAACCTTAACTTAACATTTCATCACTCTAAAACCTTAACCATTCACACCACAACATCACACTTCCCAACTCGGCAGTCGAGTATGGAACAATATAATACATGGCTGAACTTTTTTTATTTACAGAGTGTTGTAATCAGTGAGGGGTTGAGGGGTTTGGTGGAATCCGAAGATGGGGGATTGAACTCTATAGATGGGTGAGGTGCTGGAACGAGAGGCTCTCCTCTTCCATTTCCTCAACCTGAGGGTCTGTACTAGTATGATGAGGATCGCGATCACCAACAGTGATTCGATTATATAGGACATGGAGTACCACGTCATGAATTTAGTGCACCAGGTCTGAACCTCGCTGATCAGGGCTGAGCACTGGGGGTTTGCTGTAATTGAAACATTTACGGTGGGGGTTGTGGGGGAAACGTGTCTTGTTTCCACACATATACACATAACATTTAGAAACAATAGGTGGGCTTCCATCATTTTGCTGTTCTTCTTCTTTCTCTTCCTTCTTCCTCCTGTACGGACAATCCTGGCTTCGATCTCTGTCTCGTCCTTCGAAACTATGGGATCAAGCACAGTATCTGTCAATACACAGTTTAAGACCTTTACTTGTTAGTGCATCTGTCTTTCAAAACCCAATTGACCCTTTAAAATGACTGGCTAAGTCACACCCTGTGACTCCCCTCATTTTTTTTTTCAAAAAGCGAATTTAAAGACCAGCATACACCTAACAATCCTTCCCTCTGCGAGCCGTCTCGCAGGCTTTGCTGATTTACCATCCGAATGTTCCCGGATGTAAATAGCATGTGGGATGGCGGCCGAAGGGCTACCTAACTTAAAATGAAAACAAACTTTGAAACAAACTTCCGAATGAGTTGCGTATGGGCCGCGACGGGTATGAGTTGGATGGAATCCCCGGGTAGGGCGTGCTGTGCCATACCCGAGCTTGGCTGACCAAGGGTTGGTTCTCAGACAGGGCGCGTCCTCAGTGCCGGTTGTCCACTGCCTGAGTAACCTGGGAAAAAAACGGGTACGAATGTGTTCATCATGACTTGCAGCCTCTATTCGCCGAATAGAGGGGCACCTAAAAACCAAGGGAGCCAAGATGCTCCAACTGAGGACATCACTGAAGTTCTCAGAGATATCCGCGGACAAGCTATTTGGCGTGTGGCCTTACAACTTTGGAAAAGATCTCCAATCAAACCGAAGTTCTCAAAAGTTTCGGCAGACAAGCTAACGTGTATGTGAGGTGGTCACAATCTTTTCAGCTGAAAAGAAGATGTCCATCCTCCAGCTGAACAATTTACAATCCTGAAAACAAACAAACATAAAACGAAGACAAACATACGTGCAGGTTCCATCAGAAAGGACATCGTTTCCCTCAAACGATTCCTATTTTACATCATCTGGACACCGCACTTTGATTCTGCCTCTGTGAACAGGGTCACAAAGGGGTTGCCGTATCGGGATTCAGACATTGCGTCGTCCTGCTCTCCCGGATCCCACACCCTTGTGTGGATCAGGCATGCAACTTTGGAATTGTGTGACCGGGGGTCACTCTCATCGTTACGGACAAGTCTGTACGAATTGTCCCTGTGCCATAATGTAGTGTCGAGTGTGTTGTCGGGGTAGTCGGGGTCGGGTGGTGGTTCTGGATATTTGAGGTAGGTGACTTCCATGGGGTCACTGGAGTCGGGGTCGTAGTTGGTGCAGTGTGGGCTGTATGGCTGTGTGCTGTCGCTGTCTTCAGAGTCAGTGGCAGTCCTGCTGTCTCTGCTGTGGCAGCTTGTGGGCGTGTCGGGGCGTGGTCTGTCGTGGTCTGTGGGCGGAGTCGTGGGCGAGTCCGTGGATGTACTGGTCTGTGAGGGGGATGGTGGAAAAGTGTCTCTAGTGGGCGGGGTGAAGTGTTCTGCTGCATCTAGCAGTACATGGTGAGCATGGTTAGACTGTGTCCCATATGCCTTAAGCTGGTTAATATGGAACCACGCGGTCTTCCCATTAGGATATTTTACCCTGTAGACTGAGGGGCTAATTTTATCCGAAATTGAGTAGGGACCGGAATATTTTGGAGCCAAAAAACTGCTGGGGTTATAAACAGATAACATTACCTGTTGCCCAACCTGGAATTCTGTGGTGTGTACGGTCTTATTGAAACAGGCAGTGCGTTGCTGTCGGCGTTTCCCTAGCTGCAGTGCGGCTGCGATCTGTGCAGACCTCACAGTCTCAACTAGATCTTTAACTGCCTTTTCATGTGTGAGGGCCGTCACTTCGGGGCTTGTCATGTCCAGTCCTAAAAGGAATTCTGTACCTTTCATAGGGCGTCCGGTCATGAGTGTATGTGGTGTGTATCCTGTAGATGTGGAGACAGTGTTCCTTATGAACATAAGTGCAAATGGGAGCACTGAATCCCATGTTGAGTTATTCTCTTGAACCATTTTCCTGAGGGTCGTTTTAGGGTCCGATTCATGCGCTCCACAATCCCGCTGGACTGTGGATGATACGCAATATGGAAGTTTTGTTTTATACCGAATATTTTCAGGACGTTCCTCATGACCCGTCCTGTAAAGTGAGATCCCTGGTCCGAATCGATACTTTGGGGTAAACCCCATCTCGTGAAGATGTGGTGGGTCAGGATCTTTGCAGCTGTCTTAGCTGTGTTTGTACGTGATGGAAATGCCTCTACCCATTTTGTAAAGGTATCTATCACCACCAGAACATACTTATAGCCATTCCGACAAGGGGGCAATGGACCTATAAAATCGATCTGGAGGTTTGTCCAAGGGCCGTTAACTGGGCGAGTATGCCGAAGTTGTGCTTTCTTGGAATATCGCTCCGGGTTATTCTGAGCACAAATCAGGCAATTCTCTATATAGTGTGTTACATCTGTCCTGAGATTAGGCCACCAACAGAGTTGCCTGAGGTGCCTCGTGGTTGAATCAATTCCTTGGTGTCCGTGGTTATCGTGAAATAAAGCAATCATTGCATTTCTATCCTGCTGTGGGACCACATAAAGTTGATCCTTAATGATCACACCCTCATGTGTGGTCAGTGCGTGTTTAAAGTGCTCGTACGCAGGCACAAAGTTTCCCTTGAAAACCTCCCTGAGGTCTCCATCCTGTTTCTGTGCTGCTACGAGATCTTTAACCTCTGTTTGTGAGACTTGTACTGCGCTCACAGGGGCGCTAGCTGGTGCGCTAGCTGGGGGGGGTCCATACGTGTCCTCTCCTGGATCCTGCCTTAGCCAATGCGTCGGCTTTTACATTCCCAGGGGGTGATGACCTATGGTGGCTGCGAACTTTTATTATTCCGAAGGTCCTGTCCTTCGCTTTGTCTAGAATATGCTGGAGTAGAGGGGCTGATGGAAGGGGTTTTCCGTCTGCGGAGACAAAACCTCTTGTCCTCCACAGGGGCAAAAAATCTGTTAGACTGTTGCAGACATATAAACTGTCCGAATATATGTCTGCTGGGCTGAGGAAAGAATTGGGGTGGTCCACTATATATGCTATGGCTGCTAGCTCTGCTGCCTGCGCGCCTAAGTGACCAGGTAACTTCAGTGCTATTTCCTCGAGAGCGCGCCCCTGCGCGTCCTCGACGTAGATGCCGCATCCAGTGATACGCTCACCATTTAAAACTGTGGATGAACCGTCCACGTATATCTTGAGGGGTCCACACGTGTCTGTGTGTGGGGGGCCTTGTGCGGGGTTTCCTAGCTTCCTGGGGGGTGTTTTTGCTATGAAGGGGCCTGTGTTATGCAGGGGAGCTACAATTTCACAGTCATGGGGCTGTCCGGGGTATTGGAGGTTGTCTGCTAAATATGTGTGTGTGCGTGTCCGTTTTACAGTAATGTCCCGTCCTTGTAAAAGTAGGGTCCACCTAGCTGCCCTAATCTGGCTAACTGAACCGTCCTTCAGTCGACCGTCTAGTAGTAGCTGTGTGGGTGTGTGTTCGGTTAGAATGGTGATGGGGTTTAGTCCGGTTATGTATGAAAAGTACTGTACTGCCCAGAAGACAGCAAGGAGGTGCCTCTCACAGGCTGAAAATCCTTGTTCAACCGGGTCTAACAGTCGGGAGGCATAAGCCACTGGTCTTAGCTGCTCGTGCCGTTCCTGAAGCAACACGGCCGAGAGGGTCAGATCTGTGCTAGCTACCTCGATTGCGTACGGGGAAAGTTGGTCTGGGACTAGCAGCGCGGGTGCTGCACTAAGGGCTCGTTTTAACTCCTCCACAGCGCCTGTATGCTGCGGAAGCCATTCCCAGGGGGCTCCTTTCTTAAGGAGGTCTGAAAGTGGGGCGGCTTTTGTCGCGAATCCATCTATGTGGTTCCGACAATAACCAACCAGTCCTAAAAATGACCGGAGGGCTGAAACATTCTGGGGAAGGGGCAATTTGACAATCGAATCAATTCTTTTGAATTCGATCTCGCGTTTGCCGTGTGTGATGACTGTTCCCAAATACATCACTTTACTTTCCAATATCTGGGCCTTTCTGGGGTTAACTTTACATCCAATTGAAGTCAACAATTCCAGGAGTTCGGCCAGAAGCGAAATGTGCTCTGCCTTTGTGTCTGTCTGCAGTAGTAGGTCGTCTACATACTGTACCAGACATTCGGGTCGGGAAAATTTTTCTAATCCACTTGCCAGCTGTCGGTGGAAAATGGAGGGGGAATTGTGGAATCCCTGTGGGAGGCATGTCCACGTATACTGCTGAGTTTTAAAAGTGAATGCAAATTTGTATTGGCACGCTTTTGCCAATGGTATGGACCAGAATCCGTTACTGATATCCAATACCGTGAAGTACTTGGCATTGAGGCCCTGCTTGAGCATGGTCTCGGGACTAGTAGCTACCGTTGGGGCTACTGCGGGGGTTACTTTATTGAGTTCCCGATAATCGATGGTCAGACGCCATGATCCATCGGGCTTCCTCACTGGCCAAATAGGGGCATTGTTGGTGGAGGCTACCATTCTAAGTACACCTTGGTCCAACAAGCTACCTATAACTTTTTCTATTTCCACCTCTGCTTCAAGGGGAAATCTGTATTGCTTTTGCGGTCGGGGGTCCTGTCCGGTAACATGAACTTGTCCAGTCATTCTGCCACAGTCATGACGGTGACTTGCAAATGCTGTCCTGTGTTTGTTCAGTAATGCTTTAATTTGTCTGTCTGTGTGGAGTGTAGTCAGGTCGAATGAGTACTCTCCCACTGCGCTAATCCGATTAGCGTAGTCTCCTACTGTGAGGGTGGCTGGTGCTCTGTCTGCTCTTGCCATTCGCCAGACACACTGGTTTACTGGGTCGAACGATAAGCTGTGTGTGTTCATAAAATCAATCCCTAGGATGTGTTCTGCTGTCCTGGGAAGGTTTACTAGAACTACGGGGTGCCTTGTGCTAATGTTCCCTAGCTGAATTGCTATGGGTGCTGTAATGTGTCCCTGCTGCGAGTGTCCGGTGAACCCGCTAAGTGTAATGGTGGAGGTGGTCGGCCACATGTCTGAGTGTGCCGTGATCGTAGAGTTAATGGTGGTGCGGGAGCCTCCTGTGTCCCACAGTAACTCTATGGGCTTCCCTTTGACTTTCGCTGTGACTACGGGCCTCCCTGATGGATCCCATAGTGTGTCACAGACCCAAGTGGGGGAGCCCGGACACCGTCAGTCCGTCTCGTCCACATTGGTGGGTCCTGACTGTACTGTAACATTATGGATCGGTTTTGACTTATTGCGGTTCAGAGTGCCTGTCTGCTGGCCTCTCTGTGATCGCTGGGGTGCTTGGCACTCTTTAGCCCAATGCCCTAACTGTCCACAGTTATAGCATTCCTGTCCTTTCTGCTGAGGGCTGCTCTTGCCTTCATTTACCCATGCGGGCTTCTGGTGCTCTCTGACTGCTTGGATATCTGCAGCAGCCTGAGCCTCTTCTGGGGATCTAACTTTGCCTTTTTCCTGAAGCGATTGCTCCCAAGCGCGGGACAATCTTTTCAGGACCCATTTCTCGTTATGGGCCTCTTCTGAGGGGTCATAGCTGTTGCAAGCGCTCTGTCCTGCTTCTGTTGCGTGGGAGATTATTGTGCGCGTCCATTTAACCATGTTTTCGCGGGTTAAATGCGCTCTATCTAATTGTCCAAAAACTGCGCTGAAATGAATCCACAGCCTTCCTGCGAATGCTGTGGGGTGTTCGGATCTTTTCTGCCTGCATTTGTTTAATCCTTCTACTGGGTCACCTCTATTGTACCCTATAGCATCTAAAATGGCGGTGTGCATCTCCTCTAGGCTGCATCCTGCCACGTTCTGTGGGTCGGGGAGGGCTGCTACTACACTTTGGTCTAAACTCAGCACGGTGAGCTTAACCTGCTCTCTCTCATCCAGGCCATACATGGTAGCCTGCTGTCTCACTTTTGAGAAAAATTGGTGGGGGTCTGCGGTGGGGAGGAACGGAGTGATCTTTTCACACGCGTCCCTTAGCTGGGTTACTGTTAAAGGGGTGGTGTAGGTTATGTCTGGGGCGCCTTCTGATTCGGCTTTTCTCTGCGTGGTTACGGGATTCATGGGTGCGGTTATGGTCTGAGCTGTGGGGGGTTGGGGTGCCTGTCATTTCTGCTGAGCTGCTGGCGCACATGTTCCCTGAACATAACGCTGCGCTGTCTCACTTAATTCCTGCCAATCTGGGGCATTTTCTCCATCTAACTGTGCTCCAAAGGTGCTTTGGAAGCCATTCTGCACCGAAAGCAGAGATTGCAGTTCCGCAATCTGTTTCCTGCATTTCGCGTGGTCAACTGTGCAGCCGTGGTCATCGCCCCTTGACATTCAATGACATTGCCATCACTGAATCATCGCCCCTTAACACTCAATGACATTACCATCGTTGAACCATCGCTCCTTGATATTCAATTACATTACCATCACTGAATCATCGCCCCTTGATATGCAATGACATTACCATCATTGAATCATCGCCCCTTGACATTCAATGACATTACCATTGTTGCACGTTTTACTATGGGCGTAAAACGCGTTTATTGGAGTGTATTAACACGCCTCCGTATTCGACGTGTGCTTAACACTACTAGGCTCTGTTCTATGTATTTATTCAGCTCTGGAGTCGCCAGTTGCCGTATAGACAACGTCACAAGTATTCCAAGGTCAAGTTCAAAGTAATAAAGACGATACACCGATTAGTAAGGTTCAAACGATCAATATTTATTATACAGTTATAATAAATACTCATGCACACACTAAGAGACTAAGCTATAACTAAACTTAAGTGAACAGAATACTTATCTAACAGGAACAGGCAAGGTCAGAGAACGAGGCCTTCGTCCTGGTCTTGTACTGCAGCCTTCAGCAAGCGTTCTGGTACTGGGGGTCTAGTGGGCTTGGATCGCGTAGCGAGCGTTGAACTTACGGTTTCGGCGGCTGGTGCTCAACGGCTGGAGTCAGGATGCAAGATGTCTATCAGGGCCGGAGCACGGGTTTAACAGACCGGGCTCTGTGGGGAATTTGCCTTTATACCCCTCTCTAATGTCCTTGCCCCCTTCTAGGCGGGCTCTACCTTTCGGTACCGATTGGAGCGTTTCCAAACGGTTACCTTCAAAATCCTCCAATGCGAGGGCCTTCCTCGATGTTGGGGGGTGGTTTCGATATTCGTTACTCTGGTGCCATCCTGTCTGCGCAACCAATTAAGTGTTACATTGAGATGGAAATGTTGCCATTGTTCGTGCCTGGATCTGGGCTGCCTCATCAGAATGCTAAGCGCTTTGCCATTAACACCTTTGGCTTGGAGATCTTGCACCTGGCCAGAAACTGGTTTGCTGCTTGCAAAATGCTAATTAGTTGAGAGCAGACTGTCTGCTCACACTAAACAGGCTTTTCCTTCTGTCTTCCATTTTACTTTGGCTCAGTGTCCATTTTGCGTGGCCAGCATGGCTACACCATCATTGAATCATTGCCCCTTGAAATTCAATGATATTATTATTCCTGAATCACCGCCCCATGAATTTCAATGATATTACCATTGCTGAATCATCGCCCCATGAAATTCAATGATATTACCATTGCTGAATCATTGCCCCATGATATTCAATGACATTACCATTGCTTAATCCCCCACCATCAGCATCCTTGGGAGGAGATTACCATTGACCTGAAACTACTGAATCAGCCATATAGTGGAAGCTGTGGATTCTGCGGTGGCAACTCATCTTCAGACACTCAAAAGCTTGACCATTATCTACAAGGCACAAGACACGAGTGAGGTGAAATAATTGCTTCGACTGGGCCTGTATTCACTAAATTTCGAAGGATGAGTGCAGATCTGATTGAAACTTATAAAATTCTAACAGTGCTGGATAGACTAGATGCAGGGAGGTGGATGCAGGGAGCAAGTTTTCCCTGGTTGGGGAAATGTGGAACCAGGTGTGGTGTTCTTTGTGGTTTGTGGTTCTAATCCGAAGATGGTTGGCATAGTGTTCACAAAGACCAAAATTAGCTTTTATATTGAACAAAGCTAAAGATTTATTTGCGGTACTTCATTGGATTCGACATTTACCCCTATATAATAAACAGCCGATAATAAACATACAATCTGCACTCATCTACTACTGATCTCTACACTGATAGGGGCTGGTTTAGCACAGTAGGCTAAACAGCTGGCTTGTAATGCAGAACAAGGCCAGCAGTGTGGGTTCAATTCATGTACCGGCCTCCCCGAACAGGCGCCGGAATGTGCTGACAGGGGGCTTTTCACCGTAACTTCATTGAAGCCTACTTGTGACAATAAGTGATAATTATTATTGATACAATAACTGTGATCTGCTCTCACTCACACTATCTTTCCTACAGTCTTTCTTCTAGATTTCTCCTCAACCCCTCCCTCACAAGGCTTAGCATTGATACCTTATATAGTTCTGCATCTAGCTCTCTCTAGTGGTTGATTTGGACATAGCATTAACCCTTACAGTTCTGTACATTTATCATAATGTCACACCAGGATCCGTGTTAGACCATTTAGGACTGAGATGAGGAAAGATTTTGTTGCTGTCTCTTCAAATCCTTGCCATTCTGATGTCGCCAGAATGTGTACGAGTGAGCTGGAGTACTTCATCCAGATTGAAAAATTGCCTTTTTGTTTTAGCTACGCCAATCTAGCTGCATTTCAATATGAGAATGATGTTCCTTGTTGCTTTGGATAGAAACACTGGCAACATCCAATCATAAATGCAACGCATGGGGAGTTATTTTGACGTTATATGGTAGCATAAAATAAATGATATGGACTCAGTTGCCCATAATACATAGCGGCCCACCCGCCATTTTCTTCACCTTTCAATGGTATTTATCCCACTCTCCCACTAGCCTTCTCCAATGTGCTCAAAGGATGTTGATCAATTTGCCCTATTTACATTCCATTAAGCCATTAGTTCCATTGACCAGTTTATGATAGTGGATAAAGGGCGGCACGGTGGCGTAGTGGTTAGCACTCCTGCCTTACGGCGCCGAGGACCCGGGTTCGATCCTGGCCCCGGATCACTGTCCGCGTGGAGTTTGCACATTCCCCCTCGTGTCTGCATGAGTCTCACCCCATAACCAAAAGATGTGCAGGGTAGTTGGATTGGCCACGCAAAATTGCCCCTTAATTGGAAAAAGTAAAAAAATAATTGGAAAAATAATGATGGTGGAAATAAAATGGGCTTTGCATCTCTCTGAACTCTCAGGTCATGTCAGTATTTTCTCTAAACCTGTCTCAAACGGTGACTCAGGTTTGGTTTTGCTTCACATGAGATTGAAACTGATGTTCAAACACCGTAACACATGCTCTTCTCATCTATTTCTGGATTTGTCTTACCTGACCTCAAAATCCTCCTTCCAAGACACAACATTCTTCAACTATATGAAGGAATTCAAGGAATTTTTGATCTTAATATTCAAATCGTTCACCAAAGACGACTGATCAGATAATATTTGAGGTTGCGTTGTTAATACTGAAGTGTGGATTGAAAGGGAGACCTGAATAAATGAGGACAGACTGTGAATGATCCCAAGTAAAGATCCCCCATTAACAAACTGTCTGAAAGTCTTGAATATATTGATTGTAATGAAATGAAAAATGAAAAAATGAAAATCGCTTATTGTCACAAGTAGGCTTCAATGAAGTTACTGTGAAAAGCCCCTAGTCGCCACATTCCGGCGCCTGTCCGGGGAGGCTGGTACGGGAATCGAACCGTGCTGCTGGCCTACTTGGTCTGCTTTGAAAGCCAGCGATTTAGCTCAGTGAGCTAAACCAGCCCCTGTAATTTGGAAGGACATCCAAATCAGATTCAACATTTCCCATTCAGGCCTATATTCACACCTGCCCACTCTAGGGAAAAGGGCGAATCTGAAACTAGAAAGGTTGGAGCACAAAAGGAGGCCATTTGGCTCCATCATGCCCATGCAAGCTCTCTGCAAGAGGAAATCACCTAGTTCCACTTCCCAGCCTTTATTCCATAGCCATGCAAATGTTCCCCTTGAGATGATTGTCCAATTCTCATTAAAGGCCATATTAAATTGGAAATAGGAGGAGTAGACCATTCAGGTAATCATGCCTGCTCTGTCATTCATTAAGATCATGGGTGATTTGATTTGTGACCTTAACTCCACTTTCTTGCCAACCCCATAATCCTTTGACTTCCTGAGGTATCAAAAATCTGTCTGTCTCAATCTTGAATGTATTCAATGACCATAGCCTCTGAGAATGAAAAGCCTGAACTACTTTATCAATAACAACAACCTCCAGCTGCTCTCGGGAAAAGCTTTCCCCGCCTCTCTCACAAAGTCCCAACTCTCTCGTCTCCGAGTTTCTAACTTGCTGCGATGCCTCCGCTGCTATTGAGCTGACCTTTTTCATCTTCTCTATCTTCAATGCCCTCATTCCCATCAATAACACCCTTCAAGTAACTACAAACATAACCAGGACACATCCAACAAGGAAAGAACTTAAAACAGTGTCATTGGCAGTTTCAGCAGTGCCTCAGAAGCTATATCAGGTGATCACTGAGTCTATAGTAAAACTCCTGGGGGTCGATTAGCTCAGTTGGCCAGATGGCTGTTTCATGATGTGAAGCGACACCAATAGCGTTGGTTCAATTCCTATACTGGCTAAGGTTATTCTCAACCTTGCCCTTTGCATGAGGTGTGGTAACCCTCAGGTTAAATCACGCCCAGTCAGCTCTCAAAGGGAGAGTAGCCTATGGTCCTCCAGGACTGTGGAGACATTTTTTAGTACAACTCTGAAACTCATTAATATTCCTGCCAATCATAACCTTTAGCTTAATATTAGAATGAAGTGGAAACTTTGTAGCACCTTGTAAATTCCTATGGCATTTTAATATCTGCGCAAACTATTAATTCACCTCCATATCAGTTAGTGCACCTTCCATTTCCCTGAAAGTTTCATTTCCTTACCCTTTGCACCTTCAAATTCTTTGTTCAAAAATTCAGCTTCCTCCATGATTCGTATCTCCAGAGATTTCTTCCCCAGCCCAAAATTTCTCAGTGTCAAAAGTCAAAATCTCCTCTGCTCTCTCCACCATTGGCCATATCTTGCAAAGACGATACCTACAGGGATACAATAGAAACTTGCTATTTTTGACTTTGGATGTTATTGTAAAATTATATTGCTTCAAGCATCAGAGGAAATTA
This sequence comes from Scyliorhinus canicula, assembly GCF_902713615.1. Taxonomy (NCBI): domain Eukaryota; kingdom Metazoa; phylum Chordata; class Chondrichthyes; order Carcharhiniformes; family Scyliorhinidae; genus Scyliorhinus; species Scyliorhinus canicula. The sequence continues at coordinate 109,871,429 of NC_052157.1, read as the reverse complement.
AAATTGGAGGGACGCGTAATAGGCAGCTGAAACCATACCAGTATTTTATTTAACTTTTATGCTCAGGTTACTCATTAAGATGTGCCTGAGATATCTGGAAGCTGGTTTAAGCTTACTTTCTGCAAAGAAGGATGATGGATAGGAATAGCCATCCATCTATCTTAGATGATAGACTGTGCCATGGGTGTATTTCACTTCTGGACTAAACGTCGTCTGTTGCGCTTTGGAAGGATCACTGTGTTTAAACCCTGCTTATTCCCTTTCTCTCCTTTTAATTGTAATTACTTTTCGCTATTACAATTTTGATCCATGGACAATTAATGGCTTTAAGGCCAAGAAGTTTACCTTTAATTTAAAACATGAAGCTCCAGCAGGATCTTTAGGTCTGACATCAGTGATGACCCGGGCTGATTGGTTTGGCTGGTGGCCAATGAACTGACCCCAAGAACTGGATCCTGTTCAGGGACAGGTGGCGATTGGTTCTGCTGTCTCTGGAATTTTCTTTAGTGAGGCTAGGTCCCATTGTTGACTTTCAGTTTTGAATTCTGGCAGTGGAATTAAATGACCTCAGCTGAGATCTCTCCAGAAACTCTCTCTTCATGAAAAGGTGTGGCCAACTCTTTCTTTCAAATAAGCCTGGGAATGTTTGCTTCCTGAAAAAGGGCCTGGAGGAGACCCCACAGCCTGAGAGCAAAGTCTGACGGAACAAAGCCTCTAGCACCTTAGGAAAGGTGAGAGTTCAGTGTTTTGAAACTGCAAGAAAGCCTGTGTGGGCTGCAACATTAGAGGTTTAAACCTCACTCATACTGGGGAAAGGGTGCACTGACGAAATCCCCAACAGAAACAAGAACTCTCATCTTTATTTTCTTATCTTAATCCTTATTGTTTCCACTCTTCAACTCCTCCACTGTATCTGTCTTATGCGTGTTTGGGTAGAGGGTGGGATGGTAAAAGGAGGGTAGTAGATTAGCTGGTTGTTATTGTGTTATAATTACTGCATAATTCAACTTTGTTTATTTTATAAATAAACAGTTAATGTGTTCAATTTACTAACCTGGTGGTTATAACTTATTGGGCAGTCAAGGGCCAAAGATTCTGTGAATGTTACACAAATTACTGATTAATTCACTTGTGTGGGGTCTCTGGGATCTGCGGGCCTGGAATTAACCACACATTAGCCTAGGGTGTCGTAGTAGGTTGTAGAGACCGATCTGTGAATAGCAGCCCCTTCTGTAGCTGGCACAGATGGCCTGAAGTCAATTTTTATGTTTTCCCTTGTTCTCCGGCTCTCTTTTCTCCCACTTGGTCATTTCTTTTGTCCTCTGTTTTTTCCACACCCATCCTGACTGCTCATTACCAGGCTCCCTGGTCAGCAATGAGACATTCACATGCGTGAATTCAATCCCAATCAACTTGAAGTCTTTCTTGCAGACTCCTTGCATTGCAGCTGTGGGTGATCTGTTGGTCTATGGGGAGCTTCCTATCAGCATGAGTCCACGTCTTTGCGAATGTGACCATCACCCATTCGGCTCACATGACCCAGCCAATGGATTTTCTGCCGAAAAGAGGGCAAACATGACCAGTTCACAAGGAGATACTAAGACCAGTTCACAAGGAGATACTGAGACCCGTTCACAAGGAGACACTGAGACCAGTTCACAAGGAAACACTGAGACCAGTTCACAAGGAGATACTGAGACCAGTTCACAAGGACAACACTGAGACCAGTTCACAAGGAGATACTGAGACCAGTACCCAAGGAGATACTGAGACCAGTTCCCAAGGAGATACTGAGACCAGTTCACAAGGAGATACTGAGACCAGTACCCAAGGAGATACTGAGACCAGTTCACAAGGAAAACACTGAGACCAGTTCACAAGGAGACACTGAGACCAGTTCACAAGGAGACACTGAGACCAGTTCACAAGGACAACACTGAGACCAGTTCACAAGGAGATACTGAGACCAGTTCACAAGGACAACACTGAGACCAGTTCACAAGGAGATACTGAGACCAGTTCACAAGGAGATACTGAGACCAGTACCCAAGGAGATACTGAGACCAGTTCACAAGGAGATACTGAGACCAGTTCACAAGGAGACACTGAGACCAGTTCACAAGGAGACACTGAGACCAGTTCACAAGGAGATACTGAGACCAGTTCACAAGGAGATACTGAGACCAGTTCACAAGGACAACACTGAGACCAGTTCACAAGGAGATACTGAGACCAGTTCACAAGGAGATACTGAGACCAGTTCACAAGGAGACACTGAGACCAGTTCACAAGGAGACACTGAGACCAGTTCACAAGGAGATACTGAGACCAGTTCACAAGGACAACACTGAGACCAGTTCACAAGGAGACACTGAGACCAGTTCACAAGGACAACACTGAGACCAGTTCACAAGGAGATACTGAGACCAGTTCACAAGGACAACACTGAGACCAGTTCACAAGGATATACTGAGACCAGTTCACAAGGACAACACTGAGACCAGTTAACAAGGAGACACTGAGACCAGTTCACAAGGAGACACTGAGACCAGTTCACAAGGAGATACTGAGACCAGTTCACAAGGACAACACTGAGACCAGTTCACAAGGATATACTGAGACCAGTTCACAAGGACAACACTGAGACCAGTTCACAAGGAGATACTGAGACCAGTTCACAAGGAGATACTGAGACCAGTTCACAAGGAGACACTGAGACCAGTTCACAAGAAGATACTGAGACCAGTTCACAAGGAGATACTGAGACCAGTTCACAAGGAGATACTGAGACCAGTTCCCAAGGAGATACTGAGACCAGTTCACAAGGAGATACTGAGACCAGTTCACAAGGAGACACTGAGACCAGTTCACAAGGAGACACTGAGACCAGTTCACAAGGAGATACTGAGACCAGTTCACAAGGACAACACTGAGACCAGTTCACAAGGAGACACTGAGACCAGTTCACAAGGAGATACTGAGACCAGTTCACAAGGAGATACTGAGACCAGTTCACAAGGACAACACTGAGACCAGTTCACAAGGAGATACTGAGACCAGTTCACAAGGAGATACTGAGACCAGTTCACAAGGAGACACTGAGACCAGTTCACAAGGAGACACTGAGACCAGTTCACAAGGAGACACTGAGACCAGTTCACAAGGAGATACTGAGACCAGTTCACAAGGAGATACTGAGACCAGTTCACAAGGAGACACTGAGACCAGTTCACAAGGAGATACTGAGACCAGTTCACAAGGAGATACTGAGACCAGTTCACAAGGAGACACTGAGACCAGTTCACAAGAAGATACTGAGACCAGTTCACAAGGAGATACTGAGACCAGTTCACAAGGAGATACTGAGACCAGTTCCCAAGGAGATACTGAGACCAGTTCCCAAGGAGATACTGAGACCAGTTCACAAGGAGATACTGAGACCAGTTCACAAGGAGACACTGAGACCAGTTCACAAGGACAACACTGAGACCAGTTCACAAGGACAACACTGAGACCAGTTAACAAGGAGATACTGAGACCAGTTCACAAAGACAACTCTGAGACCAGTTCCCCTGACCAGACTGTGACCTGTTCCCCTGACCAGACTGTGACCAGTTCCCCTGACCACACTATGACCTGTTCCCCTGACCACACTGTGACCTGTTCCCCTGACCACACTGTGACCAGTTCCCCTGACCACACTATGACCAGTTCCCCTGACCACACTGTGACTAGTTCCCCTGACCACACTGTGACCTGTTCCCCTGACCAGACTGTGACCTGTTCCCCTGACCACACTGTGACCAGTTCCCCTGACCACACTGTGACCAGTTCCCCTGAAGACACTGTGACCAGTTCCCCTGACCACACTGTGACCAGTTCCCCTGACCACACTGCGACCATACTTATTTTTTTTCCAATTAAAGGGCAATTTAGCATGGCCAATCCACCTAACCTGCACATCTTTGGTTTGTGGTGGTGAAAGGCACGGAGAGAATGTGCAAACTCCACATGGACAGTGACCTAGGGCTGGGATTCGAACCCGGGTCCTCAGTGCCGTAGGCAGCGATGCTGACCACTGTGCCATGTGCTGCCCATGATGCTAAGAAATATTGCAGTGGAATAATTATGCGTATCCACAAAAGATTACATGAAGTGTTGTTCCTTCAGCTAGCAGATATCCACTCCTCCTATTAAACTTGTGCTTGCTCCTCTCCATCTTTGGGTTCTGACTAACTTGCGTCTCAACAACTAATTATCCTTGTCCTTGGGTTGGATATGTACCGCTGCTCGCCACTGCAGGAGTGGGTGATGCAGACTGACGTCCATCACATCCTACATGTCCCTTTGGATGTCCAAAGAAGGCGAAAGAAAAAGTGAACATATTTTAAAATCCAGGAAAGAAATAGCCCTCGATATTGGTAAAACACTTCGATTTGTTGTGCCACAGTGGCATAATGCACGAGGGAGCGAATGGGTGAGTACATGAGGTGATAAGGAGAGCCTAGCAAAAGGTGAATCTGAATTTGAACCTACAAAAGAAACCCCTCCCCCTGGTTTGCAGGTTACTCCATCCACAGCATCTCCAGCTTTGTCTTCTGATCAGCGACAGGTCACAGTTCAGTGGTCCCTCTCGTGTGCTGAGCAAGCAGACAACAGGAATTTGGTGCAAGAGGGAACTTAATACAGATGCAGGGTGAACTTAAACCATTAGGTAACAGCAAGTAAGTAGAATATTAATGATCAGAATCATTAGTGAGATCTAAGGCAGGAGAAAAGGAATGAAAATTAATTAAGTAGAGTATACCACCATTGAAGGGATCTGAATTGCATTCAATAAAGATCTGGTGTACATAAATGATAAGTCCTTAATAATTAGGAATAAGCTAAATTAAAATGATATTTAAATATATGGATATATACTATCCCCCAGTATTTTGGGCCTGGATTCGCTGAGATACTGGACTGTGAGATTTGTATTATAATCAAGAGTTAAGATGGATTTAGGCACTTGAAGGGGGACAGGATGAAGTGACGTGACAGAAAGGGCAACTGGGATTAAAATAGGTAGTTCCAGTTATAAAGTCAACACCAACACAAGGCACAATGGGCCGAATGGCCTCATACTGCAAGGTCTATTATTTCAAGAAATATAAAGAAGTGAAGAAGTGATGGAATAGAGAAAACAGAGGGAGGAAAAGGTTAATTGCTGTTATCTGTAGTATGTTGCGAAATATGATTGCCAAGCCTCTAAAAATAATTCACCTTCAAACAGCCAGATGTAGCAAGTGTATTTGCTCGTTTAGTTTGCTGACTCCAGACATGATTGGGGGGGGGGGGGGGGGTTGCGGTTAGCTCAATTGGCTGGACGACTAGTTTGTGATCCGGAGCAATGCCAACATAGCAAAACAAGTTTCATAAACTAATTTCCTAAATCTTTCCTCCTCTACATTTTAGCCCGGTTCAGCTCTCTCAGCATACTGACTGAAATAATTGTAGGCCTGAAATTTTCACTCAAACCCGAGACTATCATGAACCTTTACACACATCTTTTGCTGAAACCCGAAACTATAATGAACCATTGCACGCATCTTTCACTGAAACCCAAAACTATAATGAACCAATGCACACATCACCTCCAGCCAGCCCCATTCATTCTCTCTAATCTCACAGTTTAGATTTACCTTTGAAAATGGTAGGTGAGGGTTGCTCAAGTTTACCTAAAGAATGTTCCCAATGAAAGGCAAACCTCCAGGCTCGGGAGGGTAGTTCTGACACTTCTTCCGTCTCTTCATTGTTGTGTTATGTAATCTGGAATAACACAAGCTGCCACTTGATGCAGTTTTGAGTAAAAGATGCTCCAGACTTTGGAGTGAGTTCAATGTGTTTTATTGAACTATTAGCATAGTTCTCAATGAGTTCGACTCTCTGCTAATCTAAATGTAGTAACTCAGTCTAACTGAACCAGCCTTGCTCTAAGCCACGTGCTGGGGTGTGATGCTGAGGATACATCCTGTCTCACTCTGTAGATATTGGTCTGTGGAAAGAGGCGGGTGTGAGTGCCTCGTCCCTTTTATAGTGAGATACCACCCCTGAGTGTCCTGACTGCTCATTGGTCGTGTCCTATTCTATGTGTTCATTAGCTGCATGTTTGCATATCATGACATTCATGAAGTAAAGTGTCAGGGCAAACACAGTGAAGAACACTGCCAGCAGAGTGAATCTGTCAAATACAGTGAGCAGGAACCCAGGGAAAGCTGAGAGCTCCATGTTTACAACAGGGACAAAAACACTTGTCCTGCAGCCAACGATCCGTGCCCAGCCTATCATGTGACTGTCAAAGCTCTGCTGCAGAGCTTTACTGACAACTCCTTATTACCGCACCATAATTATTAAAAGACACCTGTTCTTAGAGTTCAATCACTTCTTTAATCCTTTTCAAATTTTCATAAATCCAGCCTCGCAGCCAGATTAATAAAACAAAAGATTGGACATGATTTTGAAGCTGACGAACTTACAGATTTGGAAGAGATGTTGGATTTCCATGACAACTGCACACAGACTAAATGAGCTGTTTAGTGACTGTCTGACTGCCCCGGTGAGAGAGCCCAAGGGGGGCGTGAGCGTCAAATAAAGCTGGTTTGCACTACTTAAAGGGGAAGTGCATTGTGGCTGCAAAAAGAAAACATGAAGCAACGGGCATGCTCCATAGTTCACTGCGCTGTGCTTATGGACAGGAGAGAAGGGCCTCACCCATGCAAGATGGCAGGTGGGCTCTCCAAACAGAACTGTGTGGAGGCAGTGGGAACAGCTCGTGATGGGAATCTCGCCCCCAAGTATCCACCTGGATGCAGTGCCCGCTGCAAGTTCAGTGACCTCAGATGAATGGTCAAGGCCAAATATTGTATCCCATCACTGCACCTCTTCCGCAAACTCTGCTGAATCGCACCCACTTACAAAGGAACTCCATAATTGGCGACGGATCCGAAGACTCAGTTTCTTTATCTCACCCTCACAGACTTAAAAGTCGCATTTCATAGTTGGACAGGCAATCAGCTGTTCAGTCATGTCAGCTACAGCGTTGCAGAACACTCACTGATTCATTTCCCACTCTGGAAGGACAGGGTGGGTGCACAGTTCATCCAGCAGCAGGACAGGGTGGGTGCACAGTTCATCCAGCAGCAGGACAGGGTGGGTGCACAGTTCCTCCAGCAGCAGGACAGGGTGGGTGCACAGTTCATCCAGCAGCAGGACAGGGTGGGTGCACAGTTCATCCAGCAGCAGGACAGGGTGGGTGCACAGTTCATCCAGCAGCAGGACAGGGTGGGTGCACAGTCCCCCCAGCAGCAGCTGGTCAGGGTGGGTGCACAGTCCCCCCAGCAGCAGGATAGGGTGGGTGCACAGTCCCCCCAGCAGCAGCTGGTCAGGGTGGGTGCACAGTCCCCCCAGCAGCAGGACAGGGTGGGTGCACAGTCCCCCCAGCAGCAGGATAGGGTGGGTGCACAGTCCCCCCAGCAGCAGCTGGTCAGGGTGGGTGCACAGTCCCCCCAGCAGCAGGATACGGTGGGAGCACAGTCCCCCCAGCAGCAGCTGGTCAGGGTGGGAGCACAGTCCCCCCAGCAGCAGGACAGGGTGGGTGCACAACCCCCAGCAGCAGGATAGGGTGGGTACACCCCCCCCCCCCCCCAACAGCAGGACAGGGTGGGAACACAGTCCCCCCAGCAGCAGGATAGGGTGGGTGCACAGTCCCCCCAGCAGCAGCTGGTCAGGGTGGGTGCACAGTCCCCCCAGCAGCAGGATACGGTGGGTGCACAGTCCCCCCAGCAGCAGCTGGTCAGGGTGGGTGCACAGTCCCCCCAGCAGCAGGACAGGGTGGGTTCACAGCCCCCAGCAGCAGGTCAGGGTGGGTGCACAGTCCCCCCAGCAGCAGGATAGGGTGGGTGCACAGTCCCCCCAGCAGCAGCTGGTCAGGGTGGGTGCACAGTCCCCCCAGCAGCAGGACAGGGTGGGTGCACAGTCCCCCCAGCAGCAGGATAGGGTGGGTGCACAGTCCCCCCAGCAGCAGCTGGTCAGGGTGGGTGCACAGTCCCCCCAGCAGCAGGATACGGTGGGAGCACAGTCCCCCCAGCAGCAGCTGGTCAGGGTGGGAGCACAGTCCCCCCAGCAGCAGGACAGGGTGGGTGCACAACCCCCAGCAGCAGGATAGGGTGGGTACACCCCCCCCCCCCCAACAGCAGGACAGGGTGGGAACACAGTCCCCCCAGCAGCAGGATAGGGTGGGTGCACAGTCCCCCCAGCAGCAGCTGGTCAGGGTGGGTGCACAGTCCCCCCAGCAGCAGGTCAGGGTGGGTGCACAGTCCCCCCAGCAGCAGGATAGGGTGGGTGCACAGTCCCCCCAGCAGCAGCTGGTCAGGGTGGGTGCACAGTCCCCCCAGCACCAGGATACGGTGGGAGCACAGTCCCCCCAGCAGCAGCTGGTCAGGGTGGGAGCACAGTCCCCCCAGCAGCAGGACAGGGTGGGTGCACAACCCCCAGCAGCAGGATAGGGTGGGTACACCCCCCCCCCCCCCCAACAGCAGGACAGGGTGGGAACACAGTCCCCCCAGCAGCAGGACAGGGTGGGTACACAGTCCCCCCAGCAGCAGCAGGTCAGGGTGGGTACACAGTCCCCCCAGCAGCAGGTCAGGGTGGGTACACAGTCCCCCCAGCAGCAGGACAGGGTGGGTACACAGTCCCCCCAGCAGCAGGACAGGGTGGGTACACAGTCCCCCCAGCAGCAGGACAGGGTGGGTACACAGTCCCCCCAGCAGCAGCAGGACAGGGTGGGTACACAGCCCCCAGCAGCAGGACAGGGTGGGTACACAGCCCCCAGCAACAGGTCAGGGTGGGTTCACAGCCCCCCCCCCCCCCCCCCCCAGCAGCTGGACAGGGTGGGTACACAGCCACCCACCAAGCAGCAGGACAGGGCGGGTACACAGCCCCACGAGCAGCAGGACAGGGTGGGTACACAGCACCCCCCCCCCCCCCCCCAGCAGCACCAGCAGCAGGACAGGGTGGGTACAGAGCCCCCCCCCCCCCACCCCCCAGCAGCAGGACAGGGTGGGAACACAGCCCCCCCAGCAGCTGCAGGACAGGGTGGGTACACAGCCCCCCCGGTAAGCCCCTGCCGGCTAGCTCCGCCCACAGGCAGCTTATGTATAAATGTATGAGAGCTGCTCAGACCCTTAGTCTACTGTTGCAGATGGAGGGACAACATCGTACAACAATTAATTGTTAGCGCTACAGTGGGTGCACAGCCCCCCCAGCAGCAGGACAGGGTGGGTACACAGCCCCCAGCAGCAGGACAGGGTGGGTTCACAGCCCCCAGCAGCAGGACAGGGTGGGTACACAGCCCCCCGAGCAGCAGGACAGGGTGGGTATACAGCCCCCAGCAGCAGGACAGGGTGGGTACACAGCCCCCAGCAGCAGGACAGGGTGGGTACACAGCCCCCAGCAGCAGGACAGGGTGGGTACACAACCCCCAGCAGCAGGTCAGGGTGGGTTCACAGCCCCCCCCCAACAGCTGGACAGGGTGGGTACACAGCCCCCAGCAGCAGGACAGGGTGGGTACACAACCCCCAGCAGCAGGTCAGGGTGGGTTCACAGCCCCCCCCCAACAGCTGGACAGGGTGGGTACACAGCCCCCCGAGCAGCAGGACAGGGTGGGTACACAGCCCCACCCCCCCCCCCCCCCTCCCCAGCAGCAGGACAGGGTGGGTACCCAGCCCCCCGAGCAGCTGGGACAGGGTGGGTACACAACCAAACCCCCAGCAGCAGCAGCAGGACAGGGTGGGTACACAGCCCCCCCCAGCAGCAGGACAGGGTGGGAACACAGTCCCCCCAGCAGCAGGACAGGGTGGGTGCACAGTCCCCCCACAAGCAGGACAGGGTGGGTACACAGCCCCCCCCCCAGCAGCAGGACAGGGTGGGTACACAGCCCCACCCCCAGCAGCAGGACAGGGTGGGTACACGGCCCCCCCAGCAGCAGGACAGGGTGGGTTCACAGCCCCCCCCCCCCCCCCCCCCCCCAGCAGCAGGACAGGGTGGGTACACAGCCCCCAGCAGCAGGACAGGGTGGGAACACAGCCCCCCGAGCAGCAGGACAGGGTGGGTACACAGCCCCCCCAGCAGCTGCAGGACAGGGTGGGTACACAGCCCCCCCGGTAAGCCCCTGCCGGCTAGCTCCGCCCACAGGGAGCTTATGTATAAATGTATGAGAGCTGCTCAGACCCTTAGTCTACTGTTGCAGATGGAGGGACAACATCGTACAACAATTAATTGTTAGCGCTACAGTGGGTGCACAGCCCCCCCCAGCAGCAGGACAGTGTGGGTACACAGCCCCCCGAGCAGCAGGACAGGGTGGGTGCACAGCCCCCAGCAGCAAGACAGGGTGGGTAACAGCCCCCAGCAGCAGGACAGGGTGGGTACACAGCCCCCAGCAGCAGCAGGACAGTGTGGGTACACAGCCCCCAGCAGCAGGACAGGATGGGTACACAGCCCCCCCAGCAGCAGGACAGTGTGGGTACACAGCCCCCAGCAGCAGGACAGGGTGGGTACACAACCCCCAGCAGCAGGTCAGGGTGGGTTCACAGCCCCCCCCCCCCCCCCAACAGCTGGACAGGGTGGGTACACAGCCCCCCGAGCAGCAGGACAGGGTGGGTACACAGCCCCCCCCCCAGCAGCAGGACAGGGTGGGTACACAGCCCCCCCCCCGCAGCAGGACAGGGTGGGTACGCAGCCCGCCCCCCCCCCCCCCCCCCCCCCCCCGCAGCAGGACAGGGTGGGTACACAGCTCCCTCCCCCCCAGCAGCAGGACAGGGTGTGCACGCAGCCCCCCCCCCCCCCCCCCACCCACCCAGCAGCAGGACAGGGTGGGTGTGGTGAGATAACCACTGTAGTTATGTGTACTGCAGTAGGGGGATGTATGCCTGTACCTGTAATACAGGTTCCTCCGGTAAGCCCCTGCCGGCTAGCTCCGCCCACAGGGAGCTTATGTATAAATGTATGAGAGCTGCTCAGACCCTTAGTCTACTGTTGCAGATGGAGGGACAACATCGTACAACAATAAATTGTTAGCGCTACAGTGGGTGCACAGCCCCCCCAGCAGCAGGACAGGATGGGTACACAGCCCCCAGCAGCAGGACAGGGTGGGTTCACAGCCCCCAGCAGCAGGACAGGGTGGGTACACAGCCCCCAGCAGCAGGACAGGGTGGGTACACAGCCCCCAGCAGCAGCAGGACAGTGTGGGTACACAGCCCCCAGCAGCAGGACAGGGTGGGTACACAGCCCCCAGCAGCAGGACAGGGTGGGTACACAGCCCCCAGCAGCAGCAGGACAGTGTGGGTACACAGCCCCCAACATCAGGACAGGGTGGGTACACAGCCCCCAGCAGCAGGACAGGGTGGGTTCACAGCCCCCCCCCCCCCCCCCCCCCCCAGACACAGCCCCCAGCAGCAGGACAGGGTGGGTACACAGCCCCCAGCAGCAGCATGACAGGGTGGGTACACAGCCCCCAGCAGCAGGACAGGGTGGGTACACAGCCCCCAGCAGCAGCATGACAGGGTGGGTACACAGGTAGTAGGACAATTCGCCGAAAGACAATTAGCCGACGGACAGTTGGCCGAGAGACAATTGACAGACAGGACAATTCACAGACAGGACAATTGGCCGATAAGACAATTAGTCAACAGGGAATAGTTGCACTTAAAATAGTTATACTAAATTACATACTTCAACAATTGTAAATGAATTTCAAGACTTGAAGACAATTAGTCGACAGGGAACCCGCTTAAAATAGTTACACTAAATTACGTACTTCAACAATTGTAAATGAATTTCAAGACCTTATTCAAAGCCCTTCAGTATCTATCATGGAGTTTGTCAAAACGGAGCGAGGAGGCAAAAAGCTTCTGTTCGAGGGATACGCCTATATTATTGACAAAACCAGGGAATCAAAGACTTATTGGAGATGCGCAAATTGTGAAGTCTACAACGCAAGAATGACAACGATCGATGAGGAAATTAGCAGAACGTCTTCTGAACACTCGCATCCGCCAACACCTATTGAGAATCAAGCTTCAAAAGTTAAAGAAGAAATAAAACATCTTGCTGCACAATCTGAACAATTGCCAAGCTCTATCATTGATAATCTAACGTCCAATATCCCCTTGACCATTGTCGGAGCATTACCAAAAAAGGACTCTCTCAAGCGTACGGTGCGACGAAAAAGACCAGTAATAAGTGAGGAAGAACTATATAAGACTCCAAGAGGTGATGATTTTTTACTCTATGAAAATGAAGATGTTTCTATATTTGGTACGTTGAAAAATTTGGAAATTTGGAAATTTTATCCAAGAAAACCGAGTGGTTTTGTGACGGGACTTTTGACTCTGCGCCTTTGGGTAAGCAGCTATACACGATCCATGCACTAATTTCTGAACGTAAAACAGTGCCACTACTTTATTGTGTAACAAACAGTAAAAGTGAACAGAATTATGATTTAATATTTAAATTCATTACAGTGGACTTTGAGAAAGCAGCTATAAACAGCATCAGAAAACATTTACCTCACATTTCTGTGCATGGTTGTTTTTTTCACTTTGGCCAGTGTTTATGGCGCAAGATACAGACTACAGGCTTACAAACGTGGTACAGCGACCGAGAAAATGCTTTCATTATAAAACAGCTGCAAGCGATAGCTTTCGTACCACCTGATGATGTTGCTGTTTTGTTTGAACAATTTCTTCATTCTTTAGATGCACAAACAGATGAAATTTTGGAGCAGTTCCTGTCTTATTTCGAGTGTACATGGGTAGGAATCATGCAACGCGGTAGACGTCGACGCCCAATATTTGACATTTATTTATGGTCGTGTCACTCCAGAGTTCTCAGTGATCTCCCAAAAACTAACAACTCGCGAGAAGGGTGGCACCACGCCTTCAGTAGAAGAGTCAATGTCCATCACCCTAATTTATCCAAATTAATTCAGAAGTTTAGGATTGAACAGTCAAGCACTGAAATTATAATAGAACAGGCATTATCAGGGGCTGATGTGGCAAGGGAAAACAAAAAATACATTCGCCTCAAGAAAAGACTCCAAAAACTTGTACTCAACTACAATGCTGAAGATGGGTTGCAATTTTTACGTGCATGTGCACATAATTGTATGTAAGAGTTTTTAATAGACTGTTCCTGTCTTTTTTTATACAAATGAGTAATTTTTTAAATAATCGTTAATAAATTATATTTAATGAATAATTTGTTGTATTTGTATTTCTATTTCGCCTATCCCTTTTATTCTTTTATTTTTAATAAGTGTCGGCCAATTGTCTGTCTGTCAATTGTCTGTCGGCTAATTGTCTGTCGGCTAATTTCTGTCGGCCAATTGTCCTGTCTGTCAATTGTCCGTCGGCCAACTGTCCGTTGGCTAATTGTCTTTCGGCGAATTGTCCGCACACGGGGTACACAGCCCCCAGCAGCAGGACAGGATGGGTACATAGCCCCCAGCAGCAGGTCAGGATGGGTTCACAGCGCCCCCCCCCCCCCCCAAAGCAGCTGGACAGGGTGGGTACACAGCCCCCCCAACAGCTGGATAGGGTGGGTACACTGCCCCCCCCCCCCCCCCCCCCCCCCAGCAGCAGCATGACAGGATGGGTACACAGCCCCCAGCAGCAGGGCTGGATGGGTACATAGCCCCCAGCAGCAGGTCAGGGTGGGTTCACAGCCCCCCCCCCCCCCCCCCCAGCAGCTGGACAGGATGGGTACACAGCCCCCAGCAGCAGCATGACAGGATGGGTACACAGCCCCCAGCAGCAGGTCAGGGTGGGTTCACAGCCCCCCCCCCCCCAAGCAGCTGGACAGGGTGGGTACACAGTCCCCCAGCAGCTGGACAGAGTGGGTACACAGCTCCCCCTCAGCAGCAGGACAGGGTGGGTACACAGCTCCCTCCCCCCCCAGCAGCAGGACAGGGTGGGTACACAGCTCCCCCTCAGCAGCAGGACAGGGTGGGTACACAGCCCCCCCAGCAGCAGGACAGGGTGGGTACACAGCCTCCCCCCCCCCCAGCAGGACAGTGTGGGTACACAGCACCCACCCCCCTCGCAGCAGGACAGGGTGGGTACACAGCTCCCCCCCAGCAGCAGGACAGGGTGGGTACTCAGCGCCCCCCCCCCCCCCCCCCCCAGCAGCAGGACAGGGTGGGTACACAGCTCCCCCCCAGCAGCAGGGCAGGGTGGGAACACAGCCCCCCGAGCAGCTGGACAGGGTGGGTACACAGCCCCCCCCCAGCAGCAGGACAGGCTGGGTACACAGCCCCACCCCCAGCAGCAGGACAGGCTGGGTACACAGCCCCCCCCAGCAGCAGGACAGGCTGGGTACACAGCCCCATCCCCAGCAGCAGCAGCAGGACAGGCTGGGTGTACAGCTCCCCCAGAAGCAGGACAGGGTGTATACACTGTGCCCCCAGCAGCAGGACAGCGTGGGTTCACAGCCCCCCACCCCCCCACAGCAGGATAGGGTGGGTACACAGCTCCCTCCCCCCCCAGCAGCAGGACAGGGTGGGTACACAGCTCCCCCCCAGCAGCAGGGCAGGGTGGGTACACAGCCCCCCCCTCCCCCCCCCAGCAGCAGCAGGGCAAGGTGGGTGTACAGCTCCCCCAGTAGCAGGACAGGGTGTATACACTGTGCCCCCAGCAGCAGGAGAGGGTGGGCACAGCCACCCCCCCCCCCCCCCCAGCAGCAGGGCATGTTGGGTACACAGCCCTCCCAGCAGCAGGTTAGGATGGGTATTGTGGTGATAACCACTGTAGATATGCATACTTGCAGTATGGGGATGTGTACTGCAGTAGGGGGATGTATGGTTGTACCTGTAATACAGGTTCCTCCGTGAAGCCCCTGCCGGCTAGCTCCGCCCACAGGGAGCTTGTGTATAAATATGCGTGTGAGTCACTCAGACTCTAGTCTACAGTTGCAGCCGGAGGAATAGCATCACACAGCAATAAAGCATCGATTGAACTTGTCTCTCGCCTTTGACTGTAATTGTTAGCACCACAATTTATTGCTGTGTGATTTTCCGTACACCGTGGACATCAGAATCAAGCCTGACCGTCTGCAGCTGGATCCGCAGTCGCCTCACGCCAGGAAAGACTTTGTTCACTGGCTTGCAGTCTTTGAGGCCTACATCTCTTCAGCGGACCCTCCCATGATGGAGGCTCAGAAAAAGCAACTCCTGTACTCGAGACTCAGCTCCAGTGTCTTTCCGCTAATTCGAGATGCGACTGACTACACCAGAGCTATGGAACTGCTCAAGGAGAACTATGCACAGTCGACGAACACCCTGTTTGCGAGGCATCAACTCTCTACTCGCGTCCAGCAGCCAGGTGAGTCGATTGAGGACTTCTGGAGGGCCCTTATACCTCTGGTACGAGACTGCGATTGCCGGGCCCTCACAGCCACGGAACATTCTGATTTACTCATGCGCGATGCCTTTGTCACAGGCATTGCATCGGACCCCATCCGGCAACGACTGCTGGAAGGGGCCGCCCTCGTCCTCGCGGCCACAAAGACTCTGGCGCTTTCCATGACGGCCGCTGCCCGTAGTGCGCGAACTTACTCCACTTACTCCGCTTACTCCGAACTTACTCCACTTGCCCCTTGGCCCACCCGTCCTACCCCTCGTGGACCCCGCAACCAGCCCCCCCAGCAGCAGGTCAGGGTGGGCACAGCCCCTGGCAGCAGGACAGGGTGGGTACACAGCACCCCACCAGCAGCTGAACAGGGTGGGTACACAGCCCCCCCCCCTCCAAAGCAGCAGGACAGGTTGGGTACACAGCCCCCCCAGCAGCTGGACAGGGTGGGTACACAGCCCCCCCCCCCTCCCAAGCAGCAGAACAGGGTGGGTACACAGCCCCCCCCCCTCCCAAGCAGCAGGACAGGGTGGGTACACAGCCCACCCCGCCCCCCCCAAGCAGCAGGACAGGTTGGGTACACAGCCCCCCCCAGCATCAGCAGGACAGGGTGGGCACACAGCTTCCCCTCCCCCCCAGCAGCAGGACAGGGTGGGTACACAGCTCCCTCCCCCCCAGCAGCAGGACAGGGTGGGTACACAGCCCCCCCCCCCACCCAGCAGCAGGGCAGGGTGGGTGTACAGCTCCCCCAGAAGCAGAACAGGGTGTGTACACTGTGCCCCCAGCAGCAGGAGAGGGTGGGCACAGCCCCCCCCCCCCCCCCAGCAGCAGGTTAGGATGGGTACTGTGGTGATATCCACTGTAGATATGTATACTTGCAGTAGGGGGATGTATGGCTGTACCTGTAATGCAGGTTCCTCCGGTAAGCCCCTGCCGGCTAGCTCCGCCCACAGGGAGCTTGTGTATAAATATGCGTGTGAGTCACTCAGACTCTAGTCTACAGTTGCAGCCGGAGGAATAGCATCACACAGCAATAAAGCCTCGATTGAACTTGTCTCTCATCTTTGACTGTAATTGTTAGCGCCACAATTTATTGCTGTGTGATTTTCCGTACACCCTGGACATCAGAATCAAGCCTGACCGTCTACAGCTGGATCCGCAGTCGCCTCACACCAGGAAAGACTTTGTTCACTGGCTTGCAGTCTTCGAGGCCTACATCTCTTCAGCGGATCCTCCCCCGACGGAGGCTCAGAAAAAGCAACTCCTGTACTCGAGACTCAGCTCCAGTGTCTTTCCGCTAATTTGAGATGCGACTGACTACACCAGAGCTATGGAACTGCTCAAGGAGAACTATGCACAGTCGACGAACACCCTGTTTGCGAGGCATCAACTCTCTACTCGCGTCCAGCAGCTGGGTGAGTCGATTGAGGACTTCTGGAGGGCCCTTATACCTCTGGTAAGAGACTGCGATTGCCGGGCCCTCACAGCCACGGAACACTCTGACTTACTCAAGCGCGATGCCTTTGTCACAGGCATTGCATCGGACCCCATCCGGCAACGACGGCTGGAAGGGGCCGCCCTCGACCTCGCGGCCACAAAGACTCTGGCGCTTTCCATGACGGCCGCCGCCCGTAGTGCTTGAACTTACTCCACTTGCCGCTTGGCCCACCCGTCCTACCCCTCGTGGACCCCGCACACGGCCCCCCAGGCTCACCCATCCTACCCCGCGTGGACCCCGCAACTGGCCCCCCCAGCAGCCGCCCCCGCGCATGACGCCTGCGCTGCTCGCCTCATCGCACTCCCTGGGGGTCCCCACTGTTACTTCTGCGGTCAGCAGAAGCACCCTCGCCAACGCTGCCCGGCCCACACCGCGACCTGCAAAACCTGTGGCAAGAAAGGCCACTTTGCAGCGGTGTGTCAGTCGCGGACGGTCGGTGCTATCGCTCCCCGTTCACTTCGCCTCAGCCGATCACACAATGGGCCCTACCGTCCGCTTCCCCTGAACCCACGTGCGATCAGTGGGCGCTGTCATCTTTCGCCGACCCCGCCACGTGCGATCCATGGGCGCCGCCATCTTCATCCCCCACCGCCATGTGCGTTCCATGGGTGCCGCCATTTTGTCCCGACCCCACAACGTGCGCTCCATGGGCGCCCTCATTTTGTCCGCCGCCATCTTCTCCCACACAGGTACTCCAGACGCAGCTATTTTGTCCTCCCGGGATGGGGCCACAGGACACGGATCGCTACCGCCCCTCGTCGGACTCATCTGACTCGACTGCTGATTGCCCACTACTCGCCTCCATTACGCTCGACCAGTCGCGTCCTCGCAACCTGGCACCCTCTTCCACATCGGTGCTGGTCAACGGCCACGTGACCTCCTGCCTCATCGACTCCAGGAGCAACGAGAGCTTCGTCCACCCGGACACGGTAAGGCGCTATTCCCTTGCGGTCCATCCCGCCAACCGGCAGATCTCCCTTGCCTCCGGTTCCCACTCTGTCCCGATCCGGGGTTTCTGCCTGGTTAAACTTACTGTCCAGGGCATGGAATTCGACCGTTTCCATCTGTAGATTCTCCCCAACCTCTGCGCGTCACTCTTACTAGGCCTGGATTTCCAGTGCAACCTCCAGAGCCTCACCCTCAAATTCGGCGGACCCCTACCTCCCCTCACTGTTTGCGGCCTCACGATCCTCAAGGTCGAGCCTCCCTCACTCTTTGCCAATCTGACCGCAGATTGCAAGCCCATCGCCACCAGGAGCAGACGGTACAGCACGCAGGACAAGGCCTTCATCAGGTCCGAAGTCCAGCGGCTGCTTCGGGAGGGTATCATCGAGGCCAGCAATAGCCCTTGGAGAGCACAGGTGGTAGTGGTTAAGACCGGGGAGAAGCACAGGATGGTTGTGGACTACAGCCAGACCATCAACCGGTACACGCAGCTCGACGCGCACCCCATCCTCCGCATTTCTGATATGGTCAATCAGATTGCACAGTACCGGGTCTTCTCTACTACAGTAGTCCCCCTTTATAACGCGGGTGTTGGGGTCCAAGACAGCCACCCGCGTTGTATCCGAGCCGCGGATATCCATGATGGGGGTTTTAAATTTATTTAAAATCTATGCGAGCGCTTCCCATTGTGAGTCTACGGAGGGCGGGGGGAGAGGTCAGACCCCCGTACACTCACAATGGGAAGCGCTCGCATAGATTTTAAAATAAATTTAAAACCCCCATCGTGGATCCAATTAAAATTTCAGCGGCCGGCTCACTTTGATCCGGAGAAGGAAGCTGCTCTCACTGAAATCAGCCGGCCGCTGAAATTGACACTGCCGGCTGCTCTCTCCCTCCAATCCAACTTTTAAGTTTTAATGTTTCTGATTGGAGGGAGAGAGCAGCTGGCAGTGTCAATTTCTTTTCTTTTCCTCCGGCTTGCCCCCTCTCCCCCCACATCCTCCAACTAGACCCCTCTCCCCCCACACCCTCCGACTCGCCCCCTCTCCCCCCCAACATCCTCCGGCTCGCCCCCTCTCCCCCCACACCCTCCGGCTCGCCCCCTCTCCCCCCACACCCTCCGGCTCGCCCCCTCCCCCCCCCTCTCCTCCCCCGTCCCCCAACACCCGCAGGGCCCCCCTCTCTCCCCCAACACCCGCAGGGCCCTCCTCTCTCCCCCAACACCCGCAGGTCCACCCTCTCTCCCCCACACCCCCAGGGGGGTCTCCCCCAACACCCACCCGCCCACACCCGCTCCCCCCAACACCCGCAGGGCCCCCCTCTCTCCCGCAGCACCCGCAGGGCCCCCCTCTCTCCCCCAACACCCGCAGGGCCCTCCTCTCTCCCCCAACACCCGCAGGGCCCTCCTCTCTCCCCAACACCCGCAGGTCCACCCTCTCTCCCCCACACCCCCAGGGGGGTCTCCCCCACACCCGCCCACACCCGCTCCCCCCAACACCCGCCCGCCCACACCTGCTCCCCCCAACACCCGCAGGGCCCTCCTCTCTCCCCCAACACCCGCAGGGCCCTCCTCTCTCCCCCAACACCCGCAGGTCCACCCTCTCTACCCCACACCCCCAGGGGGGTCTCCCCCACACCCCCAGGGGGGTCTCCCCCACACCCGCCCCCCTCCTCTCCCCCCCAACACCCGCCCCCCTCCTCTCCCCCCCAACACCCGCCCCCCTCCTCTCCCCCCCAACTTCTCCCCCCCCTCTTCTCCCCCCCTCTTCCCCCCACCCTCTTCTCCCCCCCCCAACACCCGCCCCCCCCTCTTCTCCCCCCCAACACCCGCACCCCCTCTTCTCCCCCCCAACACCCGCCCCCCCCTCGGCAGTGTCAATTTCAGCGGCCGGCTGATTGTTTCAGTGAGAGAGCAGCTTCCCTCTCCGGATCAAAGTGAGCCGGCCGCTGAAATTGACACTGCCGGCTGCTCTCTCCCTCCAATCCAACTTTTAAGTTTTAATGTTTCTGATTGTAGGGAGAGAGCAGCCGGCAGTGTCAATTTCAGCGGCCGGCTCACTTTGATCCAGAGAGGGAAGCTGCTCTCACTGAAATAATCAGCCGGCCGCTGAAATTGACACAACTAACAGTTGGGGTCCATAAGCCCCCCCGCGGTATATTGCGAACCGCGGTATTGCGGAGCGCGGTATAACGGGGGACTACTGTATTGACCTGAAATCCGCCTACCACCAGCTCCCCATCTATAAATCGGACCGTCCCTACACTGCCTTCGAGGCAGACGGTCGTCTGTACCAATTTCTTAGGGTCCCCTTCGGCGTCACAAATGGAGTCTCGGTATTTCAACGAGAAATGGACCGAATAGTTGACCGGTACGGACTGCAAGCCACCTTCCCGTACCTCGACAATGTCACCATCTGCGGCCATGACCGGCAGGACCATGACGCCAACCTTTCTAAATTCCTCCACACCGCATCTCTCCTTAATCTCACGTACAACAAGGAGAAGTGCGTGTTCCGCATAGACCGCTTAGCCATCCTCGGCTACGTAGTCCAAAACGGATTACTGGGGACCGACCCCGACCGCATGCACCCCCTCATGGAGCTTCCTCTCCCCCACTGCCCCAAGGCCCTCAAACGCTGTCTTGGGTTATTTTCTTATTACGCCCAGTGGGTCCCACAATACGCGGACAAGGCCCGCCCACTTATCCAGTCCACACATTTTCCCTTCTCGGCCGAGGCACAACAGGCCTTCGCTCGCATTCGATCTGACATAGCCAAGGCCGGGATGCACGCAGTAGACGAGACACTGCCTTTCCAAGTAGAAAGCGATGCTTCAGATGTCGCCCTTGCCGCCACGCTGAATCAGGCAAGCTGACCCGTGGCATTCTTTTCACGCACCCTCCACGCCTCCGAAATCCAACATTCCTCTGCTGAAAAGGAGGCCCAGGCAATCGTTGAAGCGGTGCGGCACTGGAGGCATTACTTGGCCGGCAGGAGATTCACTCTCCTCACTGACCAACGGTCGGTAGCCTTCATGTTCAACAACACACAGCGGGGCAAGATCAAGAATGACAAAATCTTGCGGTGGAGAATCGAGCTCTCCACCTATAATTACGAGATCTTGTATCGCCCCGGCAAGCTCAACGAGCCCCCAGACGCCGCCCTCTCCTGAGATACATGTGCCAGCGCACAAGTGAACCAGCTCCGTGCCTTGCATGAGAGCCTTTGCCATCCGGGGGTCACTCGCTTGTACCATCTAATCAAACCGCGCAATCTGCCCTACTCCGTCGAGGAAGTACGGACAGTCACCAGAGACTGCCAGATCTGTGCGGAGTGCAAGCCGCACTTCTACCAGCCAGATCGCGTGCGCCTGGTGAAAGCATCCCGCCACTTTGACTGCCTCAGCGTGGACTTCTAAGGGCCCCTCCCCTCCACCGACTGCAACACCTACATCCTTAATGTAGTCGATGAATTTTCTAGGTTCCCCTTCGCCATCCCATGCCCGGATATGACGTCTGCCACCGTCATCAAGGCCCTGAATTCCATTTTCACCCTGTTCGGTTTCCCCGAGTACATCCACAGTGACAGGGGATCCTTGTTCATGAGTGATGAACTGCGTCATTTCCTGCTCAGCAGGGGTATCGCTCCAGCAGGACGACCAGCTACAACCCCCGGGGAAATGGGCAGGTAGAGAGGGAGAACGGGACGGTATGGAGGGCCGTCCAGCTGGCCCTACGGTCCAGGAACCTCCCAGCCGCTCGCTGGCAGCAGATCCTCTCTGATGTGCTCCATTCCATTCGGTCACTACTGTGCACCGCAACTAACAGTACACCCCATGAACGTGTTTTTGCCTTCCCTCGGAAGTCTACATCCGGGGTGTCGCTCCCGACGTGGCTCACGACTCTGGGCCCAGTCCTTCTCCGTAGGTATGTCCGGTACCACAAGGCGGAACCCCTGGTGGACAAAGTACGCTTTCTCCACGCCAACCCTAAGTATGCCTACATGGAGTTCCCCGACGGCTGCCACGACACAGTCTCGCTCCGGGACCTGGCTCCCTCAGGTGCCGATCCCATGCCCACGCCCCTTTTTCCCCCCCGCCACACTCTTTTTCCCCGGCGCCCCTGTATTCGTCCCCACCAGGTCCATCCCTCGTCCCCCTGCCCACACTGGAGGACACGGAAGATTTCAGCAGCAGGACAGGGTGGGTACGCAGTGCCACCCCCCCCCCCCAGCAGCAGGACAGGGTGGGTGCACAGCCCCACCCAGCAGCAGGACAGGATGGGTGCACAGCCCCCCCCCCCCCCCAGCAGCAGCAGGACAGGGTGGGTGCACAGCCCCCCCCAGCAACAGGACAGGGTGGGTACACAGCCCCCTCCCCCTCAGCAGCTGCGGTCCAGGAACCTCCCAGCCGCTCGCTGGCAGCAGATCCTCTCTGATGTGCTCCATTCCATTCGGTCACTACTGTGCACCGCAACTAACAGTACACCCCATGAACGTGTTTTTGCCTTCTCTAGGAAGTCTACATCCGGGGTGTCGCTCCCGACGTGGCTCACGACTCTGGGCCCAGTCCTTCTCCGTAGGTATGTCCGGTACCACAAGGCGGAACCCCTGGTGGACAAAGTACGCTTTCTCCACGCCAACCCTAAGTATGCCTACATGGAGTTCCCCGACGGCTGCCACGACACAGTCTCGCTCCGGGACCTGGCTCCCTCAGGTGCCGATCCCATGCCCACGCCCCTTTTTCCCCCCCGCCACACTCTTTTTCCCCGGCGCCCCTGTATTCGTCCCCACCAGGTCCATCCCTCGTCCCCCTGCCCACACTGGAGGACACGGAAGATTTCAGCTCGCTCTCGGAGTCATCCCGCCAGCAGCCAGCACCAACACCGCCAGCACCTGCACCGACGTCGCCACCACAGATACACCGATCACAACGGAACATTCGACCGCCGGTTCGGCTCAACCTGTAACCTGCTGACCGGATGGACTCTTGGTTTTCTTTGTTTGGACCCTGTTGTAAATATTTCATCCTTTGTATCATAGTTATACGTCACCCCCGCCGGACTCATTTTTTACAGGGGGTGAACGTGGTGATAACCACTGTAGATATGCATACTTGCAGTAGGGGGATGTATGCCTGTACGTGTAATACAGGTTCCTCCGGTAAGCCCCTGCCGGCTAGCTCCGCCCACAGGGAGCTTGTGTATTATTATGCGTGTGAGTCACTCAGACTCTAGTCTACATTTGCAGCCGGAGGAATAGCATCACACAGCAATAAAGCCTCGATTGTACTTGTCTCTCGTCTTTGACTGTAATTGTTAGCGGCACAGGTACACAGCCCCCCCCCCCCCCCAGCTGCAGGACAGGGTGGGTGCACAGCCCCACCCAGCAGCAGGACAGGGTGGGTACGCAGTGCCCCCCCCCCAGCAGCAGGACAGGGTGGGTGCACAGCCCCACCCAGCAGCAGGACAGGATGGGTGCACAGCCCCCCCCCCCCCCAGCGGCAGCAGGACAGGGTGGGTGCACAGCCCCCCCCAGCAACAGGACAGGGTGGGTACACAGCCCCCTCCCCCCCAGCAGCAGCAGGACAGGGTGGGTGCACAGCCCCCCCAGCGGCAGGACAGGGTGGGTACACAGCTCCCCCCCAGCAGCAGCTTCAGGACAGGGTGGGTACACAGCGCCCCCCCCCCCCCCCCAGCAGCAGGACAGGGTGGGTACACAGCCCCCCCTCAGCAGCAGCAGGACAGGGTGGGTACACAGCCCCCCCTCAGCAGCAGCAGGACAGGGTGGGTACACAGCCCCCCCTCAGCAGCAGCAGGACAGGGTGGGTACACAGTCCTCCCAGCAGCAGCAGGACAGGGTGGGTGCACAGCTCCCCCCCCCTCCAGCAGCTGGACAGGGTGGGTACACAGCCCCCCCCCCCCCAGCAGCAGCAGGACAGGGAGGGTGCACAGGCCCCCCAGCAGCAGGTCAGGGTGGGCACAGCTCCCCCCCCCCCCCCCAGCAGCAGGACAGGGTGGGTACACAGCCCTCCCAGCAGCAGGTCAGGGTGGGCACAGCTCCCCCCACCCCCCAGCAGCAGGACAGGGTGGGTACACAGCCCTCCCAGCAGCAGGACAATGTGGGTACACACAGTGGCGTGCAGAGGGGGGGGGGGGGGGGGGGGGGGGGGGGCGACGGTGCATTGGCCCCGGGCATCCAATCAGAGAATTTTTAAAATTAAAAAAAAAAAATTAGATTACCCAATTATTTTTTTCAATTAAGGGGCAATTTAGCGTGGCCAATCCACCTACTCTGCACATTTTTTGGGTTGTGGGGGCGAAACCAACGCAGACACGGGGAGAATGTGCAAACTCCACACGGACATTGACCCAGAGCCGGGATCGAACCTGGGACCTCAGTTCCGTGAGGCGGTTGTGCTAACCACTAGGCCACCGTGCTGCCCCAGAGAAGGAAATAAGATAGTAATTTTAAAATTTCAGCGGTGATAAATCAATTTTTGGAGGCTCACCACACTGCAGAGGCAGTTGTTAGCCCTTTATTCCTTTAACATGGTGTACCCTTTCTGTCTAGAGAAAATGGTCCTTCTCCCCATCCCCCCACACGCATGCGCATGATGTACGTGGTGCAACCATCAAAAGCAACAAGCAGACGTGGCTGTTCGTTCCTGCGTTTCCTCGAGTCATAACTCGTCTTTTCTTCAGCTTTTTGTGCATCTAGATTAGTTCTTTTACCTACTCAGGTCAGTGAATAGCTCTAGAACAGGTGCAACTACGGTTTTTATAGGTTTGTTGGCGATATTTAATGAAATATTTACGTGGGATGTAGTAAGAGTGAAGCCTGGATGATCAGAGGACTGCTATGGCATTTAATCTCGGAATAGGAGACATTTATTCCTTAACATGCTAATATTCGAATACAGATACCACTAATTTGCAAGTCTATGATATAAATTGCACAAAATTATCAGTGGAGAATCAGTGTGAAATAATTTGATACGAAGGAACAAAGAAATGAAATATGGTTTATCCGTCTGCAACTGACCGATTGTTTACCATTTTCTTCCCATTTTCTCATGCATCTTACGGTTTTTGAGATAGAAAATGAAATGTTACAAGTATTTTGTGTACAACCGAGTGGAGCACAGAACAGGAAAAAAAAGAGGGCCAGAGTCGAAGAAGAGTCCCATCAAAGAGGGGCATTAGATGCATGGATAAAAAGAAGTAAAGAAGAAGTAGGAGAACCTGGAGAAGTAAAAGATGATGTGGGTGCAGAGAAGGATTTTTCTGATACGGATTCAGCTCGGTCAGAACATAATACTCTCTCTCCTCAGTCTCGTTGTCAGGATGATGATCCATGTGAAGAAAATAAAGAAGATATTTGCATATTTTTGCAAAGAAGCGATTTTGGCTGTTTGTAGAAACCGATTCCAGATCATTTGAAGATGACAATATTACAACATGGCCCTGAAAGATATCAGAATAAAAGTGGTCCATTTGCTGAGAAGGATGGGAGATCATTTTCCAAACAGTGGTTTGATAAAGTTTCCACAAACGGAGAAATTGTGGAGAGAAAATGGTTGTTATACTCTCCATATCGGAAAGCATGCTACTGTTTTGTTTGCTTTTTGTTTTCAAAGGAGCATTTGTTGTCTGTGTCAAGCTTTGGAAAGGAAGACGGTTTCTCCACTTGGAGAAAATTAAATCCAACAATACCTGACCATGAGAAAAGCCCTTCTCATAGAGCTCACATGAGGGAATACCTGAACCTTGTAGTTCGACTCCATCATTCAACTACGATAGATGCTGAACTTCAACAGCAAATGTCTGCTGAAAAGAAAAGGTGGAAAGCTATAACTGAACGGATTGTCGAGGTTATATCCTTTCTGGCAAAACAGAATCTGGCCTATCGTGGACATCGAGGAGAAGGAATATCTGGGTTATCAGAGCCAGAGGAGACAGTCAGTGAAAATACAGGAAACTTTCTAGCAACAATCAGACTTTTGGCCAAATATGATGACATCTTAGCAAAACACTTGCAGAGCGGGAAAGAGAAACCAAAAAGTGTCACCTACTTGTCCAACAGAATTCAAAACGAAATAATCAATCTTCTTGGTGAAACTGTCAAGAAAAATATAATTTCCGAAATTAAGGACTCAAAATATTTTAGCATAATGCTGGATTCAACTCCAGATATTGCCCATGAAGATCAGGTTTCTGAAATTCTGCGTTACGTTCATATTGATGAAAACAGAAAAGTAGAAATAAAGGAGACATTTCTGGGATTTTTTCAAGTCAACAAGAAAGATGCAGTCAGCCTGGTAAATAAAAGTCAGGAAAAATTGGAAGACAAAATTTCCATGAATGACTGTCGTGGTCAAGCATATGATAACGCAGCAGTTATGGCTGGAGTGAGAGGAGGTGTTCAACAAAAAATTCTTGAAGTTAACCCAAAAGCTGTGTTTGTGAACTGCGAGAACCACAGCCTCAATTTGGCCTGTGTCCATGCAAGTGAGGTGCAACCTGTTGTTGTTACATTTTTTGGCATTCTAGAAAAACTCTTTACTTTTTTTTCTTCATCTACTTCTCTTTGGGAAGTGTTAAAATCATTTGTCACTCGGACTGTGAAAAGACAGTGTGACACAAGATAGAGTTCCAGCCATGATGCTGTGCAAGTAATCCACGAAGAGTGTGACAACGTTATTGCAAGCCTTCAACACCTGCTGGAAGGAGAATTTTCAAGGGAAACTAAATCTGATGCAGGATCGCTACTTAACTCTATTCAACAGTTCCCGTTTATAGCTTTATTAAATTTTTGGTACTCAGTTTTATCATCAGTGGAGAAAGTCTCAAAACGTTTGCAGGATCCAAAAATGGGGTTCCATGAAGCTTCTTGTGATCTGAGAGGACTTATTCATATCTTGAATTTGAAGAATGGCGAAATTATCCACAATGCAATAGATTTAGCCAATGAATATTGTGAAAATTGGGGAATACCAATTGCACGAACAAGGAGAAGAAGAAGAATGCCTGGAGAGTCAGCAAGAGATAGTAGACTGACGGCACAAGAAGAAATGAATAGAGTAATGGTAGAGATTGTGAACAGATTAAAAACTGAAATTGAAGACCGCAGTGTCCGTCTTCAAAGACTCAGTGACCGATTTTCTTTTCTTCTGAACTTGAATTCAGTAGTGATTGAAGATGAACAAGAAAGAGAGAAATTAAAAAAGGAATGTTCAGACTTTGCAAATTATTATGACAATGATGTGGTTGCAATTCAGTTATATGATGAAATTATTGATTTTGTGATGCTCCTTCGAGCTGGAGGGAATAGAGTTCCCCCTGATCCTAAAGATGCTCTGGAGTCTTTACTGCAGTATGGGAGGGATGTCTTTCCGACGCTGTGTGTTTCATACAGATTACTGCTTACAATTGCATTTTCAGTCGCAAGCTGTGAAAGGTCATTTTCAAAACTGAAATTAATAAAAACATATCTGAGGTCTTCTATGTCACAGGAGCGACTGACCAACCTGGCTTTAATAAGCATTGAAAAAGAATTTCTCACAGCTGATGTAAAAAGTGAAGTAGTTCAGGTGTTTTGTGACAGGAGGTATCATTTGGGGAAAAGAACTTAATAAATTTGATTGATTAATATTAAAATCGAATAAAGCGTTTATTTCATGTTTCATCTGTGTTTATATATTCAAAATGTTTTCCTTTCTCATAATATTTCTCAGTATATTAGGCCTTATACTTGAGTCTTTGGGGCAAATAATCAAGATTTGCCCCGGGCATCACCAGACCTCTGCACGCCGCTGGGTACACAAGCCCCCCCCCCCCCCCCCCCCAGCAGGACAGGGTGAGTACACAGCCCCCCCCCCCCCCCCCCCCCGCCCAGGAGCAGGACAGGGTGGGTACACAGCCCTCCCAGCAGCAGGTCAGGGTGGACACAGCTCCCCCCCCCCAGCAGCAGGACAGGGTGGGTACACAGCCCTCCCAGCAGCAGGTCAGGGTGGGCACAGCTCCCCCCCCCCCCCCCCAGCAGCAGGTCAGGGTGGGCACAGCCCGCCCAGCAGCAGGTCAGAGTAGGTGCACAGCCCCGCCCCCCCCCCCCCGCCCCAGCAGCAGGACAGGGTGGGTACACAGCCCTCCGAGCAGCAGGTCAGGGTGGGCACAGTCCCCCCCCCCCCCCCCAGCAGCAGGACAGGGTGGGTACACAGCCCTCCCAGCAGCAGGACAAGGTGGGTACACAAGCACCCCCCCCCCCCACCAGCAGGACAGGGTGAGTACACAGCCCCCCCCCCTCCCCCCAGGAGCAGGACAGGGTGGGTACACAGCCCTCCCAGCAGCAGGTCAGGGTGGGCACAGCTCCCCCCCCCCCCCCCAGCAGCAGGACAGGGTGGGTACACAGCCCTCCCAGCAGCAGGTCAGGGTGGGCACAGCCCTCCCAGCAGCAGGTCAGGGTGGGCACAGCCCGCCCAGCAGCAGGTCAGAGTAGGTGCACAGCCCCCCCCCCCCCCCCCCCCAGCAGCAGGAAAGCTGGCGGCCAAAATAGTCTGGAAGAGGCAGAAAGCCAAACTGAAAAGGATTTCACTTTCTGCTTTGGTTATTTAGCTTCCGGCTGTAGTTTGTGAACTGGAAAGTCAAGCTCGTACAGGAGAATTTGAGACGGAAAAGTGATGAGTTTTTAAAAAGTTGGCACAAGTAACCTATGGGCGGGGTGTGGGGTAGTGGCCGTGTTTTAGGGGAGGGTGGGCGAGTTTGCAGGGTTTCCGCGTTCGAGGGGTCAGTGGCCATGTTTGGGGGCAGCGGCGGTAGTGTTATGATCTCCTGGGAAGAAGGGAGGGTGCCATCCGTTTCCCATTAACTCATAATGAGTTCTGGGCCTCACGGTAGCATGGTGGTTAGCATCAATGCTTCACAGCTCCAGGGTCCCAGGTTTGATTCCCGGCTGGGTCACTGTCTGTGTGGAGTCTGCACGTCCTCCCTGTGTGAGCGTGGGTTTCCTCCGGGTGCTCCGGTTTCCTCCCACAGTCCAAAGATGTGCGGGTTAGGTGGATTGGCCATGCTAAATTGCCCGGAGTGTAAGGTTAATGGGGGGATTGTTGGGTTACGGGTATACGGGTTACGTGGGTTTAAGTAGGGTGATCATTGCTCGGCACAACATCGAGGGCCGAAGGGCCTGTTCTGTGCTGTACTGTTCTATGTTCTATAACGAGTATGTACTCTCCCGGTAATTGGTGTCAGAGCTTCCCCCTGAACAGGGAAGGCTCCACAGTATAAAAACCCTGGCCTGGGTGCAGGACGGGGTGGGTGGCCCTTCGGGGCATGGGAGTTTAGTCGTGTACTTTAATAAAGCTCATTCTTTGAGGCCTTACCTAAACCGACCGAGATGCCTCATTGGAAAGTTGGAGGCCTTTGATGTGAGTAACGATGATTGGACTCAACATGTAGAACGTATGCAATCATTTATTTGGACCAGCGCCATTATTGGAGATGAATGGCAGACTGTAACTCTACTAATGGCAGTTGGCGGGCTAACATATGCATTTATCAAAAGCTTGACACATCCGGATGCGCCTGACTCCCGGTCTTCTGCAGCTTTGGTAGCCTTGGTAGAAAACCACTTAAATCCAAAACCGCCATTCATCGTTCGGCGATTTCACTTCCATGCGGCCACCCAAGCTCAAGATGAATCGAACGGCGATTTTTTTTGGCGCATTTAAGGAAGCTGACTGAGACTTGCGAGTTTGGGTCTAACCTGACCGAATCCCTTTGTGACAGTTTTGTCTGCAGGGTCCGGGACTCAGAATTTTGCTGACTGAAACCCAGCTGACTTTGCAGAGGGCAATTGAGATTTCTGTCTGCCGCGAGAGTGCGGAGCTGGGTGTCCAAGAGTGGCAAAGGATGGCGGTATTGAATCTGGGGCACTCTGGAAGATTCTGCTAAGATCCATCCCGGCGGGGAATCAGGAGACCTGGCAACGGGTGCCCACCCAAAAGATGGCGGCGGTCGCAGAGCAACTGTGGAGCTCAGGGACGAATCTGCGGAGCAGGGGTACCCAGACAAACGTCCAGGCCCGAGGCCCAGTGGGCTATACAACATCCAGCTCGCCCGCTGCCCCTCCAGACGGTTACACCCACCTTGTGACAGGGCGTACCATATCGACGACCACAAGGAACAAATTTACAACAAGCCTCACACTTTTTCGGCACCCTGGGTCGCCCCAATCCAAGTGTCCCTTTCGGTAAATTGGCATCCCATCGACTTGGAGCTGGAGAGGCTGTGTCCATCATCAACCACTACACACTTGAGGGCACACATGCGGACTCTCCACGACACTGAGGCCAGGTGGGCCACCTACACTGGAGAGCTGTTGGCCGTTGAGGGCACCGTCCAGGTGTCGTTGACTTATGGTAATCAATCCTCTAACCTACCATTGGTGGTAGTTTGAGGTGGGGGACCAAGTTTGCTGGGTGAGGACTGGCTGTGCCAGTTGACTGGCAGAGGGTATGCTGCATGAATTCATGGTCCCGAGAAGGTCCTGGTCAGATTCCCCGAAGTCTTCACAGGCAGACTGGGGACAATCAAAGGTACTGTGGCCCGAATCATCATAAGATCCACTGGGTCTCGTTATTTCCATGCCCTTCTGGTCTCCTAAGCATTGTGGCCAAAAGTCGATGCCGAATTGGACCGGCTTGAACATTTAGGGATCATCTTCCTCCAGACAATTAAGCGATTGGGCCTACTAGGTCGTGCCAGTACTCAAACCAGATGGTTCCG
The DNA here is from genome assembly GCF_902713615.1 of Scyliorhinus canicula. Classification (NCBI taxonomy): domain Eukaryota; kingdom Metazoa; phylum Chordata; class Chondrichthyes; order Carcharhiniformes; family Scyliorhinidae; genus Scyliorhinus; species Scyliorhinus canicula. The sequence continues at coordinate 109,840,765 of NC_052157.1, read as the reverse complement.
TGCGTATCTGTGGGTACTATAAGATGATTGTAAACCGCGTTTCCTGTTTGGACTGATATCCGCTCCCCCCTCCTCCATCGAAGACTCCTATGCAAAGCTGAGCAGAGGGCGAACATTCACAAGTTGCATATCTACAATTAATACTGGATCCAGACTCCTGCCGGTTCCTCACTGTGAACACTCACAGGGCTTGATATGAATATACCCGGCTGCCTTTTGGGGTCTCCTCCACATGCATTATTTTCAAGCATGTGGTGAGAGAACATCCTGCGGTGGTTATCCTGGGTGGGCACCTACTTGGACAATGTCCTCATCATTGGAGCGTCCGACCAGGAACATCTGGAGAACCTGGCTGAGGTCCTCCGGCGTTTTGAGCAGGCGGGCTTCCGCCTCCAGCGGGAGAAATGTGTTATGCATGTCCCGAGGTCACTTATTTGGGGTACCAAGTAGACCAGAACAGATTGCATCCTGAAGAGGACAAAGTGCGGGCAATAAAACACGCCCCCGTCTCCGGCGGCCAGACAGAACTACGGGCGAAATTCTCCGCCCCCCACGACGGGTGGGAGAATAGCGGGAGGGCCTTCCCGACATTTTTGTCGCCCTCCCGCTATTCTCCACCCCCACCGCCGAAGTCCCGACCCGAATCGCTGCCGCAGTTTTTTTACGGCCGGCAGCGATTCTCAGCTGTTAGATGGGCCGAAGTCCCAGCCCTTTCCGCCGTTTTTACGAACGGCAAATACACCTGGTCTTGCCGTTCGTAAAACCGGCGTCACAAACTCGCTATTAATAACCATGGCACCGATTGGCACGGCCGTACCACGGCCGTGCCAAGGGTGCCATGGGCCCGCGATCGGTGGGCACCGATCGCGGGCAGCGGGCCCGATGCCCGCGCACTACTTGTCCTTCCGCCGCCCCGCAGTATCCATTCGCGGGGCGGCTGAGGGGCAACCCGGCCCGCGCATGCGCGGGTTTCGCGCAAAAACGCGATGACGTCACCCGCGCATGCGCGGGTTTGAGTCTTCCAAACTGCGCATGCGCGGCTGACGTCATATGACGCGTCAGCCGGCGCTAACTCCGGCAAGCGGGCTTAACGATTTTCGTTAAGCCCGTCTTGCCGGAGCCTACGGCGTCGGGCTGCTAGCCCCGACCGGGGACCAGAATCGGTCCCCGGTCGGAAAGGGGCGCGCTGCCGTAAAACCCGCCCGGGTTTTACGGCAGCTTTACGATTTCTCCCGTTTTGGGAGAATCTCGCCCTATGCTCTTTCCTCAGATCAGTGAATTAATACGGGAATTTCATCCCGGACCTGGAAACCTTCTTAGTCCCCTCCACCTCTTGCTAAAGAAGGGTCAACAATGGGGCTGGTCACTGTCTCAATAGAAGGCATTCAATGTGGTAAAAGGGCAGTTGTCGTCTCCAAAACAACTATTGCACTTCGACCCCGCCAAGCCGCTGCTGTTGACATATGAAGCATCTGCTCATGGGGTGGGCACAGTTCTTGCCCACCGTATGGCCGATGGATCAGAATGACCAATCTCATTCGCACCCCGCATGCTCGTCGATGCTGAGCGCAAGGAGTGAAAAGGAAGGGTTGGCAGCCATCTTTGGAGTCTGTAAGTTTTATTAATACGTTTATGGACACACTTTCATGGTCTGCACTGACCATAAACCGTGATTCCCGAGCAATCACATCCGGCAGGATCCAGCATTGGGTTCTATTACTGGGGGCATTGGAACACCGCCCCGGCTTGATGATCCCGCATACGGATGCGTTTAACCGTCTCCCCCTCCGCACAAGGCCAACATCACCCCCTCCGCAGAGGAGATGGTGGCTGCGCGTCACTTGATAGACTCATTGCCCATGACGGCAGCCCGAATAAACGGTTGGTCACAGACAGCCCCACAGATGTCCCGGATCCACCACATGGTGCTGTATGGGACCCAGCACAGGGCGTTATCTGATTGAAGGCCTAAACCGTCAAAATTCAAGAGCTTGGCGTGGAGGAAAGCATTCTCCTTTGGGGGACCAGGGGGGTCAACCCGGAACGTAGGTAAGCCACCTCACTATAGGACCTCCATAATGGACAGCCAGAGATGTCCAAGGTGAAGATGCTCGGCCACAGATACGTCTGGTGGCCGGCATCGATACAGATATAGCGAAGATGGCACAACGACGCTGGTAATTCCAGGAACACCAGAAAGCTCCACCAGTAGCGCTGTTGCACCCTTGGGAATGGCCGGGCCGACTATGGCCGCGCCTTGACATAGACTTTGCCGGTCCTTTTCAGGGACTGATGTTCTTGATCACTGTAGATGCACACTCAAAGTGGCTCAACATCCACAGCATGCAGGCAACAACCGCAAGGGCTCACCTGAGGAAGGAGCAGAGCTCCTAAAGCTTGTGCTTGAAACAAACAAGTTGGACTTTAACCTGGTGTTGTAAGACTTTTTACTGTGCTCACCCCAGTCCAACACCGGCATCTCCACATCAGGCTCATTCCCGACATCGGGAAGAAGGTTCAGCAGGTTTGAGAGCGGTCCAAAACCGACACGGGACGTCGGAGGCCGCTCCGCAGTTTCACTCTGGGGGACGCCAAAAACGGCCAGAATTTCAGAGATGGAGCCTCGTGGATCACGGGAAACGTGCTACGCCAAACAGGGCCAGTATCTTACTCTGGAAGGGCATTGAGCCAGGAATCTAACCGCCATGTGGACCACATGTGTGGCCGCCTCCAAGAATTGCCAGCACCAGCCGCCAACGCCCAGATTCCCTGCTCCCCCCTCGACAACCGAGATTCCCGATTTTGTTTCCCGGACCCCGACTTGGCCTCCGACATGGATGTCCAGTGGCGGGAAGACACAGGTCTGCGGCTGTCGACACCAATGCCGGTTCTCGTGCCGCTCCTCTTCCCTCTCCTCTTCCCTCTCCAGCGCCGCCAGCCCCCATCCTGGGCGCGTGCTAGGTGCGCGGAGCACAGCTCACCAACCAGGCAGCACGCGCCCGCCTCCTGGGCCAACCGCCTCATGGTCTCAACGCCGACACCGGGCAGAACAGACTGCGCGGCAGGCGGATCGGCCGCAGGATGTGGGCATTTCCCTGGACTTGGGGGGCCGGGAGGAATGTTTTATCTTCCTGGGACGTTGGGGAATGTGCACCCTCCGGATCGATGTGAGTAACGGTGATTTGAGTGAGGGGGGCTGTGTTTGAGGGGGAGATGGCCATGTTTGAGGGGGGTGGCTGTGTTTGGGGGTGGGGTGTTTTAGGAGAGTTTAGCCATGTTTGGGGCGGGGGTGGGTGGCTGGCTGGCCGTGTGTGTGTGTGTGTGCTGGGGGGGGGGGGGGGGGGGTGGTGGCTGTGTTTGGGGGGGGGGGGGGTTTGGACCGGTTTTGGGGGGTAGGCCGTGTTTGGGGGGTGGCAGTATTTTGGGGGAGTGGCCGTTTTTGGGATGAGGGGTGGCCATGTTTGTGGCACAGCTGCAGCTGTGTTTGGGGCGGCCGTGTTTGGGGGGGTGTCCATAGGTTAGTGGGGTGGTAATGTTTTTGGGGGTGGTCATGTTGGGGCTTTGACAAAGGGTCATCCGGACTCGAAACATTAGCTCTTTTCTCTCTACAGATGCTGCCAGACCTGCAAAGGTTTTTTCTTTTTGGTTTCAGATTCCAGCATCCACAGTAGTTTTCTTTTAATCATGTTTGGGGGGAGGAGGGGGGTGACTGTGTTTGGGATGGGCGTATTTTGGGGGGTGGTCGTATTTTGAGGGGCTTAGCCGTGTCTTCGGGATGATGTGTGTGTGTGTGGGGGGGGGGGGGGTTGGTCGTATTTGGGGGCGTTAGTGTACTCAAAGTAGTAGAGAGTCAACCCACAGGCAGCCGTGTGTTTCGTTACTGAAGTTTAATAAATCTCATATTGAACCAACGCCCACGTTTGGTGTCTACTTGATCAGTTAACTATATCGTGTGCAATCCATGTTACCCCAGGGTGAACAACACGACAACGCTAACCCTAACGGCCACCCTCCAAACATGGCCAACCCCCCCAAACACGCCCCCCAAAACAAGGCTAACCCCCCCCAATAAGACCAAACCCCCCCCCAAACACGCCCCCCAAACACGGTGCTATGTCTTTTCGTCCGACGTCACTTCGTCCAACGACACTTCGTCCACGTCTTTTGGTCCAACGTCTTTTTGTCCGCCCGTCTTTTGGTCCAACGTCACTTCGTCCAATTATCAACGTCACTTCGTCCAATTATCCAATTTAATTGATAAAATGCAAGTACAATACAGCAAGTGAATTTAATTGCTAAAATGCGAATTTAATTGCTAAAATGCAAGTAATTGATAAAATGCAAGTAAAATGCAGTTAAAAAATCTAAAAATGCAGTTAAAAAATCTAAAAGTTTACTAATTACTAAAACTCCCAAAATTACTTAAAATTGATGTAAATTGTAAGCAACATTCCTCAAGAAATCAATTTTTGTTGTAGAATCATATTCAACGACCAATCTTTTGAGGCGTTCAGTTATTTTCTTATATCGCGTACATGAAGTCGACTGATCTCCCCGAAGAATTTGAACCTTTTTGCCTATTATTAACCCTTCCTCTTCCTTCAGAGTTTTGATTAACCTCCAGATATTCAAATGAGCTCCACCCGCCGAACGCTTTATCGCAGAATGAAACCCCTCAGCAGCATTATTTGTTCTCGGTAGATCTTGTAGAACACGCTGATTAACATTCCATACAGCTGTCGGGAACGTATTGCATATTATACCTTGCTATGTGCATTAGAGAAGATAACTATTTACAAAAAGTTAATGTGGGGAGTGGAGTGGAGTGCTACTAAGCAAGTTACAAAAAGTCAAGTTACAAAAAGTCTTTGACAAAAAAATCATCCGACAAAAAAACGTAACAAGTCACAAAAAGTCTTTGACGAAAAAAATCATCGGACAAAAAGACGTTGGACCAAAAGACGTGCGGACAAAAAGACGTTGGGCAAAAAGACGTGGACGAAGTGTCGTTGGACGAAATGACGTCGGACGAAAAGACATAGCACCGTGTTTGGGGGGGGTTTGGTCTTATTGGGGGGGGTTAGCCTTGTTTTGGGGGGTGTGTTTGGGGGGGTTGGCCATGTTTGGAGGGTGGCCGTTAGGGTTAGCGTTGTCGTGTTGTTCACCCTGGGGTAACACGGATTGCACACGATATAGTTAACTGATCAAGTGGACACCAAACGTGGGCGTTGGTTCAATATGAGATTTATTAAACTTCAGTAACGAAACTCACGGCTGCCTGTGGGTTGACTCTCTACTACTTTGAGTACACTAACGTTAACTATCGAGACCAGGCTAGCTCTGATCCACATGTAGAAGGTGTTGAATGATTTGTACACACTGACTGTCACTACAGCTATCACCAGTGGAACGAGGCAGAGTGCTGATTCCTCATGTGTTTTATAGTTGGAAGCCCCCCCCTGGTGTCCTGTCTTGTGATTGGTCGTGTCCTGTTCTGTGTATTGATTGGCTCACCTGGGTGTCTGTCACTGCCTGCTTTTACCTCATGATGTGCATGCGTGCATATTTATGACATCCGCCCTTTTTAAAAAAAAGATTGTCGGCTGCTTTGAGCATAAACAACATATTTACAAGAGTAATTATATACAGCAATCGGTGAGTGGATGGATGTACATGTAAGGTGTCTAGCGTGCAGAAACATAACAGCATATTTACAAAGGAACTATTTGTAAGTCCAGTTGTTGAGGCTGTCGTCGGATTCTTGTGGACCGCCTGAGAGGTGGAGGCTGAGATGATGGTGCCTTGACCGGTTGGCATGCAGCCAGATTGGTAGCCTCGTGGAGTGAGGTGTCCGGATCAGGCAGAACGACATCTGGGAAAGCGAGATCCGGTGGTGGTCAGGCAAGTTTGCACAGTGCCCTTCTGTTGCGCCTTACAATAGATCCATCAGCCATGCGAACCACGAACGACCTGGGAGCAGCCTGTCGAACAACAACAGCTGGAGCTGACCAGGCAACTGGATGCGAACAGCGTCCTTCGGAGAGAGCACCGGCAGATCCGTAGCGTGAGCATCATGTCAGCTTTTGGCGGGTTCTGATCTGCTGCATCTTTTGCAGCACTGGAAGGTGATCCAGGTCAGGTACATGAATGGCCAGAACAGTCGACCGCAGGTTACGATTCATAAGGAGCTGTGCCGGAGACAGACCGTTGGCCAGAGGGGTTGCCCTGTACGCCAGAAAAGCGAGATTAAAGTCCGAAGCTGAGTCCGCAGCCTTAGAGAGCATCTGCTTCACGATGTGGACCGCTTTTTTGACCTTCCCATTAGATTGTGGGTAATGCGGGGTCGTGGTGATGTGCTGGAAGTGGTATTGCTTTGCGAAGTTGGACCATTCTTGACGATACAAACAGGGATCCAAGCCTGGCAAATGCCTCTTTGCAGGCCTTTATGACAGTCCTGGATGTTAGGTCCGACAGTTTCACTACCTCGGGGTAACTGGAGAAGTAATCAATTATCAGGACGTAGTCACGCCCGTTGGGGTGAAAAAGGCCCACCCCAACTTTAGACCACGGAGAGGTCACGATCTCATTCTGGTGGAGCATTTGTTTGGGCTGAGCAGACTGGAAACGCTGGCTTGTCGCACAATTGAGGACCATGTTTGAGATGTCCTCATTGATGCCAGGCCAATAGACAGCTTGCCAGGTCCTGCGCCTACGCTTCTCAATACCGAGGTGCCCCTCGCGTATTTGCGTAAGCACCAAGCTCTGGAGGCTGCGCGGAATGACGATGCGGTCCAATTTCAGGAGGATCCCCTCGACAACACTTAGGTCATCCTTTACATTATAGTATTGGGGGCATTGCCCTTTATGCCAGCCAATCGTGAGGTGATGTATGACCCGCTGCAGCAGAGGGTCCTTGGCAGTCTCTTCTCGAATGATGCCAAGTCGTTCATCGGATGACGGGAGGGTGCTGGCACACAGTTTCATCTGCGCCTCGATGTCGTGTATGAAGTCTACCTGCTCACATGGCGAGGTGATGGCACGTGATAGGGCATCCCCGATGATTACCTTCTTTCCAGGTGTATAAACAAGTTCAAAATCATAACTGCGGAGTCAAAGGAGAATGCGCTGGAGCCTGGGTGTCATGTCATTTAAGTCCTTGTGTATAATGTGCACTAGGGGTCTGTGGTCCGTCTCTACTGTAAAGATTGGGAGACCATAAACATAATCATGGAATTTCACGATGCCAGTGAGAAGGCCCAGGCATTTTTTCTCTATTTGAGCATAGTGTTGCTCAGTGGGGGTCATGGCCCTGGGATGCATACGCTATGGAGCTCAGGACGAGGTGTCATCCTTCTGAAGGACCACTGCCCCAATGCCGTCCTGGCTGGCATCTGTGGAGATCTTGGTCTCCTTTGCTGGGCCAAGGAAAGCTAAAACAGGAGTGGTGGTTAGCTTCGCTTTCAACTCAAGCCACTCTACTTGCTGTGCGGGCAGCCACTGGAAAGTGGTGGACTTTTTCATCAGGTGTCTGAGGGCCATGGTGTTTGACGCGAGGTTGGGAATAAACTTCCCCAGAAAATTCACCATCCCCAGGAAGCGGAGGACCGCCTTCTTGTCCTCTGGAGTCTTCATCGTGTTGATTGCCTGGACTTTCCAAGTCCGGCTGCACTCCTTGCTGGGAGATTTGATCGCCCAGAAACATAATTGACGACCTTCCAAAGGAGCATTTGGTTTTATTTAACTTTAGGCCGTTGGCATGTATGCGCCTGAAGACTTGTCGCAGACGAGAAATATGTTCCTCCGGGGTCGTGAACCAGATGATGACATCGTCAACATAGACCCGCACACCGGCAATGCCCTTGAGCATTTGTTCCATTATTCGATGAAAGATTTTGGAGGCCGAGACAATGCCAAATGGCATGCGATTGTAGCAATTTCTCCCAAAGGGTGTATTAAACGTGCAGAGCTTCCTACTGGACTCGTCCAGCTGTATCTGCCAGAAGCCCCGCGATGCATTCAGCTTGGTAAAGAATTTGGCATGCGAAATCTCACTCATCAGCTCTCCAGAGGGCTTCATGACACAGACCATCGAGCTGACCCAGTCTGTTGGTTCCGTTACCGTGGATATTATTCCTTGATCCTGGAGCTCCTGCAGCTGCGCCTTTAGACGGTCCTTGAGGGGCGCCGGCACCCGGCGTGGTGCATTGGTGACTGGCGTTGCATCAGGCCTGAGCAGAATTTTATAGCGGTAGGGCAGCGTACCCATCCCACTGAACACATCCGGGTATTGCAATAGTAGCTCCTCAATGTCGGCTTGAAGAGTGCTGTTGGCAGAGGACATGGCATGTACACGCTGAACGAGATGGAGTAGCTTGCATGCATGGGCACCAAGCAGAGAAGCCTTGCCTGGCTGGACGATCTCAAACCGCAAAGTGGCCTTGCTCTGGAATGCGAAGACGAGTGAAAAAAGACTGAAAAGGTTTGTTCCTACCCTGAAGGCGCTGTTGGAAGACATAACGCTCAAAGCTTTCTTTTGTCTCGACCTCGCAGTGAGTGTCGATTTTGTCAAGGACGGTCTGGAACTTGGTCTTGTCCTCACCGTCGGCAAAAGTGATGGCCTGAGCCCCCGCAGTAGACAGCAGCAGCGTGATTTTACAGGCGTCGGAGGCACTTTCGAGGCCCGAGGCCTCAAGGTAGAGACTGATTTTCTGCTTAAAGACCCGCCAGTTGGGGCCAAGGTTCCCGGAGATCCAGAGCTGTGGAGGTGCCTGGATCTTTTCCGTGCCACTGGAAGGCAGTTGCTGGACGTCAGTGAATTTTCGAAGGTAAATTACTCAGAAGCAGTAGCCACTTCTGGCATCATGTCGTGTTGTGCACCCTGGGGTAATACGGATTGCAGTTAACTGATCAAGTAGACACCAGGCAGCACGGTAGCATTGTGGATAGCACAAATGCTTCACAGCTCCAGGGTCCCAGGTTCGAATCCCGACTTGGGTCACAGTCTGTGTGGAGTCTGCACATCCTCCCCGTGTGTGCGTGGGTTTCCTCCGGGTGCTCCGGTTTCCTCCCACAGTCCAAAGATGTGGAGGTTAGGTGGATTGGCCGTGATAAATTGTCCTCAGAGTCCAAAATTTTCCCTTAGTGTTAGGTGGGGTTACTGGGTTATGGGGATAGGGTGGAGGTATGGGCTTTGGTAGGGTGCTCTTTCCAAGAGCCGGTGCAGACTCAATGGGCCGAATGGCCTCCTTCTGCACTGTAAATTCTATGTAAATAAATGTGGGCGTTGGTTCAATATGAGATTTATTGAACTTCAGTAATGGAATACACAGCTGCCTGTGGGTTGACTAAGTAAACTAACATTAACTATCTAGACCAGGCTAGCTCTGATCCACGTGTAGAAGGTGTTGAATGATTTGTACACCCTGACTGTCACTACAGCTATCACCAGTGGAAAGAGACAGAGTGCTGATGCCTTGTGTGTTTTATAGTTGGAAGCCCCCCTCTGGTGTCCTGTCTTGTGATTGGTTGTGTCCTGTTCCGTATATTGATTGGCTCACCTGGGTGTCTGTCACTGCCTGCTTTTACCTCATGATGTGCATAGGTGCATATTATGACAGCCGTGTTTGGGATTGGCCATGTTTGAGGGTGGCCTTGTTTGGGGGGGGCGGGGTATGGCTGGTTTTAGGGGTGTGGCCGTATTTAAGGGGGTTGGCCATGTATGAGGGGGTGGCCGTGTTTGGGGGGTGGCCTGTTTGGAGGGGGGGTGACCATGTTTGAATGGGGGTTGGCCGTGTTTAGTGGGGGTGTGGGGTTGGTCATGTTTTGAGGGGGGTGGTGGCTGTGTTTTTGAGGGGATATCTGTGTTGCTTTAACTGATAAGTGCTGTCAGTGAATACAATCCCAGCAAAGATCTCAACCAGAGATTGCACTGCATTTGTTGTAATGATAACAAAGTCAATATATATATATATCTGCAGGTCAACATATACCTGTCCGATATCTGAGACATGCTCCAGTGTAGCTGTGATTTATTTATTTATGGTTAGCTCAGTTGGTTGGACAGCTGGTTTTGGATGCAGAGTGAAGCCAATCACCGCCAGTCAGCTCTCAAAAGGCGAGAGCAGCCTTTAGCAGCGTTTATCAAACTTATTTTCCCAGGATGCACTTTTACCGACTGGCCGACCTTCGGGACCCATGCTGGCCGACCTTCGGGACCCACCATTATTTCTTACCTTTAATGCGACAGGTGAGCATGCTTTGTCCTCATGATCTCACTTGCTTTGTCATTCAATGCTACATTTCTGCTCAGGAATTCAGCTGACGATTTAGGTTCTTGCTGCATCCTTCGAAACAAATCAAGAGGTTTGCCTCAAACTCGCCATGCTTAGTCTTCAAATGCCTTTGAGGCTTTGAGGGTTTTAAGGGTACTTCTCTGAATATAACACACATGGGCTTTGCATCCTGATTTGCATTGGCAAAATTAACAAAGCCACCCTCAAAAAATCATATTTATATTGCTTTTTTCTCCCCAATTTCAGCTTTTTATTTCTTGGCTATTCACCAGAGGCCCTAGAGCTCTGTCCAGAGCGAACACTAGCACTGCTTTGTCCTGCCATAGCCTTTCCTGGGCAGCTCGCACTAACACTGCTTTGTCCTGCCATAGTCTTTCCTGAGCAGCTCACACTAACAATGCTTTGTCCTGCCATAGCCTTTCCTGGCAGCTCACACTAACACTGCTTTGTCCTGTTATGGACTCTCCTGGGCAGCTCACACTAACACTGCTTTGTCCTATTATGGATTCTCCTGCGCAGCTCACACTAACACTGCTTTGTCCTGTTATGGATTCTCCTGCGCAGCTCACACTAACACTGCTTTGTCCTTCTGCAGCCTCTCCTGCGCAGCTCGCACTAACACTGCTTTGTCCTTCTGCAGCCTCTCCTGCGCAGCTCGCACTAACACTGCTTTGTCCTTCTGCAGCCTCTCCTGAGCAGCTGACACTAACACTGCTTTTTCCTGCCATACCCTCTCCTGAGCAGCTCACACTAACACTGCTTTGTCCTTCTGCAGCCTCTCCTGAGCAGCTCGCACTAACACTGCTTTGTCCTTCTGCAGCCTCTCCTGAGCAGCTGACACTAACACTGCTTTTTCCTGCCATACCCTCTCCTGAGCAGCTCGCACTAACACTGCTTTGTCCTGCTGTAGACTCTCCTGCGCAGCCCTCGCCAACAAATTCCATTGTGAGGTCCTGGCTTGTTTGTGTCTCTGGCCCTCTCTTTCTTATAACAAAACTATTCATCTTCAGTGTTGCTTGCTGGCAGCTACAGAATGGAGGAATCTCTCCTCTGATTTCACACCCAAAGCAAGACGTCATTGTACACGTTGGGCGTGTGACTTGCTCTCTGCCACAGCTTCTGGTCACGGCCATTGGGCGCTTCTCAAGCGATTGGGAACGCTGTGACCGATCGCTCCGTGACCCTCCAGGCCACGATCATGAGTTTGAAAAACCCTGGCCTATGATCCTTTGGAGACTTTCATTTTAGTTAGCAGACATGGGTGCTGCTGGCTCGGCCAGCATTTGTTGCTCATCCCTAATTGCCCTTGAGAAGGTAATGATGAACTTCCTTCTTGAACAGCCCATGTGGTGGAGGTACACCTACAGTGCTGTTTGGGAGGAAATTCCAGGAGTTTTAACCAGCGACACGGAAGGAACGGTGACATATTTCCAAATCAAGGTGGCGAGTGACTTGCTCTCTGCTTGGAAGGGAATTTGCAGGTGGTGATGTTCCCATGTGTCTGCTGTCATTATTCTTTTAAGTTGTAAAGGTCATAGTTGCAGAAGCCTTGGCAAGTCGTTGAAGGGAGTGAATGTTTAAAGGGGTGCCATCAAGCAGGCTGCTTTGTCTTAGATGGTGTTCAGATCTCCTGAGTGTTATTGGAGCTGCACTACAGGTTGCTCCATTATACTCCTGACTTGTGCCGAGTAGCTGATGGACAAGCTTTGGGGATTCAAAATGTGGACTACTCACATTAGAACATCCAGAATCTGACTTACTCTTGTAGCTATAGGATTTATATAGCTTTCCAGTTCAGTGTCTTGATCCTCAAGATGTTGATGATGGGGACTTGCCAACAGTAATGTCATTGAATGTCATGGGGGACACGGTTAGATTCTCTCTTGATGGAGATTGTCATTGCCTGGCATTTGTGTGGTGCAAATGTTACTGACCATTTGTCTACCCAAACCTGGAAGCTCTTGTTCCATGCAGGCACAGACTGTTTCATTATTTGAGGCATTGTAAATGGAATAGAACACTTGAATAGCACCCTGCTGATGATACGTTCCATCACTTTGCTGTTGATTGAGAATAGACTGATCTTGGGAGTATTAGGTGGATTTGGATTTGTCCTGCATTTTATGAACAGGACATACCTGGGAAATTTTCCACATTGTCAAGCCTGCTCCATCATTTATTATGATTATAGCTGATCATCCAACTCAACAGCCAGATCCCGTCTTCCGCTCATATCCTTTGATCCCCTTCGCCCCAATGTGGCGACTAGGGGCCTTTCACAATAACTTCATTTGAAGCCTACATGTGACAATAAGCGATTTTCATTTAATTTTTTAATCAGGAACAGCCTTACTGCATCTACCTTGTCTAGTCCTGTTGGAATATTATGGGCGCGATTCTCCCAAAACGGGAGAAATCGTAAGGCTGGCGTCAAACCCGGGCGGGTTTGACGCCAGCGCGCCCCTTCCCGACCGGGAACCGATTCTGGTCCCCGGTCGGGGCTAGCAGCCCGACGCCGTAAGCTCCGGCATCACGGGCTTAACGAATTTCGTTAAGCCCGCTTGCCGGAGTTAGCGCCGGCTGACGTGTCATATGACGTCAGCCGCGCATGCGCGGATTGGAAGACTCCAACCCGCGCATGCGCGGATGACATCATCGCGTATTTGCGCGAAACCCGCGCATGCGCGGGCCGGGATGCCCCTCAGCCGCCCCGCGAATGGATACTGCGGGGCGGCGGAAGGAGAAATAGTGCACGGGCATCGGGCCCGCTGCCCGCGATCGGTGCCCACCGATCGTGGGCCCATGGCACCCTTGGCACGGCCATGTACTGCCGTGCCAATCGGTGCCATGGTTATAAAAAGCGAGTTGTTCCCGCCGTTTTTACGAACGGCCAGACCAGGTCTGTTTGCCGTTCGTAAAAACGGCGTAAAGGGCTGGGACTTCGGCCCATCTATCAGCTGTGAATCGCTGCCGGCCGTAAAAAAACGGCGGCAGCGATTCGTGTCGGGAGTTGGGCGGGGGGGGGGGGGGGGGGGAGAATAGCGGGAGGGCGGGAAAAATGTCGGGAAGGCCCTCCCGCTATTCTCCGACCCGTCGTGGGGGGCGGAGAATCGCGCCCTATAGGTTTCGATGAGATCCCCCGTCATTCTTCTGAACTCCAGCGAATACATTCCTAATCAAATCAATCTCTCCTCATACGTCAGTCTTCCCATGTCAGGAATCAGTTTGGTAAACCTTCGCTGCACTCCCTCTATAGCAAGAACATCCTTCCTCAGATGAGGAGATCAAAACCACATACTGTATTCCACATGTGGCCTTAACAAGGCCCTGTATAATTGCAGCAAGACATACCTGCTCCTGTACTCTAATCCTCTCGCTTTGAAGGCCAACATACCATTTGTCGTCTTTACCATCTGCTGTACCTGCGTGCTTACATTCAGTGACTGGTGTATGAGGCCATCCAGATTTCATTGCACATTCCCCTCTCCTAATTTATGGCCATTCAGATAATAGTCTGCCTTCTCGCTTTTGCTACATCGCAAATAACTTTGCATTTATCAAAATTATAGTGCATCTGCCATTCATTTACTCACTCACGCAACTTGTCCAAATCACACTGAAGGATCTCTGCATCCTCCTCACAGCTCACCCTCCCACCCAGCTTTGTGTCATCTGCAAAGTTGGAGATATTACATTTTATTCCCCCATCTAAATCATTAATATAAATTGTGAATAGCTGGGGTCCTAGCACCGACCCCTGAGGGACACCACTGGTCACTGCCTGGGAATTTGAAAAAGACGCATTAATTCCTAGTCTTTGTTTCCTGTCTTCATCCCTCTCAATACACTACCCTGAATCCCAGGCGCTTTAATTTTGCATGCTTATCTCTTCTATGGGACTTTGCCAAAAGCCTTCTGAAAGTCCAAATTAACCACATGTGGCACGTACAAGATAATGAATGGCTTGGATAGGATGGACGTAGGGAAGTTGTTTCCATTAGCAGGGGAGACTAGGACGCGGGGGCACAGCCTTAGAATAAAAGGGAGTCACTTTAGAACAGAGATGAGGAGAAATTTCTTCAGCCAGAGAGTGGTAGGTCTGTGGAATTCATTGCCACAGAGGGCGGTGGAGGCCGGGACATTGAGTGTCTTTAAGACAGAAATTGATAAATTCTTGATTTCTCGAGGAATTAAGGGCTATGGGGAGAGAGCGGGTAAATGGAGTTGAAATCAACCATGATTGAATGGTGGAGTGGACTCGATGGGCCGAATGGCCTTACTTCCACTCCTATGTCTTATGGTCTTATGGTAGTCACCACTGATGTATATATTGTGTATATATAGGATGTTGATATAGGTGCTTTACGGTAAGGCACCTGTACTACAGGTAAGGGGGTAGATCCTTGCCTCCTGGCTCCGCCCAGTAGGTGGACTTTAAATATGTGTGCTCCCAGTACAGCAGCAATTTCATCAGCTGCTGTCGGAGGCCACACATCTCCGTGTAATAAAGCCTCAATTACATCCTACTCTTGTCTTTGCGTAATCGATAGTGCATCACTGGCTCCCCGTCATCAATTCTACTAGTTACACCCTCAAAGAATTCCAGCATGATTTCCCCTTTATAAATCCATGCTCACTCTGTCCGATCCTGCCACTGTTTTCTAACTGCTCTGATATGAAATCTTTGATAATGGATCCTAGAATTTTGATGTCAGGCTTACTGGTCTATAATTCCCTGTTTTCTCTCTACATCCTTTTTTAAATATTGGAGTTACATTAGCCACCAATTGTGGGCAGCACGGTCGCACAGTGATTAGCACAATTGCTTCACAGTTCCAGGATCCCAGGTTCGATTCCTGGCTTGGGTCACTGTCTGTGCGGAGTCTGCACATTCTCCCAGTGTCTGCGTGGGTTTCCTCCGGGTGCTCCGTTTTCCTCCCACAGTCCAAAGATGTGCAGGTTAGGTGGATTGGCCATGCTAAATTGCCCTTCATGTCCAAAATTCCTCTTAGTGTTGGGTGGAGTTACTGGGTTATGGGGATTGGGTGGAGGTGTGCGGTTGGGAAGGGTGCTCTTTCCAAGAGCCGGTGCAGACTCGTGGTCCGAATGGCCTCCTTCTGCACTGTAAATTCTATGAATCTATGTAAGAACTGTTCCAGAGTCTATAGGTTCTTAGAAGGTGACTACCAATGCATCCACTATTTCTCGAGCCACTTCCATAAGTACTCTGGGGTGTGGATTCTCAGGCCTTGGCAATTCATCAGCCTTCAATCCCATCAATTTCACCAGCACCATTTCTCTACTATTATTGATCTCCTTCAGTTCCTCCCTCTCGCTAAACCCTGCATTCCCCAGCATTGTTGTAGCTGGAACAGCTTGACTAGAGGAGTGGCTGGTTCTGGACCATGCGACCACAGCCTGTACATTATCTGGGCCTATAGTGTTTGACGTTGACGGTTCCAGTGCATTTATTTATTACTTTTGTCATCTTGTGGAATGAATTAAATTGGCTGAAGACTGAACACGGAGTGACAAAGTTGAATCATCCACTCAGCACCTCCGGCTGAAGATCCGCACAATGGAATTGGTTTAATCTCATCCTCACTCTTGTTCGAAACTTTTAAAACCACCCCACATACCACTGTGCCTCACCATAGCCCAATGAAGCAATGAAACAACATGCAACTCACTTGTGAAGCATTCAACATGAATGTAGCCTACTGTGCACAAAAGGCAAACTTCACAGGATTTTCACTTTGGTCATTCCCAGTCTCTTCTCAGAGACTGAACGTGTATCCATCTGTGTTCCCAATCCAGAATGTGTGAGGGGGGAAAAGAACAATGCACCAAGAAATCTAAGTGAGTTACTGACCTCACTTAGCAATACTCAGAAGACTCAGACAGCAGAATTCCAAAGATTTCTCTCCAATAAGCTCTGAGGGAACATCTCGAAACTGAGAAGAGACTGAAGCTGAGACGAGAAAACTTGCCAATTATCAAATCGGAAGTAAGCACTGCAGCACAGGACGCAAACCTCTGAACAATAATAGAAGTTAAAAAACATAAAGTTCTCAAGTTGCTGTTCCTAGGCGAAAATGATTATTTTTTTTACAGATCCCAGAAGAAATTATGGGATTAGAAATGGTCAGAAATTTGCACCTCACGGAAAATAGAGGGATGTATGATGGATCGCTAGTGAAGCACTGTTGGCATCACCATTGTAATGTAGGAAAAACAGCAGGAACTTGTGCACAGCAAAGTCCCACAAGTAACACCATGAAAATGGCCAGATAATCAGCTGTGTGAGGAATAAATATTGACAGAGATAACCCAACTTACTCTCAAATACTGCTGTGGGATCTTGCACATTCATCTGGGAAGGTGCTTCACGATCACATTCAAATCAGAGCACCTCTGTCAGTACAGCGCATCCTCAGTATTGCAAAGAACTATCAGCCCAGATCTATTGTTCAAGTCTCTGGAGTGGGGGTTTGAGCCAACAACCCCCTTGACTCTTAAGGCAAGAATGCTAGCCACTGAACTATACCACTGGAACAAATCGCAGAAGAATAGAAGGCAGTCAGCGTGAATGTGCTTCTTCAACCTCCAATATTTCAAGACTACTATGTTGGCATTTCAAAATAATTCTTCTTTGGTATAGTCATCAAGGTGAAAACTGGCTCAAAGCAAAGTTGTAAAGTTTTCAGCAGTCAGCTCTGTCCATGCTGTTTATTTCAGACCAGCACCAATTTACTGTGGCAATAATTTCAAAACACGGCCTCAATTGTTTCTATTGGAAATTATTTTATGAAAGCTTCGTCCTTCGGGCAGTCTCATTAGTTGCTATCACTGCACACATTGCTGCTTTCAAATGCTGATTTTTATCCTCCTTCCTGACGATGCGGCCAGGATCTGGAACTCATTTACCATTCCATTCTGTAGTGTGCGTGGAGAATTGTTTTGTGCAAGGCTGCAATTTGAACTGGTCATGGGTTGCACTCTGAAAGTTTAGACTCTGGCGGAGCTGCTTCAGATTTCCAAAATTTTCTGTTCTTCATTAAATAAATGGTTGAGACATCGTTACAACATTGGTACACTGATCCATCGTACCTTTAGGCAGTACATACCGCACTCTCACGACAAAGTGTAGAGACTGATTAATGTGACCTTGAGAATGATTGTTCCAAAATAAACAATACCAAGTGAATCAATTAATTTAATTTTTCTCTTAAATGTCTAGTACCTGTAAAAAACATTGGGGATGTGGCTTATGCTTGATGTTTGTGCAGGTTTAAATCTGTAAATGAATCAACATTTTACAGAGACTGAGAATAAATGGGTTGCAATTCTCCGATCGTCTTTTCCCGTTGGCAGCGCACCCTCACCAGTGAGATTTGCAGCGGCAAGGGGCGGTTTCAATGGAAAATCCCACTGACAAGCGGCGCGAGAATAGAATCCCACTGCCAACGAACGCCTCACAGCCAAGAAATCTCCAGAAGTAAAGTGGGCCATGGCGTGTACACACTCGGCATGTTCCTGTCAGAGATACCGTCCATAACAAGATACTATCTGAAGGGGAACTTTTTCAGAGACTTTGTATTGGACTGGCTTTAATGTGGGGGACTTTCTCTGTAATTACAGCTCAGTCAACACAAAGTCTCGGGTAATGATATGTATATGTGTATGTAACTAAAGGGTTAATTATAACATCCAATAGAGGGCATCACTAGATCCCACTATAAGTATCTGCTCCTCAAGGATCTTGGTCTCTTTCAACCCAGAGAGTATTTAGTAAGCAGTAGTCTATGACAGATAGTTCTCAGTATAGTTAGTATTTATAGTTGTGAATCAGTTAATACATCAATATTTTATTACTTGATTTCTAGAGATAGTTCTGTAGAGTGTCGACCTTAGATTTATAATAAATTAGTTTGCTTAAGTTGAAGACTCGTGGTTTCTTCAGGATCACACCATCAGACCATCTGCATCAACAGTAACTAGTAACGATACACATTACTAGACCCAGTAATATAACAAATTGCAGTCTGCAACTCTGGTAAGAAGATGTTTTTTATTTTCAAGCTTGATCAACATACAACTTCAAGAGGTTTGAGGGTGTCTCAAAATCTCTGAATTTACAGAGTTTAGCTGCAGTACTTATACATTTTCGAAAAGTTAGTAGTCCACCCCAATTTGGCTAGGATCCAACTGCATCATTTCACCAATAAAATGTATTTTTCTGCCAGTGTGATCACTTCATGATTTTCTAATGCCTTATTCATGGTTCACAGAAGGCTTCCAGACCTTTCTTATCTGTCTGTCCTTGATACGCTGTATACATTCTAGTCTATCTGGCTCTAACTGGTTCTATTGTCTACACTAAGGCTGCTTTGCTGATAAGAATTCCTGCTTGCCTGGCTGTTTTCAGTGTTTCTGTGTGTGTGTGTGTGCATTCTGTATTTTCTGATCACTCTCAATAATGTGGTCAAGTATCCCATTGTGCCTTGCATACCTTTTACAAGTGACTGTATATTTCAATATTATTCTGACTTAAAAATGCATTTCTATGTAATTATAGTGGATTCACGTGCTGCAATTTAGGCTATGATTATATTTTCTATGATTGCTGTACAGTTTAATTCCGTAATTAAAGCTGTTCTCGCTAAACTACTCTATATTGTCATATTAGTCTATTCTTTTGTGCTTTCCCAGCTATCAGTTTCCCCCAATAGATCAGTTTTCCCCAATAGATCAAAGCTTTTCCTAACTCCCTACACCATCTGTTAGAATTTCACACATAAGAGGACAGTAAAACAATTGGTCAGTGGAT
The DNA here is from genome assembly GCF_902713615.1 of Scyliorhinus canicula. Lineage (NCBI taxonomy): Eukaryota > Metazoa > Chordata > Chondrichthyes > Carcharhiniformes > Scyliorhinidae > Scyliorhinus > Scyliorhinus canicula. The sequence goes on along the minus strand of NC_052157.1, from coordinate 109,821,643 downwards.
CAGTTTCAAATTGAAGATATATACATACATCTGAGGGTATATCTCTCCTCACTGCTCCCGAGCACCCCCATTCACCTTATCTGAGTTTAGCACACAGTCGATAAGGAAGTGGGGTCAGGGTAATTCCAAATTTGGCTTCTGTGTAGCTTGGTGTTGGTTCGTTTACCGGGAGGTGGAATGTGAAGCGTTGGAGCATGGATGTGAAGAACAGGAAGAGTTCGGCCCTTGCCAGCTGTTCCCCCGGACACACACGACGACCTGCCGGGTGAAGAATGAGAGTATTTAGAGACAGCAGGAGAGAGGCTGCAGGGTCGCCCTGGGGTCACACTGACTGTACAGCAACTGGATTAATTACCAAGGGCTGGATTCTCCAATTTTGAGACTAAGTGCTGAAGCCGTCGTGTAAACTGTGGTCTTTTATGCCAGGAATACTAGCGTCATAAGGCCACCGATTCTCTGTTTTGCTGGGAGCTAGCAGGGAGCCTCGTAGAGCTCGCAGCTCTAGTTGCTGATATGGCCCCAGCACTCCTGGTTCAGAGGCCGTGCGTACGCACGGCGGAAGCATGCAGCAGCTGAGCCGTGCTCCATGGCGGACTCAGCCCGCGGACCTGGATTGCCAAAGTAGTGCACCGATTGGCCGCTTGTGTGCCCCGGACAGCCCGCCCACATTGCCCCCAGCTCTGAATGAAGCCCTCCCTGCCCGCCGATCGGCCCTCCCCCGACTATGGTGGCCCCGGACTGAGTTTGCAGCCGTCATGCTAGGATCCTGGATGTTGTGAGCACACGTAAGTCATGTCATTGGGAATTCGGCCGGTCGGCAACAGAGCATCGCTGGGCAATGGCCTGCGGCGGTGGATACGCGGCGCGAAGTACGTTGATTTTCAGGGGGGGGGGGGGGAGAATTGAAAAGCCGGCGCCGCCCCCAATTTCGGTGCCAAAATGGATTCTCTGACCCATCACCGAATGCAGTTTCGGCGTCGGGGAGCGGAGAATCCAGCCCCAAATCTCACTCTGACAGCATCTCACAGTATGTAATATATGAATTCGGAGCAGGGATAAGCCCATTGGCCCATGGAACCTACTCCGCCATTCAACAAGATCAGGGCTGATCTGATTCTGGCCTCAGCTCCAAATTCCTGATGACCCTCAGTGACTTTTGGTTCACGTGTACCTAAAAAATATTCAATGACCTTGCTCCACCGCTCTCTGGGAGAGAGAGTTCCAAAGACTCTCAACCCTCTGTGACAGGAAAGTTCTCCTCATCTCAGTATTAAACGGGAGACTGCTTAGGCAGGACTCTCTGTCGGCCGAGGATGAAAACAGGAAACGCGTCAGTTGCCGAAATCGCACCGGGCACTGATTTTACACCAAATTGCAATTCTCCGCCACCTCAGCAATGGCATCAATGCGTTCCAGAACGAACGTATGGTAAACACTGTTTACATATCATTAACGGGCCCGACTCGGCATTCTCCGGGTCTCCGCGATTCTCCATCTCCAATTGGCCGAATTCCTGTTGGTGCGGTACACTTGTGCTTTTAAAAATCATGAAATCAGCATTGTGGCTGATGAGGGAGAGAGAAGAATTAGGATACAGAGAGGCGCGACTATGGGCTGCCGGGCCGGACATTGGCTGGGCCGGCTGGGGTGGGGGGCAGGGCTGCCAGGGCTGGCGGGTGGTGATGGGGGAACAGGCCGAGTGGCCGGGGTGACCCCACTATGGGACCTCAGTGTCCAGGCACAGACCACCATTACCGCGGCCTGCAAGGCAGCTATCTTGTTGCGCATCCCATTGACCACCCACCTTGGCCCCTGATGCTGCAGCGTGACACCGGCTGTATGGGTGCCTCCACCGCCCCCCCCCAACCCCCCCCCCTCCACCACCCCCCTGAACCCCCCCCCACCACCCCCCTCCACCCCCCCCACCACCCCCCCCACCACCCCCCTCAACACCCCCCTCAACCCCCCCCACCACCCCCCTCAACCCCCCCCACCACCCCCCTCAACCCCCCCCACCACCCCCTCCTCCCCCCCTCCACCTCCCCCCCCACCACCCCCCCCCCTCCCCCCCTCCACCTCCCCCCCCACCACCCCCCCCCACCTCCCCCCCACCCCCCCTCCACCCCCCCACCCCCCCTCCACCCCCCCACCTCCCCCCCCACCCCCCCCCCCCACCCCCCCACCCCCCCCACCCCCCCCACCTCCCCCCCACCCCCCCACCTCCCCCCACCCCCCCACCCCCCCCCACCCCCCCCACCTCCCCCCCACTCCCCCCACCCCCCCACCTCCCCCCACCCCCCCACCTCCCCCCACCCCCCCACCTCCCCCCCCCACCACCCCCCACCTCCCCCCTCCACCCCCCACCTCCCCCCCCCTCCACCCCCCCGCCTCCCCTCCACCCCCCCTCCACCCCCCCGCCTCCCCTCCCCCCCCCGCCTCCCCCCCACCCCCCTCCACCCCCCCGCCTCCCCTCCACCCCCCCACCTCCCCCCCACCTCCCCCCCACCTCCCCCCCCCCACCTCCTCCCCACCCCCCTCCACCTCCCCACCCCCCTCCACCTCCCCACCCCCCTCCACCTCCCTACCCCCCTCCACCTCCCCACCCCCCTCCACCACCCCACCCCCCTCCACCACCCCACCCCCCTCCACCACCCCACCCCCCTCCACCACCCCACCCCCCTCCACCACCCCACCCCCCTCCACCACCCCACCCCCCTCCACCACCCCACCCCCCTCCACCACACCACCCCCCTCCACCACCCCCCTCCACCACCCCCCTCCACCACCCCCCTCCACCACCCCCCTCCACCACCCCCCTCCACCACCCCCCTCCACCACCCCCCTCCACCACCCCCTCCACCACCCCCCTCCACCACCCCCCTCCACCACCCCCCTCCACCACCCCCCTCCATCACTCCCCTCCATCACTCCCCTCCATCACTCCCCTCCACCACCCCCCTCCACCACCCCCCTCCACCACCCCCCTCCACCACCCCCCTCCACCACCCCCCTCCACCCCCACCCCCCCACCTCACCCCCCCCCCCCCCCCCCCCCCCACCCCCCACCTCCCCCATCCCAGCTCCCATCCCTGCCCCCCACCCTCCATCACACACCCCACCCACTGGTGGGGCATCACATGGCCCACTCATGGACAACACCCATTGTAGCACCTCCATGTAGCCCGTTGGAACTGATTTGGCACGGGGGTACGCAGCATGCTAACATGTCGGCCTTTCAACCCCTGCAGACAATTCATATTGGAATTCAACCAGCAATGGTGGCTTCCCTGCTAGCTGTTCAAGCAGGCGCTGCTCGGGGAGGAGGAAGCTGCAGCAGTGGAGCGTGCCCCAGAGGAACAGTGAGCAGCCGCCCAGGATGGAGATGTGGCTGCCCATCAGGCCAAGGAGGAGGAGGTGCAAAGGAGACGCTGCCGTTACACACGAGGCCTGATTGCCTCCAGGTTCACCGACTGGGGGTGAGGGAAAACTGGCCAAGGGTACGGACACTGCATCCCACCCCTTCGCCCACCCCGGCCAACCCCCTCACCTGCAACCCCCTCCATTATACAAACCTACTGAACTAAAGGGTGTGGGCCCTGGGTTGGCCGTAACACCGGGTCTGGTCCATGCGATGGAGGATGATGACAATCCACGCTGCGATGAGCTCTGGTGCTCCGCATCATATGGCAAAATCTGACTCTTGCCCACGGTAGCACTCTCCACCTTGATGATTGCTGCATGTGAGCTGGCCATTCCATCACACGGTCCCATCGGAAGTCTGGGTGACAGTGGTGGGACAGTCAGAGGGGGAGGGTAGGGAGCCCAGGGCACCAACAACGTCCACTCATTTGTCCCCTCCCCCGCACCCCCGCTCTGCCAGCCCAGACTAGCCCACCCCACCCCATACCCATCTGACAGAGAACCAAGGCAGGTTGTAACAGTGTTAACAGGTGTTTAATGTGTACAACTATTTACAGATACATGTCAACGTAACTTGTTTCTAACTTTCTTGCTTTACGGGCCCTAATGCTACATTTACCTGGATCCCCAGACAGTACATCAGAGGTGGAGGCGGCCTGCTGCGATACCTGGTGGTGGCTATCTCCTGGGCCGACCAAGCCTGGATTGGCCTGGCTACTGCTCGAGTGTCCCTGATGGCGAGGTGCTGCCCTGTTCTGCCCACTGTCGACTAGATGTGCGAGGGACAGGAGGGGGGGGGGGGGGCGGTGTCCAAGATGCTGTGGTGTTCCACCCCTGTGGGAGTCACCGGTGCAGGCCCCATCACCTCCTCCTCCCTTGGAGTGCCCGATGGCCCCCGGGATGTGAGCAGAGCTATCCTGAGGCAGCCCTGCCACCTGGTGCTGCCACTCCTGTCAGCCCACTCTAGTCTCGACCAAGGTCTACATGCTCACGGCCATGGAGTACAAGGAGTGGACTATCGCCGTCTGGGACTACACCACATCACCCATTGACTGTGCCTTCCCATTCTGGGTCTGTGCTGTGGTGTTCTTTGCGATTCGTGTCCTCAGGATGAATGTTGCAATGTTCACAACGATCACAAATGTTATGTTCATAAACAAAGCTAACATTTATTTACACTACTTAAATTAAGCTCAACCACTGACTCCTAAAGTAAACAATAATCTATTCTACAATCTATACTCAACTACGCTAGTCTCAACACTGTCTAATACTGTACTGAACTCTATCACTGCTCTCTCTAGCTCTCCACTCCAGCTCTCTCCTAGAGATATGTCAGTCACTGCATTATATACTTCTGTAATTAGCTCCCTCTAGTGGTTATCTACATCATTACATTAACCGTTTGTTATTTGTAAATTTCCTATAATGTCACATTCCCCCTTTCTTTGAGAGAAAAAAATATGTTCTAAATTCTTTCTGACACTTTTTTTTAAACATACACAGTGGATTCTATGTTCATACATTAAATTCCATGCTTTGAAAGTATTGTACATATCATTATTTTAGGTTCTTTAGAGTTATAGTCCTTCAAGCTTTTTCACAAATTCAGTGGGCGGTATTCTTCTCCCCCCGCCAGGTAGGAGAATCGCTGCGGCGCCGCACGAATCACGCCATGCCGCCCCGACCCCCGCACACCATTCTCCCAGTCCCCCGAAACCAGCGCCGCGCGAATCACGCCGGGCAGCTCGGAGAATCGCCGCAAACGGCGAGCGGCAATTCTCCGGCCCGGATGAGCCGAGCGGCCGCTCTGACACGACAGGGTCCCGCTGGTTGCTGCCGGCGGGAACTCTGCGGGAACGCTCAGGGGGTGGCGGCCTGTGGGGGGCGGGGAGGGGGGCTCCTTCACTGGGGCAGTCCTCCGAAGGGGTCTGGCCCATGATCGAGGCCCACCGATCGACGCACCGGCCTCTCCTCCCCGGGCTTACATTCCGCCGCGGCTTGCCCCTGAACACCCACGCCATATTGCGTCAGGGCCGGCATGCATAAGAAGTTCCCGGTGCATGCGCAGGATCGCGCAGCCAACTACGCATGCGCAGGATTGAGCTGCCCTGACTGCGCATGCGCGGGTTGGCGTGGTGCCAAATGGGGGCCGCGTAAGGACGCTGGAGCAGCGTGAACTGCTTCAGCATGTGCTGGCCCCCTGTGGGGGCCAGAATAGGTCGTGCCCGGGCCCTGTTTGCGCCGTCGGGAAACGCAACGGCGTTCACGACAGCGCGGGCACTTGGTCCGCGGAGCGAAGAATCGCTCCCCGTGTATTTGGTGGTGATCTTCTCGTTCTTTTCGCTCTTCTTAGTGCACTCATAGTGCCATCAGAGCTGTTCTGTTTGTGTAGTTGTTCATAATGCAGGTCACGAAACAAAGTTTCTGGTTTTGTTAGATGAGGTTCTGGAAATTTCATTGCACTTTTAACTTTTAGTAAAGCTTGCCTATTTCTTCGTGCTCCAGTGTTCCAGTTTCAGTTTGGACTATATATGACCTTGGTGGAACTTAAGACTTTAGCTGTTTCTGACCTGCCACCATTTGGATTTTTTATTCTTACAATATCACCTTCTTGGAGTTGTGGTAGCGGTTTCACTTGCCTGTTATAGTAGGCTTGCTGTTTGCACTGCTTTTGCTTGAGACATTGATGCATTAACTGTTCATTCTCATTAGGAATGGTAATGGCAAGTAACGTTGTCCGAATCTTCCTACCCATGAGCATTTGGACAAACCTGACGATAACGGAGTTGGTGAATTACTTAAGAGCGCTAATGACAAGTCCTTCTTGTCCTCATACACCTTCCTGAAGTGTTGCTTTATTATTTCAATGCCTTTTTCGGCTTTTCCATTAGATTGAGGATATAATGGACTGGTGGTAACGTGTTGGAAGTTGTATGCCTTGGCAAAGGACAACCATTCCATGCTACTAAAACAAGGTCCATTATCCGTCACTACTTTGACTGGAATTCCGTGTTGAGCAAACACTTATTTTGCCACTCTTATTACTGAGTGAGCAGTCGAATCTGACAACGTCATTATTTCAGGATAGTTAGAGTAATAATCTATAATGATTAAATAATCCTTTTCTCTGAAATAGAAGATATCGATCCCGACCTTTGCCCATGGACTTGTGGCGATCTCATTGGCCACAAAGGTTTCTTTGAATTGAGATGGTTGATGTGTTTTAACAGACACGTCACTCTTTCACATAGCTGTCAACATCACAATTGATGCCTGGCCAGTATACTGACTGTCTGGCACGTCTGCAACACTTTTCTATTCCTAGATGCACTTCATGTATCTTCTTGATATACTTGGTCTCAGGCAGGAAGTATCACAAAACTGTCCCCTTTTAACAGGAATCCGTTCATCACTGTCAAATCATCCTTGATGCTTTGAAAACTTTGACATCTGCCATCCTTCAGTTAGGTTTTTTTGTTGTCCTTTGCAGAATTGGGTCTTTTTCAGTTCCATCTTTGATCAACTTTATCTTTGCATCCGATGCAGGTAACATGTCTGCAACAAATGCAGCATGTGCTTCCACATTTGCCTGGTGTTTGATGCTGGTGCTCGTCGGTAGGTAGATTTATTTTCACTAAATTTGATCTAACACAGGGATCTGCATCAAGTATCGATGACTTGTCTTTGTCTACAATTTTGAAGTGTACTGGCATTCAGATGTCACCATGCTGCCACATAGAGCAGCACAAACCTCTGGTCATTATGGCATTGCCATTGTCATCTTTCAGTCGACAGGTTGATTTTCCTATTTCTGGAGAGCTGTGCACTTGTCTCAGATTGGCTTCAGTGAGTAAATTTGCCTGTGCACCTGCATCCAATTTGAACTGCACACCTGATCCATTTACAGTCAACGTTTACATCCAATCTTTTATTAAGTTGGAAATGTGAAAAAAATGATTTTTATTTTTATCCGGTGTATCAGCTCTATTTACCACTTCTGCTATGAAGTCATTCTGTATAGGAAAGTTTCAGGAATCATCATGAACATGTAAAATGTTTTCATTATGTCCTCTACTTTGTATGCTCTGGACCTTCTTATTTGTGTAAAATGATTTTTTAGCATTGATTTCCGTGTCGCTGAAGTTAAATGGCTTTGTGAGGCAAAATGATTGAGCTTGTTGCATTTTAAACATCTTTTACCGAATGCTGGGCAGTGTTTCTTTAAGTGGGCGTGGCCACAGCGTCGCCACCTCATCATGCTTGTGACGTCATGCTCAAATTTCTCATGCGCATGTGCAGAATGGTCGACTTTGGTTTGTGTTGTTTTTTAAAGTCCACATGTGCAAACTGGTCCTGCATATGCGCAGAATGGCCAACGCCCAGATTGCGCTTCCTTCTCAAGTACTCCTGCGCAAAAGGTCGCCTTCTGCAGTGCTCTGTTTGTCTAGCCGCGCCACAGCTTCAATGCCGTCAACCACGCATCCCAACTTCGCGCCCTGAGCTCAGCATACTCTTAGTGGATTGTTCATTAAATTTGCACAGATTTATGGCTCCTTCTGGAGACAGAATTGGTCTTCTAAACAATATTTCTTGCAATCTCATCAGAAACACGGAGGCAGATAGAAAATCTTCAAATTGCTGTTTAATGTTTTTCCAGTTTAGACTGAATTTCCCGGTGGTCCCGAAGTGTTCTGACCTTTTCTGACCTTCCATTTTGCGATGCGGATATTGATGCTATCTTCGAGATCTATGTAGCGGCTTGATTGTTCTTATTTTCTATCTAGACTCTATGCTAACTTTCTGCTCAATGCTTACTTTTAGGAATGCCTGGTACCATGTGGTATTCTTTGTGATTCTTGTGCTCAGGATGAATGTTGTCGTGTTTACAACGACCACAAAAGCTATGTTCATTAACAAAGCTAACGTTTATTTACACTACTTAAATTATGCTCAACCACTTACTCCTAAACTAAACAATAATCTAATCTACAATCTATACTCAACTAGTCTTAACACTCTATCTAATACTGCACTGAACTCTCTATCACTACTCTCTCTAGCTCTCCTCTCCAGCTCTCTCTCAGAGATCTGTGAGTCACTGCTTCATATACTTCTGTAACTAGCTCCATCTAGTGGTCATCTAAATAATTACATTAACTCTTTGTTAACTGTATATTTCCTATAATGTCACATGTGTCACATCAGTCAGTGGCTATACCATCTCCTTCTGGACTGGGTCTCTTCCCTCTGTATCTGTACCACTCAGCCAGTGTTTGGGTAATGCTGCCGATGTTCTCAGCCATGGCCTGCTGTGACGGTACCATGCTCAGAAGCGGCGCTGCGATGTTCAGGTGGCTCTGGCACATGGCTGCCTGTGAGGTGGAAACCCTGTCCTGGGCCCCTGAAAGCACCTGCACAGAATGCTGATCCATAGCCGCAACCCTCGCCTCCACCGCGGATGCCACCCGTGCCGTGTTGGCTTGGGTGGCATGCACAGTCCACCCAAGCTCCTGCACGCGGTTGCACTCCTCCAACTATGACTGGCTCTGTGACTGCATCTCCACAATCGATGGGACTGTCCATTTCAAGAGCCCAACACCCATCTGGACGGCAGTTATTCCCCGGAGTCGGCCCGCTCTCCGACCATCTGCCCCCTCGGGTGTTCCTATCTTCACCTGATGTACCGGATCGACTGTGTGGTGCTGACCCAGGAGCCTCTTCACAAGAGTGTCCAACCGAGATGAGTGTCTCTGGGATGGTGGACGGTGTTGGAGACAGTTGTGATGGGAAATCTGCGTCATCCTCGGGGAGGGCCTCAAAGCGCTGACGCTGTCCCAACGGCGTGTGGCGTACTCTTAGATGACGCCAATTTGGAGGGGGCGGAGCATCAGAAAAATGGCACCAGCCCCGATTCTCCGCCCGATTGCCAGTAATGATTTTGGCAAAAGGAAAATGCTGGAATTTATGGGACACTTAGAACATCTCAATGCAACCAAGCAGCGTGATCATGGAATTGTGAAAGGGAAATCATGGGCTGGATTCTCCGCAGTCCCGCACCGAAATTGCGTTTAGCGCGGGGGCGGAGAATCGAAGTTCCCGACCAAATCGAACCCTGCACCGCCCCAGTGATTCGAGCATTTTCCTTTTGCTAGGTGTTGGGCTAATTGACCTGTCATTCTCTGCTTTCTGTCTCTCTTCTTGAATAGAGGACTCACTATTTTCCAATCTTACACATTATCCCTTTCAACTGCTTTTAGTGTTAAACAATTGTTGTTCTTTTTTTTCAATCAATACATCATGAAACATTTTTGTTTTTAAAACCACAAATTAAAAATAAAGACACTGGCCCGGAAATTTCACAAGAGGACTAGGGAACCCACAGTGGAGATGATAAAGAATAGGACAAGCAACCAGGACTGGATGAAATAACAAAGTGATTATTGAAATAACAGGAGAACTAGGAACTAAAAATCTGACTTATCGTCAACTACAACACCTGCATTATTCCTGTACATTTAACAAAATCTGTTTTAATCGTGATATTGAAGATGTCTGGTGCAATGGAGTAGGAGATACCGAGAACAATCAGCCGAATGAGTCGTGTAGTAAAGATCATCCTCATAATCCTAAAGGCCAGAGGTAGAGGGAATATTCAGTCAGAGATTTCAAACTCTCAGTGTGGATTTGTAGTCATTAAATTAACCTAAGATGCAATCTATCTTTAAAAAACTTGGCAGAAAGAGCCATCAAATACAAAATGATCTTTATCTATGTTTTATTGATTATACTAGAGCCATTTGATGGCGTCCAAATTACCATCTCAGGAATTTGCTGGAAGACATCAACATTAATGGGAAAGATCTTTGATTCATTTAGAATATTTATTGAAATCAGATAGCGATGAACAGTTACGAGAAATAACTCAGTGATTGGAAAGCAATCTAAAAAGGGGTTGGACAAGGTTGTATTCCCTGACCGGATCCTTTCTCCCTGTACAGTGAAGTAAAGTCATCATAGTCCCAGATGACCAAAGGCTGTTTTCCCCTTTTGAGGGGGGAGAGCCGACTGGTGGTGATCTAATCTCAGGATCATCACACCTCAGGCCAGGGGCAAGGTTGGGCCTTCATGAATAAACTCTGCCACACCACCTGATCATGGGGGGGAGACTTTAACACATTCATCGACCCCGAGCTGGACCGGTCGAAGTCCAGGACAGGGAAGCGACCAGCAGTGGCTCAGGAACTGAAGGGTTTTATGGAGCAGATGGGGGGGGGGGGGGGGGGGGGGAGGTGGGCGGTGGATCCCTGGAGGTTCGTGCGGCCGAGAGCGAAGGAGTTCTCTTTTTTTCTCCCACGTTCATAAAGGTTTTTTCCCGCATCGACTTCTTTGTCTTGAGCAGGGCGTTAATCCCAAAGGTGGAGGGGGCAGAATACTCAGCAATCACAGTCTCCGACCATGCCCCGCACTGGGTGGATCTGCTGCTTAGTGAGGAGAGAGGACAGCGCCCACTCTGGAGACTGGATGTGGGGCTGCTGGCGGGCAAAGAGGTTTGCGGGCGGATTAGCAGGTACATCCAGAATTACCTGGACACAAACGATATGGGTGAGGTAGCAGCGGCAATGGCCTGGGAGGCTCTGAAGGCAGTTGTCAGAGGGGAACTCATCTAAATTCGATCTCATAGGGAAAAGAGAGAAAGAGCGGAGAGGGAGAGACTGGTGGAGGAGATACTCCGAGTGGAGCGGAGATACACGGAGGCTCCCAAGGCGGGGCTACTGAGGGAGCGGCGGAGTCTGCAGGCGGAGTTTGAACTGCTGACCACAGGGAAAGCGGTAGAACAGCTGAGGAAGGCAAGGGGGGCAGTATATGAGTACGGGGAGAAAGAGAGTAGAATGCTGGCACACCAACTGCGAAAGAGGGGGAGTAAAGAATAAGGAGGGTAACACGGTCTTGGATCCGGGGGGGGGGTGAACGGAGTCTTTAAGGAATTCTATAGTAAACTATACGAGTCGGAACCCCCGACGGGAGCGGATGGGATGAGGCAACTTTTGGACCAGTTGAGGTTTCCAAAGGTGGAAGAAGACCTGGTGGAGGGGATGATGGCCCCGATTGAATTGGAGGAGATTGTCAGGGGTATAGAGGGCATGCAATCGTGTAAAGCCCCGGTTACCAGGTAGAATTCTGTAAGAAATTTTCGGAAATATTGAGCCCAATCCTAATGAGGACCTTCAATGAGGCGAGAGAGAGAGGAACCCTCCCCCCAACAATGTCACAGGCTTTGATCTCACTCATTCTTAAATGAGGGAAGGACCCGGAACATTGCGGGTCATACAGGCCGATTTTGCTTTTAAACATGGATGCCAAACTGCTAGCTAAGATTCTGGCAACAGGAATTGAGGATTGCATCCCAGGGGTGATAGAGGAAGAACAGACTGGATTTGTTAAAGGCAGACAACTCAATACCAATGTCCAGAGACTTTTGAATATTATTATGATGCCCTCAGAGGGAGGGGAGGCGGAGGTGGTAACAGTGATGGACGCAGAGAAAGCCTTTCACCGGGTGGAGTGGGAGTACCTCTGGGAAACGCTGGGGAAGTTTGGGTTTCGTGAGGGCTTTATTGGCTGGGTGAAATTGCTGTACCACGCGCCTGTAGCAAGTGTATGTACAAACCGGCTGAGTTCGAGGTACTTCGAGCTTCATCGGGGAACGAGGCAGGTGTGTTCCCTCTCCCCGTTACTATTTGCCCTAGCTATAGAAATGCTAGCTATGGCGCTGAGAGCCTCGAGGAACCGGGGTGGACTGGTTTGGGGGGGGGGGGGGGGGGGGTGGAACATCAGGTCTCGCTATACGTGGAAAATTTGCTCCTGTACATTTCCGAACCTGTGGAGGGGATGGGGGAGGTTCTGCGGATCCGGAGGGATTTTGGTAGTTTTTCAGGGTACAAACTGAACATGGGAAAGAGCGAGTTGTTGGGATCCAGGCCAAGGGGCAGGAGGAGAGACTGAAAGAGCTGCCGCTCAGGATGGTCGAGAAAGGTTTTCGTTACCTGGGTATACAGGTGGCCAGGAAATGGGATGCCCTACACAGGCTCAACCTGACCCGGTTGGTGAAGCAAATGGAAGGGGACTTTGAAAGGTGGGACATGCTCCCGCTGTCACTGGCAGGGAGGTTGCAGACCGTGAAAATGACGTCCTCCCCAGATTTTTGTTTGTCTTTCAGTGCCTCCCCATCTTCATCCATAAGGCCTTTTTAAGCGGGTTAGTAGGATCATTACGGGCTTTGTGTGGCCGAATAAGACCCCGTGAGTAAGGAGATCGCTGTTGGAGCGCAGTTGGGGGCGGGGTGGGTTGGCGCTGCCGAACTTTCGCAACTACTACTGGGCGGCCAATATAGCTATGATTAGGAAGTGGGCGAGGGGCGGGGGGGGGGGGGGGGTCGCGGCGCGGGAGCAGCTGGAGGCGGCGTCATGTAAAGGTACTAGTCTGGGAGCTTTGATAACGGCTCCTTTGCCGTTCTCGTCGACCTGTTACTCCACAAGTCCGGTGGTGGTGGCGACGCTGAGGATCTGGGGACAGTGGAGGAGGTACAAGAAGGTGGAGGGAGCGTCGGTCTGGTCCCCGATATGTAACAATCACAGGTTTGTCCCGGGTAGGATGGATGGTGGGTTCCAGAGCTGGCAGAGGACAGGCATCAGAAGGATGGGAGATCTGTTCATAGACGGAAGCTTTCCCAGTTTGAAGGCACTAGAGGACAAATTTAATCTGCTGCCAGTAAACGCCTTTAAATATCCGCAAATACAAGCCTTCCTGAAAAAACAGGTAGTGGCCTTTCCGATGCTGCCGCCACTGAGGATACAGGACAGGGTGGTCTCCGGCACCTGGGTGGGGGAGGGGAGGGGAGGGTGTCAGATATCTACCAGGAACTACAGGAGGCGGAGGAAACCCCGGTGGAGGAGCTCAAGGGCAAGTGGGAGGAGGAGCTCGGTGAGGAGTTGGAAGCGGGTCTGTGGGCAGAGGTCCTGGGCAGGGTTAATTCCTCCTCATCATGTGCCAGGCTCAATCTAATTCAATTTAAGGTGGTCCACCGGGCACACATGATGGCAGAGAGAATGAGTACGTTTTTTGGAGTAGAAGACAGTTGTATGAGGTGCAAGGGCAGCCCTGCAAACCACGTCCACATGTTTTGGGCATGCCTGGAGCTTAAGAATGTTCTGGCAAGGGTTCGCGAGGGCAATGTCCAAGCTGCTTAACACACGGGTGGTGCCGTGTCCAGAGATAGCGATCTTTGGAGTGTCAGAAGACCCAGGGGTTCAGGGGGCGAAAGAGGCCGACGTCTTGGCCTTTGCCTCCCTGGTAGCCCGGAGAGGGATTTTATTAATGTGGAGGGACTCGAAGCCCCCGAGTGGAGTGTAGTGTTACCTACATGGCTGGGTTTCTCGCCTCGAGAAAATAAAGTTTGCCTTAAGAGGGTCTATGCTAGGGTTCTCTCGGAGGTGGCAGCCATTCGTCGACTTTCTAGGGAAAAATTAAAATGTCAGCAGCAGCAGCAATCCGTAGGGGGGTGGGGGTGGTGGGGTGGTGGTGGTGGGTGCGGCGAGTGCTTCATTGGGATGGGGTGGGAAGACTGGGTCGCGTGGGGGAATGTCTATTTCATTGTTATTGTATATTCTCATTTTGCAATGTTAATGTTCACTCTAGTTTGTTTTGTTATTATGGTTAGTCCTGTTTTATTAAGAAAAACTCTGCAAAACCTTAATAAAAATACTTTTTTAAAAAATGAATAAACTCTGCCAGTGTGGGAATTGAACCCATACTTTTTACCTCACTCTGCATCATGAACCAGATATCCAGCCAACTGGGCTAAACCGGCCCCCATCTTGAAAGCATGGATGGTATAAAGTTAAGAGGGAGAGTCATCTTTCAAAAATGAATGCACACAGTTGCAAAGTAAAGTGTTCGATATGGACCTACACTCAACTGGAAGAAAGTGTACACCACGGTCATGATCAAGAGAAAGGATATTCCAGTGTGTAGCCTCACAATAAATGGAAGAAAGTTAGAATATATCAATCAACTATCGAGGAAGCATGATAGCATTCGATGTAGAAGCAGCACTGAAATCTGAAAAGGATTGGACAAACCAGAAGTGTTTTAACAAAATTTATCAACATTCTCAGAAACTCCAGCTTGAGTCTGAAAATGAGAATCTGTGTATTAAAATGTTCCGTCTGGTCAGCAATGAATTATGGATGTGAAGCTTGAAGCATTGGGAGAGAGAAATAAAATAAAATAAACAGCCCCAAGATGTGATGCTCATGAAGGATCCTAAGAATAAGTTGGTCGGAGAAAAGAATCACTGAAGAAATATTGAAAGGTGGTAGAAGAATAAGAGAACTCTCAATCAAAGACAAATGATGTTCTTCAGACATTTTGCGCAGAAGGATTGAAATGCGTAACCACAATTGGAAGGATTAATGGAAGAAGAGCACGACAGCAAAGGAAGCAGCTCGACAACATCACGGCTGGCTTAACTGTAAGGGTCCTTCCTGCCAATTTCCTTATTTCCCTTTATTATGTGCTGTTATCATTTTGATTAATGGATGATTAATGTACATATATCTTTAAGTCAAGCACCAGAGAGAATGGAAATTCAGGAAGTTGTAATATAATGTATGGGCTGCAAGCTTTGGACAGAAAGACCCAGACTTTGTGGCACTCGAGACATTGGGTGGGACTTGGTTTGATTGGTTGGCTGGTGGCCAATGAATGGGCCAAAGGGCTGTATTCTGCCTGGTAACAGGCTTCTGTTATGGACCAGGGTTTAGACAGCCCCAAAGTCTATCATGGAGTTCACCTGACACACAACTTTTAATAGATTTTGGTTATGGGCCCACTCTACAGGTGTGGCGCAGCAGAATTCTAAAAGTATTTTTTAAAGCAAAACAATGTTTATTCTGTGAACTCAGTTAACCTTTTTAAAACATATAGTGAACGTCTTAGCAACCATCAATTCAAATACAACCCCCAAAGAACACAATGCTCTTAAGTCATCCTTAAACTTTCCTTTTAGCATCCATAAGACAAAAAGAACCCTTTGTACAGAAAGACATCAGGTTTAACTTCACTACTGAGAACAGTTGAAATCACCAAATGGACATTCATAAGCTTGCAGAGATTCATACACATCGTGCTGTGACTGCAGCGTCTCCAAAACAAAACTAAACACACCCTGTAGCAAACAGCCTAAAGCAAAAGTAAAGCAGACAGCCCAGCTCCACCTACACTCTGACATCACTGATAAACACCCATGAATGTTTGATCCTTTCAAACTCCATGTATGTTTGACCAAATTCTTTCCTTCAATTTCTAAACCTTTGTAGGCTTCAGTTCATATCCACCGAAGATGGATTTTTTTCACCTCCTCATATGTCCCAGATACCTCCTCTGGTAGTGATGCAAACACTTCATTAGCCCTACCTACCAGCTTTGTTTGAATCAGTAATACCCATTTGACCTATGGCCATTTAATTTGTTTAGCTACCTTCTCAAATGAAATGAAAAAGGCTTCTACCTCCTTCTCATCAAACCTTTGCACTGCGTGGACATATTTAAATAGATCCCCACCAAGCTTTCAATGATGAAGCTTTCTCACTATGCTCATCACTATCCTCCAACTGTACATTGCCACTTACGTCCACCAATTTTAACTGACTGTCATGTTTCATAGCCATTTTCTGATGTTGAAACTCTCACTCTCTTTCTTTCTCCTCTCTCTGTTTCTTTTTCCTCTCTCTCTCTCTTTCTTTTTCCCTGAACTGTATCTCTCTTTCTCTTTCCTTTTGTTCTGCTGGGGCTATTCTTTCTGATTTCCTTTCTTCTATCTCTTTTTCTTTTTCCGCTCCATCTCTTTCTTTCTCTCTTTTTGCTTTTTTCTCTCTCCCTTTCATATTCAAGCTGCTTTATTTCTTTCTCATGTTCCATTTGTTTAATTTGTAACTAATTTAATTTTAATTTGCCATTTCCAATGAGTCAAACTGCATCTCAGGCAATTTTAAATGCATAATTGCCTCATCTTTTCGCATTTTGTCAGGTAATGTCTGTCTTGTCTATGTGTGTGTGTGTGTGTAGGGGGTGGGGCAAGCTTAAGTGGGGGATTAGGCATTAGATAATAGTTAATCAGTTGTATTTGTTGTATATTTCATAATATAAATAAATAGTAATTGTGTTTAAACTTACAAACCTGGTGACTGCAGTTATTGGGCAGCCAAGGGCCAAAGACTTCTAGTATTTTTCTAAGAGTTCTTGGTTAATTCTACTATGTTTTGACTTTGGGTCAAATGAGGATGGAATTGGCTGCGCTCTAGCCCAGGGGACCGTCACGTAATCTGAACACCAATACCCACTACTGCTATGATCTGAACATTTGAGAGACGACGGTCACTCTCATCACTCGACATGTCACTTTGACAAAGACAAAATTAACTCTTTAGAAACTGGGTTGACCATAGGGGCTTTGAGAGCAGACATTCATTTAGATTGTAATTTTAGGAATGTTACACATCCCCTTTGAGGTACACGGACGTGGCTGGACATCCATTATTAATCCAGGGCTGTATGTTCCAGTACATTTTATGATTCCTCAAATCCTACATTACCTGCAGAGAATGGGATGAAGGCTTCCTGTTTCACAAGCTGCCCCTCCGGGTTGAGGAAGTGACCCGGATTAAACTGATGTGGAGTCGACCAAATGTTCTCATCAAACATGGCGGAGGTAAGGTTTGGAATGATCATTGTTCCCTGTAAGGCATTAGAAAAATAAGACCCGTTAGAAACATAGAAAATAGGAGCAGGAGGAGGCCATTCACCCCTTCGACCCGGCCCTGCATTCATTATCATTATGGCTGATCATCCAACTCAATAGACTTATCCCGCCTTCCTCCAATATCTTTTGATCCCCTTGGCTCCAAGTGCTATATCTAACTGCTTCTTGAGAATATGCAGGGTGGAATTTTCCGTGGGCCAACGCAGCTATCAGTAAAGGTGATTGGGTGGAGAATCGGCTGTGAGGCTGTGAAGCCAAAATCGTGGCGAGTGCCAGGCTCACGGCAATTTTCAATGCTCCGGAGTCTCGACAGCGACATCAATGCGCTCTACTCATGTACAGTAAACACCCGTTTACATATCATAGGCGGGCCCGGCCCGGTATTCTCCGGGGCCTCTGCGATGCTCCGCCACCGTGGGGGGGAATTCCAGATGGCAAGTGTCACTTGAGCTTTTAAAAATTGGGAAACAGGCGCCATGGCTGATGAGGGAGAGAGTGGAGGTAGGACACGCAGAGGCTGCTGGTCCTGCTGGCGAAGGAGGACTGGAGGGTTTCTTCCAAGCCCGAGGGGGGGGGGGGCGCAGTGTGGGGGTAATGGAAGTGATGGGGGTGATGAGGGGTTGGGCCATGGGTTTGGGGTGACCTCCCCATGCAACTTGGATGTTCAGGTACAGACCATCATTGTCACGGCCTGCAAGGCAGCCATCTTGCTCCACATCCCACTGACCGCCCACCGTGGCCCCTGGTCATGCGGATTGATACCAGCCGTTATAGTACTCCAAACCCACCACGCCACCCCCCCCCCCTCACCTCAACCCCCATCAATCCACCCCCCCCAAGCCGGCCATCACCCTCTGGCAGGGCCGCATGTGGCCCATCCAAGGGTAACAATCTCAGTAGCCTCTGTAGGAGGGTGCCGGACAGGAGCCGCAGTGCGTACTGCTGGCATGGGTAGTGCCAGCCACCGGTAGCCCTGACAGGAGGGATTGGTACCAGGGCCAGAGGCCCACACGGTGCCGGGCACTGACGGGCCAGGGGTGTGTTGGGCAGAGTGCCGGGATAATGGCTGGGGGTGGATGTGGGGATGGGGGACATGTGGGGGCAGGGGCTGCAGTGTAGCCCGCTGGACCTGGTTGGATATTATTATGGGCCAGGGTTTAGAGAACACCAAAATATATTATGGAGTTCACCTGACACTCACGTTTGAATAGATTTTGGTTATGGGGAGCAGAAGGGCCCACTTTACAGGTGTGATGCAACAGAGAACTAAAAATATTTTTTAAACAAAAACAATGTTTATTCTATGAATCCAGTTTACATTTTATAAACCCACAGTAAACATCTTGCCAACTACCAACACTGATAATTCCCACAGATACAATACTCTATAGGTAACCCTTAATAACTTTCCGAACAACATCCATAAGTCAAAACCCCTTTTTAACAAAGACAGTAGGTTTGCTTTCGTTACAGAAACAGGTATTACTTTGAAATTATCAAGTCATCTGGAGACATTCTTTAGATTGCAGAGAGAGAAGTCAATACACACATCTGCTTGGTTTGAATGCAGCTCTCCAACTGAAAACAAACTAAGACACACTGCAGCTGCTAGCTCTTAACGAAAGTAAAAGCAGAGACAGAGCTCAGCTCCGCCTGCACAATGACATCACTGCAGCTATCTGATGAAACATACTTATCTTAAAGGGACTCTCACATGACAGTATGGGGGTATGCACCATGTTAATATGTCTGCCTATCACCCCCTGCAGACAATGGAGTTCAGAATTCAACCAGGAATGGTGGCCTTCTTCCTAATCGCCCCAGCCCTGGGGGATGAATTGAGGCTGTATAAGTTGGATCTGCTCGAAGAGGACTCTGCAGCAGTGAAGCCTGCCCCAGAGGAACAGGAGGCAGCCGGTGAGGATGGAGAACTGGCCACTCAACAGGTCGACGAAGAGGAGATGCCGCCTAGGCCATGTGTGTACTGGCAGTGCCTGTCATTTGAGGACCTGCCGGACCGAGCATTCCGTTGAAGGCTCCCGCTGAGCATGCCTCCCGAAACGTTTATGTGGTAGGGTCCCTGCAAACACTGAGTGGGGACCTGTCCGAAATCTCACAGACCTCGGTGCACAGATGCATCCGCGCCATCATGGAGCAGCCTGTGCCTGGTCAGAGCAATACATCAAATCCAACGTGGAGTGAGCCCATCATGATGCCCGGGCAGCGGGGTTCACTGCCATCACCCTGAAGCCCCAGGTTCAGGGGGTGATCGATAGGTTGCATGTCCCCCTACAAGCACCGGCCCATGACAGGCCGCTCTACACAAACTGAAAGGGGTTCCACTCGATGAACATGCAGCCGATGTGTGATCTGGTTAGTATACACGACGGCTTCATCCTGGCATATTCAATGGTCCCTGACCTCTTCGAATCTTCCGTGTCACCCTCACCGTGCCCCCCCCACCCCCCCCTCCCAGCAGCTAGAGGCTTGGCTCTTGGGTAACTGAGGTTTCAAACTGAGGTTATCCACTGTGGTTGGAGCTGATGACGCCTATCCGGAAGCCACAGACCAACGCAGAGACCCACTTCAATAACACGCATGCAGCGACCAGGGGCGTGATCGAACGGGGCTTCAGCAACCTGAAGATGCGGTTCAAGTACCTGGACTGTTCTGGTTGGCCCCTCCAGTATAGCATTAGGAGGGTCTCCCACATCGTGGTGATCTTCAGCGTCCACCATAACTTTGTGCAGCAGAGGGCGAGGTGCTGGCGGAGGAGGATGAACAGCAGTCCTCATCCGACGAGGGGGTTATGGGGGAGGCCAAGAATGGGCAGGACATGCACCCGGGTAGGCACGGAAGGCCACATGTGCACCGGGGCCGACACGCACGGGAAGCTCCAAACGCTTCCAGGTTCACCGACTAAGGCGACTGGCCAACGGCACAGACATCCCTCCCACCCCCATACCACCATACCCCCTTCCACGGCCAACCACCCCCTCCTGTCAATACCCGTCCTGTGCAACAACCCCCAGGGCAGCATGGTAGCACAAGTGGATAGCACTGTGGCTTCACAGCGCCAGGGTCCCAGGTTCGATTCCCTGATGGGTCACTGTCTGTGCGGAATCTGCACATCCTCCCCGTGTCTGCGTGGGTTTCCTCCGGGTGCTCTAGTTTCCTCCCCATGAACTCTGGTGCTCCGCAACATTCGACAACACCTGACTCCTGCCCACGGTCCTACTTTCCACCATCCACCTGGGTGATCCCTGCATGCGACCTTGCCATTCAGTTCCATCGAACCCCAGGTGTGGCAGACATGGGGACCGTGGGTGGGGAGTGAGAGCGATGGGATACCGGTGCGGTGAGCTCTGGCTGAACTGCAGTCCCTGAGCCAAGCCAACCACAATGTCTGCCCATTCCCACCGCCCCCCCCCCCGTCCTCTCTGCGGCCAACCCAGACCAGCCTATCCCTCACATGCTGCTGACACAGCAGCAAGGCAGGTTGTAACGTTGTGCACAGATGTTCAATGTGAACAAATATATAGAGATTTGTGCCCTAGCCCCTGGGTGGGATTCGCCGTTTATGAGACTAGGTATTGATGCCAACGCAGAATTTGTGAGGCGGGATTCACTGTTGGCCGACCCCAAAATCGCAACACGCGATTGGGTGGAGAATAGCCTCGAACGCCAAAATGGCGGTAGGCGCCGGTTTGACCCCAAATCCTGATGCTCCGGCACCCCAAAAATGCTGTAAATGCATCGCTCGCCGCACGGCGTTGAGGCGCCATTGGCATACCATTAGTGGGCCTGACCCTCTATTCTGTGGGGCCTCTGCGATTCACTGCCACTGATGGGCCGAGTTCCTGATGGTATGGTTCACTTGTGGTCTGAAATATCATGAACCTGACATCATGGCTGCTGAGTAAACAGGGAAGAGATAGGACATGGAGTGGAGTAACTGGGCTGCCGGCCCTGACACTGGCCGTGCTAGCTGCGGTGGGGGGGCCCCTGTCAGGGCCGGGTGAAGGGGGGAACAGGCCGAGTCGCCGGTGTGCCCCCCCGCACAGGACTGCCCAGGCACTATCCACCATTACGGCGACTACCTTGCTGCGCACCCACTGACCACCCACCTTGGCCCTTGGTTCTACACAGTGACAGTGGCCATAAGGGTGCGCCCACCACCACACCCCACCCCCTGCCACAGCGCTCCCCCCCCAACCCAAAACACCCCATCCAACCGGCAGCCGCTCACCGGGGCACCACCCAATGCCATACCCTTAGCGACCCCCAGTGAGGGCAGTGGCAGCCAATTGTACCCCTAGCAGCAGGGATGGGCGCTAGGACCAGGGACCCCTCACGGTGTTGGCCTCTGACAGGGCAGGTGTGAAGGGATAGGGGATAGACATGCAGGGGCGGAGCCCGCAATGCCTACTGGGGCTACCGTGTAGCCTATGGAACCTGGTTGGGAACTGGAGTATGCACATTGCTACCATGTTGGCCTTTCACCCCCTGCAGACAATGGCGTTTGGAGTACGACCAGCAATGGTGGCCGCCCTGATGATGGTTGCAGCTCTGCGAGATGGCCTGCGGCTGTATGAGCG
This sequence comes from Scyliorhinus canicula, assembly GCF_902713615.1. Taxonomy (NCBI): domain Eukaryota; kingdom Metazoa; phylum Chordata; class Chondrichthyes; order Carcharhiniformes; family Scyliorhinidae; genus Scyliorhinus; species Scyliorhinus canicula. The sequence continues at coordinate 109,799,803 of NC_052157.1, read as the reverse complement.
GAAGGTGCTCGAAGAGGAGGGGAAGCTGCAGTAGCGGAGCAGAGAGCAGCAGAGCGGGCTGCAGAGGAATGGGCTGCAGAGGGGCATGTGGCTGCCGCACAGGCTAGAGGGCCAGCTGCTTATCAGGCCAAGGAGGAGGAGGAGGTGCCAAGAAGGCGAGGCATGAGGCCTCGTGTGTGCCGGCAGTGCCTGTCATTCGAGCCTGCCGGACCGGGGATGTCGTCAAAGACTCTGGCTGAGCAGAGAGAGACAGTGCGACACATCTGCCAGATGATGGCACACTTGGCACCATGGGTCTGGGGGAGGACACCCGCTCCCGGTGACCATGAAGGTGACAGCCGCCCTGGAGCTTTTATGCCAATGGATCATTCTAGTCTCCGAGTGGTGACCTGTCCGGGATCCCACAGAGCTCGCTGCACAGGTGCATCCGCACCGTCATGGTGGCCCTATATGCCCAGGCCGATCAATAAATGCATTTCGATGTGAACCGAGCCCACCAGGATGCCCGGGCAGTGGGGTTCACCGCCATTGCTGGGATGCCCCTGATCCATGGGATGATTAACGGTATGCATATCACCCTACGGGCACCTGCTGATAACAGACTGCACTACAACCGAAATGGGTTACACTCAATGAACATTCAGCTGGGCTGTGACCATGAGCTGTGCATCGTACACCTCTGTGCCCGATATCCGGGCAGTGTGAACAATTCCTTCATTCTGGCACACTTGGCAATCCCTGGCAAGCCCTGGCTGAGGGGTGGCGCCTTGCCGACAGGGGTTACCCGCTGTGGCCGTAACTGATGATACCCAACCAGAGGCCAGAGACCAATGTGGACATCCGCTACAACGGTGCCCATACAGTGACCAGTGGTATGATCGATCGGTGCTTCGGCATCCTGAATATACGGTTCAGGTACCTCGACCTTTCTGGAGGTGCCTTCCAGTATGATGCTGAGATGGTTGCCCGCATCATGGTGGCCTGCGGCATCCTCCACAACATCGCGCAGAAGAGGGACGATGTGCTGGACGGGGAGGATAAGGAGGAAGGGCATGACTCCTCCATCGAAGAGGATGCGGGGGAGGGGGACAATGAACAGACTCGGGGGCCCACGCAGACAGGGGAGGCTGCACGACTTGTGCGCCAGGGTCACTGACCATGAGACACTGCCTCCAGGTTCACTGACTAGGAGTGTGGGGGGGGGTTCTGGCCAGGGGCACGGACACCGCATCCCAAACCCATTCCCCCTTACTTCCTACCCCCCTAAACCGCCCGCTTGTACCCCCCTCTGTTACACATAGTTGTAGTGCTACAAGGTGGGTGCCCTGGGTAATCAGCAGCAGCGGGTCTGGTCCATGGGATGAAGGATGATGACAACCCGCTCTGCGATGAGCTCCAGTGCTCCACATCGTCTGACTCATGCCCACAGTAGCACCTTCCACCTGGGTAATCCCTGCCTGCGAGTTGGCCAGTCCATCACATGGTCTCATTGAATCCCTGGGGTGTGAGGGTGAGGGGTGTGTGGGGGTGAGGGGGGAAGGGGGTGTGGTGTCGGGGTGAGGGGGGTGAGGGGGTAAGGGGGCGTGGTGTCGGGGTGAGGGGTGTGTGGGGGTGAGGGGGGTGTGGGGGTGTCTTGACACACGTGTCATGGGCAACCGCAACTCAGCAGGGTCTCAGAACTCCCTTTCCTCTGGGCCACCTGCCCCGTTCAGGGCCCTCTGCGTGGGCATTGTAAGGGGCCGCAGACCCCGCGAAACTGGCCCCGTTTTTCGTGGAATTGATTGCGTTTCACGTGGCGCTGGTGCTAGCCCATTAAAAGTTGCTGGATAAGTGCAGCCGATTTATTTGTCAAAACTCCACACATCCATCAACATTTAGTCTCAAAAGCGATCAACATTACTCTCAAAAACAGTGATTAGCCTCAAAAATGGTGACCCCAGCCAGTGGATCTTCAAGATAGAAAAACTGGGGCCGAACCTGCACCGATTTCGATACTGTTAAGGGTCCAGCACCGGCGCCACGTGGAACACAATCAATTCTAATGAGAAGCGGTGCTGTATTCACCGGTTTCGCTGTTCACACTCAAAAGCTGACAAGTTGCAGCCGCATGTACACACTGCAGTCCCCACACACTCCAATGCAGCCAACAAGATGGCAATAAGGAGAGCGGCACCAAGGTTCGCAGACGCAGAGCTCGAGACCTTCTTGGACGCCATGAAGGAGCGGAGGATGACCCTGTACCCCGGCCCAGGAAGAAGTCTGCCAGCCGCTGCCATTCGCCGTGAGTACAGTTGGCAGCGGCCGTGGGTGCCATGGGCAACATCGTCCGGACCAGCCAGCAGTGCCGGAAAAAACTGCAAGACCTCCTCAGAGCAGCCAAGGTGAATAGGCAGCACTGTGGCCCGGCATCAACCCCTGTCCCACACAACTGTAACCGGTCCCCGCACCCGGAGGGTGGGCGAACCTTCACACTGCACCAAATGCTGGTACCCATACTGGCCGCCATGGCCGGATGCCCTGGCCACTGAGGCCACCAGCTATCCACCCCCTAGGCTACATGCATCGGACTGTCTAACACTGTTGTTTTCTGTTCCCGCCCAGGAGAAGGCCGTGCACAAACGTCGGGAGCAGGGGAAAACAGGAGGGGGGCCACCGTGCCTGCGGCCCCTCACAATGGCAGAGCAGAGGGCCCTGGACGTGATCGTCCTGCCCAGAGGAATGGAGTTTGGCCATGGGAAAAGAAGAGACCTTGCTGAGTTGCGGTTCCCCGTGACACAAGTCAAACACCCCTCCCCAACCCCGCCCCACCCACCACCCTCACACCCATACCACCCTCATGTCACCCTCACCCCCACACCACTCTCACCCCTACACCACCTTCATCCCCAGATCTCATGCAACACCACCACCCTCTACCCTCATACACCCCCGGCCAGCGGTCTAATCATTTGTCTTGTGTCTTGCAGGACCTGCTGGAGGTGGGTGCATCAGGCACCCCCCGCCCCCAGCCAGTGCCACCGCCAGAGCCCCACCGTGAGCCGAGCAGCTCAGACACCAGCCCTCCGCCTGAGACTCCGGACACCCCGGAGCTCGGGTCGGCAGATGTCAGTGATTTTCCGTCACAAATACCTCCAATATCCTCCCCCATACCAGACACTCAACTCGGTTGGGCACTTGATGCACTATCAATTACCACAAAGACGAGAGTAGTGGAATAATCAAGGCTTTATTGAGCAAAGATGTTGTGCCTCCTGTAGCTGCAACCAGAATGGCTGCAGCACCGGCGAGCATGCACATTTATACGCCCCCTACTGGGCGGAGCCAGCAGGCCCGGATTTACCCATGTACCTCTAGTATATGTGTCTTACCGTAATACATGTATTACTCCTAGTAGTGACTACCACATTCACCCCCTGTTAAAAAAGAGTCCGGCGGGGTTGGTGGAAAAATAATTACAAGTTCAGTCTGTCGGGGGCCTTGACCCTCCTCTGCGATCGCCTCAGTCCTGGTGGTGATGTGGGCGCCTGGGGAAGGCAAAGAGACGTTCATGGGGGTTTTCGTTTGTCGTGGTGCAGAGGAGCGATCAGATGGAGTGGAGTGTGTCAGGGAGGACCTCCTGCCAGCGGGAGACCGGGAGATTTTTAGACCACAGGGCCAGCAGGACTGCCTTCCAGACTGTCCCATTCTCCCTCCCCACATGTCTGTTTCCCCGGTGGTTGTAGCTGGTCATCCTACTCATAAAGGAGGATCCCTGATCGCTGTGGACAGAGGTGGGGAAACCGAACAGTGTGAAGATGCTGTGAAGGGCTTTAATGACTGTGGCAGAAGTCATATCAGGGCATGGGATGGCAAAAGGGAACCATGAGTGCTCATCGACCATAGAACATGGAACATAGAACAGTACAGCACAGAACAGGCCCTTCGGCCCTCGATGTTGTGCCGAGCAATGATCACCCTACTCAAACCCACGTATCCACCCTATACCCGTAACCCAACAACCCCCCCCCCCCCCCACAACCTTAACCTTACTTTTTAGGACACTACGGGAAATTTAGCATGGCCAATCCATCTAACCCGCACATCTTTGGACCATGTTAAGGAAGTATGTGTTGCGGTCGGTGGAGGGGAGGGGCCCTTTGAAGTCGATGCTGAGACACTCAAAGGGGCGGGAGGCCTTCACCAGTGGCGCTCGATCTGGCCGGTAGAAGTGCAGCTTGCATTCCGCGCAGACCTGGCAGTCTCTGGTGACAATCCTGACCTCCTCAATGGAGTAGGGCAGGTTGCGGGCCTTGATGAAATGGAAGAACCGGGTGACCCCCGGTGGCACAGGTCAAAGTGGAGAGCCCGGAGTAGGTCCACTTGTGCTCTGGCACATGTACCGCAGGATAGGGAGTCAGGGGCTCGTCGAGCTTCCCCGGGCGATACAAAATCTCAAAATTATAGGTGGAGAGCTCGATCCTCCTCCTCAAGTTCTTATCATTTTTGATCTTGCCCCGCTGTGTATTATTGAACACGAAGGCAACCGACCGTTGGTCAGTGAGGAGAGTGAATCCCCTGCCGGCCAGGTAATGTCTTCAATGCCGCACAGCTTCCACAATGGCTTGGGCCTCCTTTTCGACAGAGGAGTGCCGAATTACGGAGGCATGGAAGGTGCGGGAAAAGAAGGCCACAGGCCTGCCTGCCTGGTTGAGGGTGGCCCGATTTTTCCACCACCCCCGCCGGACTCTTTTTTAACTATGCCCGATGCATCGCTCTCGACCTGGAAGGGGAGGGACTCGTCGACCGCATGCATCGAGGCCTTGGCGATGTCTGCCTTGATGCGGTTGAAGGCCTGGCGGGCCTCAGCCGTCAGGGGAAAAACTGTGAAATGAATGAGTGGGCGGGCCTTGACCGCATAGTTATGGACCCACTGGGCATAGGAGGAGAAAAACCACAGGCATCGTTTCAGGGCCGTGGGGGAGGGGGAGTTCCATGAGGGGGCGCATGCGGTCGGGGTCGAGCACCTAGAACTCCATTTTCCACGACATAGCCAAGGATGGTTAAGCGGTTGGTGTGCATTTCTCCTTATTGTACGTGAGATTAAGGAGTTTGGCCGTCTGGAGGAATTTTAGGAGGTTAGCATCATGGTCCTGCTGATCGTGGCCGCAGATGGTGACGTTGTCTAGGTACGGGAAGGTGGCCCACAGTCCGTACCTGTCAACCATTTGGTCCATCTCACGTTGGAAGACCGAGACCCTATTAGTGACACCGAAGGGAACCCTAAGGAGGTGATAGAGGCAGCCATCTGCTTTGAACACATTGGCAGTCCTCCGGAGATGCCTGGTGTATAGTTGATTGACTGGCCGAACGTAATGCCCCTTCAGGAGCTCCATTGCTTCGGAGTAAGTGGGCACATCCCGGATGAGAGGAAAAATGTCAGGGCTCACTCGTGAATAAAGGACTTGGAGCTTCTGCAAGTCCGAGGGTTCCTCAGCAACTGTTCGGAGGTAGCTTTCGAAGCAGGCTAGCCAGTGGTCAAAAGCGGACGTAGCATTGGCTGCTTGTGGGCTCAGCTGCAGGCGATCAGGCTTGATGCGAAGATCCATCATTTTAAAAATCTTTGCTCAATAAATTGATGCACTATCAATTACCACAAAGACGAGCGTTGTGGAATAATTGAGGCTTTATTGAGCAAAGGTGTTGTGCCTCCTGCAGCTGCCACCAGAATGGCTACAGCACCGGCGAGCACACACATTTATACGCTGCCTACTGGGCGGAGCCAGCAGGCAGGGATTTACCCATGTACCTCTATTATACGTGTCTTAACGTAATACATATAATACTGCTCATGGTGACTACCACAGCACTTTAGTGAAGAGGCTCCTGGGACACTATCTGGTGCTCATCACACAGTTAACCTGGTACAACTAGCGGAAGTAGGAGCACCCGAGGGGGCGGATGGTCGGAGGGTAGGCTGATCCCAGGGACGAGCTGCCATCCACTTGGGTTTCAAGCTCCTGGAACCATCAGTCCCATCTATGGTGGAGATGCAGTTGCAGAGCCAGGGACTGCATGAGGGTTTCTGGTGAGCATCCAGCACCTGCAGGCGCAGTTGGATGAGCCCAACCGTGTTGCTATGGGCCAGGGTTTAGAGAACCCCAAAGTGTATCATGGAGTTCACCTGACCCACAATTTTTAATAGATTGTGGTATGGGGAGCCCACGGCCCACTCTACAGGTGTGGTACAGCAGAAATAAAAGGTATTTTGTAAAGCATATTTACATGACACACTCGGTGAGTCTTCCATCTATCTGATATTTTTACCACATAATTCACCTCACTTAATTTCCTTTCAATCTGATACGGTCCACAAAACCTAGCTTTTAAAAGGTTCACCTACCACTGGTAACAATACTAAAACTTTTTCTCCACTGGCAAAATTACAAACTTTGGATTTCTTGTCCGCTACCCGTTTCATCACATGTGCAACTTTCAAATGTTGTCTGTCCAATTCATCTGCGCTATTTATTCGTTCTCTAAAATTTGACACGTAATCCAATAATGTAATTTCTGATTTCTCACTCACCAACTTTCCCTTAATCAATTTAAGTGGTCCTCTTACCTCATGACCACAAATTGGTTCAAAAGAACTGAATTTGGTTGACACATTAGGTGCATCCCTAATTGCAAACAGTACGAATGGAATTCCTTTATCCCAATCCTCTGGATAATCTTGACAATAAGCCCTCAACATTGTCTTTAATGTCTGATGCCACCTTGCTAAAGCTCCCTGCAATTCTGGATGGTACGCAGTTGATTTAAATTGTTTTATTCCCAAATTATTCATAACTTCATTGAATAATCTCGAGGTAAAATTTGATCCTTGATCCGATTGTATTTCTGTGGGTGGTCCATATCTAGTAAAGAATTTAAGTAACTCATCCACAATCTTTTTAGCTGTAATATTATGTACTGGAATGGCCTCTGGAAACCTAGTAGACACATTCATTATAGTCAAAAGATATTGATTCCCACTTTTTGTTTCAGGAAGCGGTCCTGCGCAATCAGTTAGGACCCTTGTAAAAGGTTCCTCCAATGCTGGAATAGGTATTAAGGGTGCTGGTTTTATCACTGCTTGAGGTTTCCTTATCACTTGACATGTGTGACATGATTGACAAAATTGAACTACATCTTTATGTAGTCCAGGCCAATAAAAATCTTTTTGGATTTTAGCTTGAGTCTTCCTTATTCCCAAATGACCTCCCACTGATACCTCATGTGCAACACGCAACACGTCCTTTCTATACCCTACCAGCAATACTACTCGATGAGCTTCTGCCCACTTTTCATCTGCCTGCAGTAAAGGTCTCCATTTTCTCATCAAGACATCACTTTTACGGGTATACACTCAGATTCCTCTTCTGTGTATGCTTTCTGATACATCAGTTTTGTTTCTACATCGTTCTGTTGTAACTCCGCCAATTTTCCTGAACTAAAAATATCTGCCTCATCCTCCACCTGTTCTTGTTAAAGATTGACTGACTAGCTCCCGTATCTCTTTTTTTTTCTGCCCCGGCCTCTCCTCTCCCTCCCGTATCTCTTAAAATTGTGACTTCTTTACCTGCTCCTCCTGATACACATGAGTAAACTTTACCCACACAAGTAAATTCTTTAAAGACATCTGGCAGCTTCTTGTTATGTTACTGGAAAGAATGCTAGAAGTCGTCCAGTAGTTGAAGGAAGGTTTATTGTGCTCCACAACTTAAATGATTGCGTGAGCTCTTGCTTACAGAACTGCACTTGTAAAGGTTACACTTCTCTATCCTCTGCAACTAGGCCTGACCACACTAGCAGCCCTGAGCTCACTTCCGTCCCTGTTCTCCTCACCGTCTGTTCAGCCAAAGTCAGGGGGAGGGCCTTCGGCGTCACTCTTATACGTCCCCGTGCTGCCCCCTGGTGGTATTTCCATTTCCCATCAGCCTCTTCTGTACACATTCAAGTGAGGATCACTACACTTCTTATCAATCACCTCTTGATCAGGCTGTACAATCTTTTGCACCTCCTTCACTTCACTTGGACTTTCCTTTACCACTTTAAGAAACCCCACTGTCTTATCCTGTTTTACCACATTAGCCTGCCCAGTGCTTTTCTTCAACCACCAACACTGTGACTTTACATGGCCTAGTTTATTGCAGTGGAAACATTTGAAATTTTTCATGTCTCTTCCACCCTCCTGGATTTCTTTTTTAATCTGAGGTACACTCTCCTTATTATCTCCCATCCGATCACCTTTACCTTTACCAATTGAGTAATTCTCATGTCCCCAGTTTCTATCCCTCACAAGCTGAAACTGATGTCAGAAACCAGACTTTGATTAATGAACTAATTCATAATCATCTGCCATTTCTGCTGCTAATCTCGCAGTTTTAACCCTCTGGTCTTCCACATGAGTTCTCACTACATCAGGAATTGAACTTTTAAACTCCTCCAAAGGATAACTTCTCTGAGAGCTTCATACGTTTGGTCTATTTTCAAAACCCTTATCCACCGATCAAAATTACTCTGTAATCTGCTGACAATGCATGCCATCCAGGCCAACATTTCACGGGTGGCATCTGTGATGGCATCATTGGGGATGACAGTTTCGGCTATGGATCAGCATGTCCAAGGCCAGGGGAATTCTGTGCAAGTGCTAGCCGAGGCCTGTGGTGATAACCACTGTAGTGATGTATACTTGCAGTAGGGGGATGTATGCCTGTACCTGTAATACAGGTTCCTCCGGTAAGTCCCTGCCGGCTAGCTCCGCCCACAGGGAGCTTGTGTATTATTATGCGTGTGAGTCACTCAGTCTCTAGTCTTCAGTTGCAGCCGGAGGAATAGCATCACACAGCAATAAAGCCTCGATTGAACTTGTCTCTCATCTTTGACTGTAATTGTTAGCACCACAATTTATTGTTGTGTGATTTTCCGTACACCATGGATACCAAAATCAAGCCTGACTGTCTGCAGCTGGATCCGCAGTCGCCTCACGCCAGGAAAGACTTTGTTCACTGGCTTGCAGTTTTCGAGGCCTACATCTCTTCAGCGGACCCTCCCCCGATGGAGGCTCAGAATAAGCAACTCCTGTACTCGAGACTCAGTTCCAGTGTCTTTCTGCTAATTTGAGATGCGACTGACTACACCAGTAGCCAGAGCTATGGAACTGCTCAAGGAGAACTATGCACAGTCGACGAACACCCTGTTTGCGAGGCATCAACTCTCTACTCGCGTCCAGCAGCCGGGTGAGTCGATTGAGGACTTCTGGAGGGCCCTTATACCTCTGGTATGAGACTGCGATTGCCGGGCCCTCACAGCCTCGGAACATTCTGACTTACTCAAGCGCGATGCCTTTGTTACAGGCATTGCATCGGACCCCATCCGGCAATGACTGCTGGAAGGGGCCGCCCTCGACCTCGCGGCCACAAAGACTCTGGCGGTTTCAATGACGGCTGCCTCCTGTAGTGCGCGATCTTACTCCGCTATCCACTCGGCCCACCCGTCCTACCCCTCGTGGACCCCGCAAACGGCCCCCCAGGCCCACCCGTCCTACCCCTCGTGGACCCCGCAAGCGGCACCCCCAGCAGCCGCCCCCGCGCACTACGCCTGCGCTTCTCGCCGCACCGCACTCCCTGGGGGTTCCCACTGTTACTTCTGCGGTCAGCAGAAGCACCCTCGCCAACGCTGCCCGGCCCGCACCACGACCTGCAAAGCTTGTGGCAAGAAAGGCCACTTTGCAGCGGTGTGTCAGTCCCGGACGGTTGCCGCTATCGCGCCCCGTTCCCCTCACCTCAGCCGATCACACAATGGGTCCTGCCGTCCGCTTCCTCCGACCCCACGTGCGATCAGTGGGCGCCGCCATCTTTCGCCGCCCCGCCACGTGCGGTCCATGGGCGCCGCCATCTTCATCCCCCCACCGCCATGGTCGTTCCATGGGCACCGCCATTTTGTCTCGACCCCACAACGTGCGCTCCATGGGCGCCGCCATTTTGTCCGCCGCCACCTTCTCCCACACAGGTACTCCAGACGCCGCCATTTTTTCCTCCCGGGACGGGGCCACAGGACACGGATCGCTACTGCTCCTCGTCGGACTAATCTGACTCTACTGCCGATCGTCTGCTACTCGCCTCCATTACGCTCAACCAGTCGCGTCCTCGCAACCTGGTACCCTCTTCCACATCGGTGCTGGTCAACGGCCACGTGACCTCCTGCCTCATCGACTCCGGGAGGACCGAGAGCTTCGTCCACCCAGACACGGTAAGGCGCTATTCCCTTGCGGTCCATCCCGCCAAACGGCAGATCTCTCTCGCCTCCGGTTCCCACTCTGTCCCGATCCGTGGTTTCTGCCTGGTTAAACTTACTGTACAGGGCGTGGAATTCGACCGTTTCCGTCTGTACATTCTCCCCAACCTCTGCGCGTCACTCTTACTAGGCCTGGATTTCCAGTGCAACCTCCAGAGCCTCACCCTCAAATTCGGCGGACCCCTACCTCCCGTCACCGTTTGCGGCCTCGCGACCCTCAAGGTCGAGCCTCCCTCACTCTTTGCCAATCTGACCGCAGAATGCAAGCCTGTAGCCACCAGGAGCAGACGGTACAGCACCCAGGATAAGGCCTTCATCACGTCCGAAGTCCAGCGGCTGCTTCGGGAGTGTATCATCGAGGCCAGCATCAGCCCTTGGAGAGCCCAGGTGGTAGTGGTTAAGATCGGGGAGAAGCACAGGATGGTCGTGGACTACAGCCAGACCATCAACCGGTACACGCAGCTCGAAGCGTACCCCCTCCGCCGCATTTCTGATATGGTCAATCAGATTGCACAGTACCGGGTCTTCTCTACTATTGACCTGAAATCCGCCTACCACCAGCTCCCCATCCGTAAATCGGACCGTCCATACACTGCCTTCGAGGCAGACGGTCGTCTGTACCAATTTCTTAGGGTCCCTTTCGGCGTCACGAATGGGGTCTCGGTATTTCAACGAGAAATGGACCGAATGGTTGACCGGTACGGACTGCAAGCCACCTTCCCGTACCTCGACAATGTCACCATCTGCGGCCATGACCAGCAGGACCATGACGGTAAACTTTCTAAATTCCTCCACACCGCATCTCTCCTTAATCTCACGTACAACAAGGAGAAGTGCGTGTTCCGCACAGACCGCTTAGCCATCCTCGGCTACGTAGTCAAAAACGGACTAGTGGGGCCCGACCCCAACTGCTAGTGCCGCCTCATGGAGCTTCCACTCCCCCAAGGCCCTCAAACGCTGCCCTGGGTTCTTTTCTTATTACGCCCAGTGGGTCCCACAATACGCGGACAAGGCCCGCCCACTTATCCAGTCCACACATTTTCTCCTCTCGGCGGAGGCACAACAGGTCTTCGCCCGCATTCGATCTGACATAGCCACGGCCGGGATGCACGCAGTAGATGAGACACTGCTTTTCCAAGTGGAAAGCGACGCTTCAGATGTCGCACTTGCCGCCACGCTGAATCAGGCAGGCAGACCCGTGGCATTCTTTTCACGCACCCTCCACGCCTCCGAAATTCGACATTCCTCTGTTGAAAAGGAGGCCCAGGCAATCATTGAAGCGGTGCGGCACTGGAGGCATTACCTGGCCGGCAGGAGATTCACTCTCCTCACTGACCAACGGTCGGTAGCCTTCATGTTCAACAACAGGCAGCGGGGCAAGATCAAAAACGATAAAATCTTGAGGTGGAGAATCGAGCTCTCCACCTATAATTACGAGATCTTGTATCACCCCGGCAAACTCAACGAGCCCCCAGATGCCCTCTCCCAAAGGTACATGTGCCAGCGCGCAAGTCAACCAGCTCCGTGCCTTGCACGAGAGCCTTTGCCATCCAGGGGTCACTCACTTGTACCTTCTAATCAAAGCCCGCAATCTGCCCTACTCCGTCAAGGAAGTACGGACAGTCACCAGAGACTGCCAGGTCTGTGCCGCGTGCAAACGCACTTCTACTGGCCAGACCGCGCGCGCCTGGTGAAAGCGTCCCGCCCCTTTGAACGCCTCAGCGTGGACTTCAAAGGGCCATTCCCCTCCACTGACCGCAACACCTACATCCTTAGTGTGGTTGATGAATTTTCTAGGTTCCCCTTCGCCATCCCATGCCCGGATATGACGTCTGCCACCGTCATCGAGGCCCTGGATTCCATTTTCGCCCTGTTCGGTTTCCCCGACTACATCCACAGTGACAAGGGATCCTCGTTCATGAGTGATGAGCTGCGTCATTTCCTGCTCAGCAGGGGTTTCGCCTCCAGCACGACGACCAGGTACAACCCCCGGGGAAACGTGCAGGTAGAGAGGGAGAACGGGACAGTATGGAGGGCTGTCCAGCTGGCCCTACGGTCCAGGATCCTCCCAACCGCTCGCTGGCAGCAGGTCCTCCATTCCATTTGGTCACTACTGTCAACCGCAACTAACAGTACACCCCATGAACGTGTTTTTGCCTTCCGTAGGAAGTCTACATCCGGGGTGTCGCTCCCGACGTGGCTCACGACTCCGGGCACAGTCCCTCTCTGTAGGCATGTCCGGGTGTGTGTGGGGGTGCAGCGTGTGGGTGTGTGGAGGGGGCAGTCTGGAAGGGGCAGTGTGGGAGGGGGCAGCGTGGGGTGTGGGGGGGCAGTGTGGGAGTGTGTGGAGGGGGCAACATGGGAGTGTGTGGAGGGGGCAGCGTGGGGGGGGGGTGTGTGGGGGGAGAAGCGTGGGGGTGTGTAGGGGGGCAGTGTTGGGGTGTATGGAGGGGGCAGCGTGGGGGTGTGTGGAGGGGGCAGTGTGGGGGTGTGTGGAGGGGGCAGTGTGGGGGGGCAGTGTGGGGGTTTGTGGAGGGGGCAGTGTGGGGGGTGTGGGGGAGGGCAGAGTGGAGGTATGTAGGGGGCAGCGTGGGGGTGTGTGGAGGGGCAGTGTGGGGGAGGGCAGCGTGGAGGTGTGTAGGGGGCAGCGTGGGGGTGTGTGGAGGGGCATGGGGGTGTCTGGAGGGGGCAACGTGGGGGTGTGTGGAGGGGGCAGTGTGGGGGTGTGTGGAGGGGGCAGTGTGAGGGGGGCAGTGTGGGGGGTGTGTGTGGGGGGGCAGTGTGGGGGGGCAGTGTGGGGGGTGTGTGGAGGGGGCAGTGTAGGGGTGTGGAGGGGGCAGTGTGGGGGGTGTGTGGGGGGGGCGGTGCGGGGATGTGTGGAGGGGGCAGTGTGGGGGTACATTGTGGGGGTGTGTGGAGGAGGAAGTGTGGGGGGTGTGTGGGGGTGTGTGGGCGGGCAGTGTGGGGGTGTGTGGAGGGGGCAGTGTGGGGGGGTGTGTGTGGGGGTGTGTGGAGGGGGTGTGTGGGGGCAGTGTGGGCGGGTGTGTGGAGGGGCAGTGTGGGTGTGTGTGTGTGTGGGGGGGGGTGGAGGTGGCAGTGTGGGGGTGTGTGGAGGGGGTGTGTGTGTGGGGGTGTGTGGAGGGGGCAATGTGGGGAGTGTGGAGGGGGCAGTGTGGGGAGTGTGGAGGGGGCAGTGTGGGGGGTGTGGAGGGGGCAGTGTGGGGGTGTGTGGAGGGGGTGTGTGGAGGGGGCAATGTGGGGGGCAGTGTGGGGTGTGTGGAGGGGGCAGTGTGGGGGTGTGTGTGTGGGGGAGGTGGAGATGGCAGTGTGGGGGGAGTGGAGGGGGAGTGGAGGGGGCAGTGTGGGGTGTGTGTGTGTGCGGGTGTGTGGAGGGGGCAGTGTGGGGGGGTGTGGAGGGGCAGTGTGGGGGTGTGTGTGTGTGGGGGGGGTGTGGAGGGGCAGTGTGGGGGTGTGTGGAGGGGGCAGTGTGGGGGTGTGTGGAGGAGCAGTGTGGGGGGTGTGTGGGGGGTGTGGGGGGCAGTGTGGGGGGGTGTGGAGGGGCAGTGTGGGGGTGTGTGGAGGGGCAGTGTGGGGTGGGGGTGTGTGGGGTGTGTGGGGGAGCAGTGTGGGGGGTGTGTGTGTGCGGGTGTGTGGAGGGGCAGTGTGGGGGTGTGTGGAGGGGGCAGTGTGGGGGTGTGTGGAGGAGCAGTGTGGGGGGTGTGTGGGGGTAGTGTGGGGGGGGGGTGTGGAGGGGCAGTGTGGGGGGTGTGGAGGGGCAGTGTGGGGGGGTGTGGAGGGGCAGTGAGGGGGGGTGTGGAGGGACAGTGTGGGGGTGTGTGGAGGGGCAGTGTGGGGGTGTGGGGGGCAGTGTGGGTGTGTGTGTGTGTGGGGCGGTGTGTGGAGGGGGTGTGTGTGGAGGGGGCAATGTGGGGGGCAGTGTGGGGAGTGTGGAGGGGGCAGCGTGGGGGGTGTGGAGGGGGCAGTGTGGGGGTGTATGTGTGGGGGAGGTGGAGATGGCAGTGTGGGGGGAGTGGAGGGGGAAGTGTGGGGGTGGAGGTGGAAGGGGCAGTGTGGGGGTGTGTGGAGTGGGGTGTGTGGAGGGGGCAGTGTGCGGGAGTGGTGTGAGTGGCGGGGTGGAGGTGGAAGGGGTAGTGTGTGGGGGGGGGTGTGTGGGGGCAGTGTACGGGGTGTGTGGGGGGGGCAGTGTGGGTGTGTGTGTGTGTGGGTGTGTGGGTGTGTGGGGAGAGGGCAGTGTGGGGTGTGTGGGGGTGGTGACACACATGCCATGGGGAACCACAACTCAGCAGGGCATCACATGCCCGATGCAGATCTTCGCCTCGGCAACTGCCCGCCCCCCCGGACCCATCAATCAAGTTCAGGGCCCACAATTCAGCTCCGTTCCAGGGTGGTCTCCCTCCAGTTTTCGCCTGCTCACGACTGTTGTTCTCCTGGGAGGTGGGGAGGGTAGACAGAGTGTTAAACAGTTGGACGCATGCAGCACAGGGTGTGGATAACTGGTGGTCTTAGTGGCCAGCGTTCCCTGCCATGGTGGCCGGTATGGGTACTGGGAGGCAATTCAAGGTAGGTGTTCAGTTGCTGTCCATGGGAGGAGGTTAGTTCCAGGGGCACAGTGCTGCCTACTCACCTGGAGGTCCTGAGGAGGTTGTTTCTTCTGGCACTGCTGGCCGGTCCTAATGGCGTTGTCCACGGGGCTCACAACTTCTCCCACATGCACCCAGACCTGGTGCACGGCGGTGGGTGGCAACTGCCTCCCCACCCCTTGGTACAGTTTTGCCCACCTCTCCTCCACTGCGTCTAGTAGGATCTCCAGTTCCGCATCATTGAATCGGGTGCCGCTCGACTTGCTGCCATCTTGTTGGCTGGGATGATATGTGTGGGGAGTGCAGTGCTCACATGTGGCTGCACATTGTCAGCCTCTCAACTGGCAATCCCAAATCCAGCGAATCAGGCACCATTTGTCTTTGGGATCGGTTTTGTTCCACGTGGCGCTGGTGCAAGCCCCTTAACGGTCGGTGGATTGATCTGGGAACAACGGCGATCTGCTGTTGTTGAACACCACCGATTCAGTCTCGGCGTTAACATTTAGTTTCTATCATGCAGAATTTTGCCGACAATGTTTTAGCCTCAACTACTTTCAGTGGTAGTGAATTCCGCAGGCTCTTCATTCTCTGGGTGGTAAAGTTTCTCCTTGTTTCTGTCCAAAACGGTCTACCCAATATCTCAGATTGTGACCCCTGGTTCTGGACACCGTCACCATTGGGAATAATCTTCCTGCATCTACTCTGTCCAGTCCTGTTAGAATTTTATAGGTTTCTGTGAGATCCCCCTCATTCTTCTGAACTCTAGTGGATACAATCATAACCGACTCAATGTGCCCTCGTAGGCCAGTCCTGTCATCCCAAACATCAGTCTGGTAAATCTTCTCTGCACTCCCTCTGGATCACGAATATCTTTCCTCAGATAAGGAGATTAAAACTGCACACAATGTTCCAGGTGTAGTCTCATCAAGACCCTGTATAATTGCAGCAAGACATCCCTGCCCCTGTACTTGATGTCTCTTGCTGTGAAGACCAACATACCATTTGTCTTCTTCACCACCTGTTGCATTTACATGCTTACCTTCAGCGTTTGGTGTACGATGACACCCAGGGCTTATTGCACATTCCCCTCTCCAAATTATGGCCATTCAGATAATAACCTGCCTTCCAGTTTATGCCACTAGAGTGGACAATTTTACATTTATCCTGTCATGTGAGAGTACCTTTAAGAAATGGATGTTTAAGCAATATACCTTTAAGAAATGGAGCAGGTCATATTACTGAAGTGATGTCAGAGGGTGGGGGAGCTCAGCTGAGCTCACGTCTGCTTTTGGTTTCAGTTTGAGAGAGCAGTGGAAAAGTGCCTGGCTGGTTTGAGGAGAAAGCTGGGAGTTTTTGAGTGTTTTGCAAAAAGCTGCAAGAAGAAAACACAGAACCGGTCTGGTAATGTCTGAAAATCCAAAGACTAAGTATATTGAATGTAAAGTCATGTCTGTTGTTAACGGTGAAGTCTTTTGGAGGTTTGAAGGAACATTTTGAGGGATTATTTAGTGTTGTATTATTTTCGGGGTTATCTTTGAAGTAAGGGGTGTTAAGTGATCCAATGTTTATTTCAAAGGTTAAGTTGAATTCATGGAATAAACATTGTTTTGTGTTTAAAAACCCACGTGTCCATAATTGTGATACCACACCTGGAGAACAAGCCATGTGCTTCAAAAGCAACAATCCATTAAAGGGAAAGGTTGGTTGAACTCTGATACATTTTGGGGTTCTGAAAACACCGCTCCCATAACAATTGGGGACTCGAGGGGGATAAAAGTCTTATCTATTGGATTGGCTTTTGTGAACTTAAAGACAGTGAAGGATTGTTGCTTTTCCGGTGTGGTATTTTAGTTTAAGTGGGGAGAGTTTTGTGAACAATGGCTCTTTCGGAGGCTCAGAAGTTTTTGGGGGTGGACGCGGTAACACATGATACCTTATGGACAGAGACTAAAAACAGACTGTTAGGTTTGTCAAAAGCATTGCAGTTAACACTGCTGAGCAAAATACGAAAAGATGAGGTACTTAACGCGGTATCTGCGCATTTACGTTTGCCTGTGAAACATTCTGACTCATTAGATATGGCAAAGCTCCAGTTGCAGATTAAGCAATTTGAACATGAAAAAGAAGTAAAGCAACTTGAACATGAAAAAGAATTAAAGCGGCTTGAATGTGCAATGAAAGAAAAATAAAGAGATAGAGATAGAGAGGAAAAAGAAAAGGAGAGAGAGGAAATAAAAAAAGAAAGAGATAGAGAGGAAAGGGAAAAAGAGAGAGTTTGAACTTCAGAGAATGGTTCTGAAACATGAAAATCAGTTAAAATTGGCAGACACAAAGGGACACGTACAGTTGGAGGAGATGGATGAGGATAATGAGACAGAGCATCATAGTCGAAGACGTGGCGGGGATCTATTTAAATATGTCCAAGCATTGCCAAGGTTTGACGAGAAGGAGGTAGAAGCCTTTTTCATTTCATTTGAGAAGGTAGCTAAACAAATGCAATGGCCACAGGACATGTGGGTATTACTGATTCAAACAAAGCTGGTAGGTAGAGCTTGTGAAGTGTTTGCATCACTACCGGAGGAGGTAGCTGGAACATATGAGGAGGTGAAGAAATCCATCTCAAGTGCATATGAGCTAGTGCCTGAAGCTTACAGACAAAGGTTTAGTAATTCAAGGAAAGAATTTGGTCAAACATACATGGAGTTTGAACGGCTCAAGCAGAGTAATTTTGACAGTTGGTTAAGGGCTTTGAAAATAGACCTAAAGTATGAAGCTCTCAGAGAAATTATACTTTTGGAGGAGTTAAAAAATTCAGTTCCTGATGTAGTGAGAACTCATGTGGAAGAACAGAGGGTTAAAACTGCGAGATTAAGGGCAGCACGGTGGCCTAGTGGTTAGCACAACCGCCTCATGGCGCTGAGGTCCCAGGTTCGATCCCGGCTCTGGGTCACTTTCCGTGTGGAGTTTGCATATTCTCCCCGTGTCTGCGTGGGTTTCGCCCCCACAACCCAAAAATGTGCAGAGTAGGTGGATTGGCCACGCTAAATTGCCCCTTAATTGGAAAAAATAATTGGGTAATCTAAATTTTTTTTAAAAAACTGCGAGATTAGCAGCAGAAATGGCAGATGATTATGAATTAGTTCATAAATCAAAGATTGGTTTCTGACATCATTTTCAGCCGGTGAGGGATAGAAATTGGGGACATGAGAAATACTCAAGTGGTAAAGGTAAAGGTGATCTGATGGGAGACAATAAAGAGAGAGTACCTCAGATTAAAAAGGAAATCCAGGAGGGTAAAAAAAAAGAAAAGTTTCAAATGTTTCCACTGTAATAAACTAGGCCATGTAAAGTCACAGTGTTGGTAGTTGAAGAAAAGCACTGGGAAGGCTGATGTGGTAAAACAGGATAAGACAGTGGGATTTGTTAGAGTGGTAAAGGAAAGCCCAAGGGAAGCAAAGGAGGTGCAAACGATTGTACAGCCTGATCAAGAAGTAATTGTTAAGAAGGTGCCAGATGTCTTTAAAGAATTTACTTGTGTGAGTAAAGTTTACTCATGTGTATCAGGAGGTGCAGGTAAAGAAGTCACAATTTTAAGAGATAATGTTGAAAACCTTCTAGAAGTCCAAATAAACTATATTTACTGGCTCCCTCTCAACTCTACTAGTTACATCCTCAAAAGAATTCCGATAGATTTGTCAAGTATGATTTCCCTTTCATAAATCCATGCTGACTGTCTGATCCTGCCACTGTTTTCCAAGAGCACCCCACTACCGGAGTCAGGCTTACTGGTCTATGATTTCCTGTTTTCGTTCTACATTCCTTTTTAAATTGAGGGGTTATATTAGATACCCTCCAATCTGTAGGAACTGTTCCAGAGTCTATAGAATCTTGGAAGATGACTGACAAAGCATCCGCCATTTCTCTAGCCACTTCCTTAAGTACTCTGGGATGAGGATTATCAGGCCCTGAGGATTTATCAGCCTTCAATCACATCAGTTTCCCATTTCTCTACTCAGACTAATATACTTCAGTTTCTCCTACTCATTAAACACTGTTACTCAATATTTCTGGCACGTTATGTGTGTCCTCCTTTGTGAAAACGGAACCAAAGTATATATTTAATTGGTCAGCCATTTCTTTGTTCCCATTATAAATTCCCCTGTTTCTGACTGCGAGGAACCTACATTTGTCTTCAACAATCTTTTTCTTTTCAACTACCAATAGAAACTTTTACAGCCAGTTTTTTTGTTCCAGACAAGCTTACTCTTGTATTCTATTGTCCGCTTCTAAATCAATCTTTTTGTCCTCCTTTGCTGAATTCTGAACTGCTCCCTAACGTCAAGTCTGTTGTTTTTCTTTGCCAATTGTATGCCTATTCCTTGGATCTAATACTATCTCTAATTTCCTCGTAAGTCATGGTTTGGCCACCTTTCCTGTTTTACCTTTGTGCCAGACAAGAATGAATAATTGTTGCAGTTCACCCATTTGCACCTTGAAGTTTCCATTGCCCAACCACCATCATCCCTTTTAGTAAGAAATCCTGCAACACCAGGTCATCCGATGAAGGAGCTGCGTTCCAAAAGCTAGTGATTTGGAACAAACCTGTTGGACTTTAACCTGGTGTTGTAAGATTTCTTAATGTGCCCACCCTAGTCCAACACCGGCATATCCACATTATCCCTTTAAGTAACATTTCCCAATCTATCATAGCCAACTCATGCCTCATATCATCGTAGTTACCTTTATTAAGATTCAGGAACCAATTCTCAGAATCATCTACATCACTCTCCATCCTGGTGAAAAATTCCATCATGTTATGATTGTAGTGATCCTCGCCTGTGTGTGTACAGAAGGGGCTGATGGGAAATGGAAGTACCACCAGGGGGCAGCACAGGGACATATAAGAGGGACGCCGAAGGCCCGCCCTCGCCCACTTGGACCAGAGGGTTAAGGAGGCAGGACGTGGAAGTTGAGCTCAGGGCTGCAAGTCTTTTGGGCCTAGTTGCAGAACATTGAAGAGCAGTATATTCTCAAGTGCAATTCTGTAACTTATTGTGGAGCACAATAAACCATCCTTTAACTTAAAGACGACTTCGAGCATTCTTTCAAGAAGCATAACATGGTACAGGAGTGGCTTCTCTGAACAGAAGGAACCAGCGCTACCAGCAAAAGCAACAGCAACAGGCAGGCCACCAGACTTTGCAGCCTCTCGACTCCAGACGACCTTCTGAAACAATGGAACACACGCTACTTCCAGGGCCAATGAGAACTACAGGTAATTTAAATTACAACTGGAAAATGTTTAAACAACAGTTTGAGATGTACTTATCAGCTCAGGACTTACACGCAGCCACCGATGACAGAAAAATTGGACTTTTACTCAGATCGGCAGGCCAGCAGGCGGTAGACATCTATAACTCTTTCACATATGCTGATACTGAAGATAAAACCAAGTATCACGTGATAGTCGCGAAATTTGATGAACCCTGTAAATCTCAATCCAATGAGATCATTGAAAGATTCACCCTGCATCACAGAATCCAAAAAAACGGGGAGACTATCTCCCACTTTGTGACAGATCTACGCTTGCTAGCACAAGGCTGCAACTTCGGTGATTTAACAAACTCACTCATCAGAGATCAGCTGATCTATGGTCTTTCCGATGGAAATCTAAGAGAATCACTAATACTGCAAAACGATTTAACACTTAAAACCACCATAGATAAATGCTTACTACAGGAGCAGAAAAAGCAGCAGTTACTGGAGCTATTTGAAAGACATTCATTGCAAAACACTCACCACGAGGCAGATATAAAGATGCCTCTCCTCACAGGCCGTCTCTTCCGTTCTCCGGCCCGTCTGCGCATGCGCATCATCCCGAAAGACGCGATCCCGGACGTGATCGGTACGCACATGCGCACTTCTCGCAATACCGGCCCCGGACTGAAAACCGCACTGCGCATGCGCGAACGCAACATACGCATGACGTCATGACGTGTCATTATTGTGGCTCCTCCCATTTAAAAGGGCAATGTCCTGCTCAAGGAAAAAGGTGCAGAAAGTGTTCAAAAATGAATCACTTCGCCTCCCAATGTCAGTCCACAGCCAAATATCACTCAACAATGCAACGGCACGGAAACCTGAAGGTCCGCACAGTTGATGTAATGAACACTCCGGCACCCGAAGACTATTTTTCCGACCACGAAGAATTCAACTCCTGGGAGAACACGTACAGCATTGGAATTATAAACGCCACAGCGGAACCACAGGAGCTGACGACAAAACCTCGACACGTGCATGCCATCAACTCTGCAAGCGAATGGACTGCTACGGTGCGACTCAATGACTTCCCCATCACGTTCAAGCTGGACACGGGAGCCTCAGCAAACTTGATGACGAGCAAAGACCTCGCAGCCGTCCCAGGGACGCACGAGATGTTACCTGCCGCATGCAAGCTCACTGACTACAACGGAAACCTGATCACCTCAAAGGGATCCTGCCACCTACAAGTTGCCAACAACACGGTCACAACAGGACTACGATTTGAAATTGTAGATGAAAAAAGATCCTCACTGCTAGGTGCTCAAGCCTGCAAGGATTTGCGGCTAATTCAAAGGATCTTCATGCACGCGGCTGAATCATCACGCATTGCCGATGACATACAGCTGCTACTCAGCGGGTACCCCGACGTCTTCTCGGGCATGGGTACGCTACCCTACACATACAAAATCCTGCTCAAAGAGAATGCCATACCGGTCGTTCATGCCCCACGGAGGGTGCCGGCTCCATTGCGGGACAAGCTAAAAGCTGAACTTCAACGTCTCCAAACTCAAGGCATCATCTCACGAGTCACACAGCCGACTGACTGGGTCAGCTCGCTGGTGTGCGTTAAGAAGCCGTCTGGTGAACTCCGGATCTGTTTAGATCCCAAAGATTTGAATAAGAACATTCGCAGGGAACACTACCCTATCCCCAAGCGAGAGGAGATAACGAGCGAAATGGCACAAGCTCGCATCTTCACCAAGCTTGATGCCTCACAGGGTTTCTGGCAAATGCTGCTCGTTGAGTCCAGCCGCCTGCTCTGCACCTTCAACACGCCGTTTGGAAGGTACTGTTATAATCGGATGCCCTTCGGCATTATATCTGCATCCGAAATATTTCACAGAATTATGGAGCAGATGATAGAAGGCTTTGAAGGCGTCCGTGTCTATGTGGATGACATCATAATATGGTCAACGACAGAGGAAGACCATATTGCGAGGGTGAAGCAAGTCTTCCAGTGGATCCACCACTTTGGACTGAAGCTCAACCAAGCCAAGTGCACTTTTGCACAGTCCTCGCTGACCTTCCTGGGCGACACAATATCAGAGCACGGGGTGAAGCCGGACGCTAAGAAGATCGCCGCAATTCAGAGCATGCAGAGACCACAGGACAAGAAAGCAATCCTAAGATTCCTGGGATTCATCAACTTCCTTGGTAAATTCATACCGAACCTAGCAGCACGGACGACGGCGTTGAGGAACGTGACAAGGAAGGACACGGAGTTTGCCTGGACCCAAGATCACCAAGATGAATGGGATGATCTGAGACACCAGTTGATGGCAGCTCCAACGCTCGCATTTTTTGACCCGGCAAAACCTACCAAGATCTCCACTGACGCCAGTCAACATGGAATTGGTGCTGTGCTACTGCAACAGAATGACCAGTCGGACTGGGTCCCAGTGGCTTACGCTTCACGACGATGACCGCCACAGAGTGCAGGTATGCACAGATAGAAAAGGAGTGCCTAAGTCTAATCACAGGCGTGACCAAATTCCACCACTATGTGTACGGTCTCCCCACGTTTCTCGTGGAAACTGATCATAGGCCGCTGGTCAACATCATCGACAAAGACCTAAATGATATGACACCGCGCCTACAACGCATGATGATGAAGTTGCGAAGGTATGACTTCACGCTGGTATACACCCCTGGCAAGGACCTTGTGATAGCTGACACATTATCACGAGCCATGGACGCTGACAACCCGCCACTGGCTTCCATCAATGATGTGGAAGCTCATGCACAGTGGTGCAAGGAGACACACCCGGCAACAGACGAGAGGCTGCAGCAAATTCGTCAGGCAACACAGGAGGACGCCACCCT
The DNA here is from genome assembly GCF_902713615.1 of Scyliorhinus canicula. Lineage (NCBI taxonomy): Eukaryota > Metazoa > Chordata > Chondrichthyes > Carcharhiniformes > Scyliorhinidae > Scyliorhinus > Scyliorhinus canicula. Next base: position 109,776,740 of record NC_052157.1, on the reverse strand, counting down.
CCTTCAAGTCATACACAACCTACAGCAGGGCTGGCCAAATGGGCGGTGCCCACAGTTCCAAAACGTCAGGACTGAACTATCCGTGGTCGATGGCATTATACTGCGAAACGACAGAATCGTCATCCCAATGGCGCTCCGGGCGGACATCCTCCACAGGATTCACGAGGGGCACCTTGGTGCCGAAAAGTGCAAAAGGAGAGCACGACAATCTGTTTACTGGCCAGGGATTAACGAGGACATAACAAACATGGTGCTCACTTGTGACACGTGCCAAAGACATCGACCGGCACAATGCAAGGAGCCACTGCAGCAGCATGAGGTGGCCACGTCACCATGGGACAAAGTGGGCATTGACTTGTTCCACGCCATGGGCCGCAACTATGTTCTGCTCATCGATTACTACTCCAACTTTCCGGAAGTCATGAAACTCCCGGATCTCACAGCGGCATCAGTCATCAAGGCCTGCAAAGAAACTTTCTCCAGGCATGGCATCCCACGGACGGTCATGTCCGACAATGGGCCTTGTTTTGCCAGCTGGGAGTGGACGGACTTCGCCAAGAACTACAACTTCAAGCATATATCGTCGAGTCCACACTTTCCGCAATCAAATGGCAGGGTGGAGAAAGGTGTCCACATAATCAAACAACTCATCAGCAAGGCTGCGGACTCATACACTTGGCCCTCTTGTCATACCGATCGTCACCTTTGAGCTCTGGACTATCACCGGCTCAAATGCTCTTCAACAGAGATGTGCGGACAACGTTACTGGCACTACAATTCACCAATCCCGATCACTCGCCTGTCCTGGATAAAATGCGTCACCAACGTCAAGTGCAAAAGCAACACTATGACCAGCAGGCAAAAGTACTGCAATCGTTGGCAATCAACGATACAGTGAGGTTGTGACACCCGGCTGGGGGCTGGTCCAAAATGGTGTTGGTCCTCCGCCAAATATCGCCACGATCCTACATAGTGCAGTCTGACGATGGAACAATGTTTCGACGAAATCGCCGAGACCTTCTAAAAGTTACACCTCGTCAACGGGTATTTCCAACACTCGATCTGCAGGACGCACTAGATCTACAGGACGCTGTCATACAACATCCTGGAACTCCAGCAGCAGGTGTCCAAATGGACATAGAAGACCCTGGATCTCCATGCCCACTCAGGAGGTCTACCCGGATCAGACGTGCCCCCGACCGTCTGAACCTGTGAACATGGACTGACAATTGCATTGCCCTGCCTTGTCGTGTGTATATAAACCTAACTGTCTACATTTGTGTTTAGTTACAGCTCTGCAACTACAAAAAAAAGTGAAAAAGGGGGATGTAGTGATCCTCGCCTGAGTGTGTACAGAAGGGGCTGATGGGAAATGGAAGTACCACCAGGGGGCAGCGCGGGGACATATAAGAGGGATGCCGAAGGCCCGCCCTCGCCCACTTGGACCGGAGGGTTAAGGAGGCAGGACGTGGAAGTTGAGCTCAGGGCTGCAAGTCTTTTGGGCCTAGTTGCAGAACATTGAAGAGCAGCATATTCTCAAGTGCAATTCTGTAAATTATTGTGGAGCACAATAAACCATCCTTTAACTTAAAGACAACTTCGAGCATTCTTTCAAGAAGCATAACAACGATCACCATGAATACATTTGAAAATAGCCAGCAGAGTAGAAAGGAGGATTCCAATACTTGTACTCGGAGAGGGGGATATTGATCCTTCTGAGTTGAGGACCATAATCCTTGTCAAAGATGCTTGTCTCTCTTGTCATGGACAGATGGCCTTAAACTACCCACTTTAAGATCAAGACTGCGGCGGACACCTTAGATACCTGAACATTAAGCAATGTGTTTCCAGCTCAGAAGTGCTTCCAGAAACCCAAAGATACACCAAGAAGCCTCTTATCACCATCACATCTACCCTGTTGCCTGCAGACTATGAACAGAATGATGGGAGATCATTAGGATAACTAGAAGAGGTTGAGACATCCTTGTGCCAGGAGCTGGCCATTTACCCCAGTAACAGTATTGGGTTCAGAGAAACTCAGACCGTTAAACAATAGGGGGTAGTTCTGCAAACTTCGAATCTCCATCTTTCCTATTACTAAACTCTTAGCACAACAATGTGTAGAAATAACAATTACAATTGGGGAGGAGTTGAGCTTTCAGAGAGGGACAAGTCTTCAGGGTGGTGGAGTTAACTATATATTCAGGATCAATTCCTGACCGCACCTTAGGGATTGTGTATCCCATAATCTCTGTATCTCTGTATGTTTGATGAGGAAGCGAAAGTGGAGCAACATTTCCGAAGCGTTGAGTTTCATGAATAACAGCATTGGTGTACGGCATTTCCTCACGGTCTTCCAACGTTGGCTTTCTCTCCTTCCCAATTACTCTGTCAATCTCATCATGGACTTTAGCTACAGAAACAAAAGAGGGACAAATTTTGAGTAGTCACTGAAATAAATAAATTGTACTTATCATAGAATCCCCACAGTGCAGAAGGAGGTCATTCGGCCCTTCGAGTCTGCACTGACCCCTCGAAAGATCACCCAACTTCGGCCTCATTCCCCATCCTATTCCTGAAACCTCACCCGAAGGGGCAATTTAGCATGGCCAATCCACCTAACCTGCACATCTTTGGACTGTGGGAGGAAACCAGAGCACCTGGAGGAAACCAAGCAGACATGGGGAGAACGTGAAAACTTCACACAGACAATTACCTCAGGTTAGAACCGAACCTGGGTCCCTGGCGCTGTGAGGTAGCAGTGCTAACCACTGTGCCACCCTAAAATCAAAGTGGAGAATATGCGCATTCTTAATATCTTTTGCAACCTGGAGATGTCTCGGAGAGCCCTAACCAATAAATACTTTTTGATGTGTAATCATTGTTATGATGCAGGAAACCCAACAGTCAGCGTGTGCACAGCAAGCTCCCACAACATCAATGAGATAAATATCAGATAATCTGCCTTATTGAATAGCAAATGGAGAATTCCAAACCTGTCTTACTGATCATTAGATCATTCCAGTCAGTGCTGAATAAAGGAAATGAACAATTACTCCACTGCTTCCAAATGCATTTCTGAATGTTATTCTCTTCCCTCCTGCAACTCTTACTGGTGCCCAAACCCTCCATCTCAGCTCACACTGGTGGGTCCTTCCTTCCTCCCCTCTCCCACTGGCCTTAATGTCCCCCAGCCCCCTGTCAGGAATGGGTTAAGAGATATTCCAATTATATATCTCATTGATGTTAACTATCCAATAATTGGCACTGATAAGTAAAGGGGTTGCAGGTGGCACTTGTTTGGTGTGATGTAGCGATAGAGTTTTGAATGGAGTTTGTTCAAGGAAAAGAAAGATGTTTGGGAAAGGAAAGCAACTCTTGACTCTACTCAACAGCGGCCAGAAGGTAAGAACCCCTGTCAGGTATTTGAGTCTAATTTATATTTACACTGTAGATTTGGATGAATCATCATGTAGAGCAGGGCCCAGCGGAGGGTGGTGGAGGAAGTCTCTGTGCCACCGGCAAAGAGGTTCAAAATTGTCCCGATCATTTTGGATTCCAGGAAACTTGTCTTGGGGATGTGCTTCATCTAAATTAAAAAGGACATCAGTGATAGATTATGCCATGTAGAATGAGACCACAGCGAACAAGGCCATTATATTTTGCACTTTGGTAGCCCACTCAAACTAGTCACATTTTTGTTCAGATCCCTGAAAATAATTTCCCTTTGACTACTTATCCAATTCCCCTTTGAAAGTAACCACCTGGCAGAATGTAATGGTCTCCTAACGGAGGTTTCCTGGTGGTCGGTAGTGGGACGGGGCCATTAAATAACCCAGTGGCCTTACCAACACCCTCCCAACCTGTCCACAATTCAGGAGCTTTGGGGGTGCTGTGGTGACTGAGGTCTTGGGACGCCTGCCCACACTCATCCCATTTGAGGCTTTTAAGTGGTCAATTATTGGCTGAGGATCAGCCAGCATTGGCGAGGGTGTGTTCCCCATCAACTCTTTGGGTTTTATGTTTATTATTCATGGGGAGTGGGCATCGCTGTTTGGGCCAGAAGGGCAGGAAACCCTGTCACCCGTTAGATTCTGCTCATTGAATCTGTGTCGCGCAATGCACAAGATGAGAATGTTTTTTCTCCGCTCCAGAGGCCTGTGGAAGCTTAGACATTGAGCATGTTTAAAGCAGAGATGGACAGATTTCTAAATGCCAATAACATAAAGAGATATGGGGATAGTTTTGGAAAATGGCATCAACATGAATGTTTCACCATATAGAACAGCAGAGCAGGCTCGATGGCTGAATGGCTGTCTCCTGCTCTTATGTTCTGATGTGAATTCTGGATCATAATGAAGCTCTGCCTAAAAAAATATTCCCCTCATCCCTGCCCTGGACTTTTTTGAGGCTATGTCTGGAGCATGTATCTAGTCTTCCAACCAAATCGTCAGCGCTGCTGCGCACTGATGCTCCGCTCAATGGGGGTCTAGCAGCCGTGTCGCCAGGCATTTCCCTGTCTGGTTGTAGCTCTGTAAACTACAGAGATGAAAAAGCAGAGGGAGGTGAAAGTGACTGCCCTTGAAGTCAAGGCAGTATTTGACTGTATGGCATCAAGGACCCCTAAACTGGAGTCAATGGGAATCAGGGGAATACTCTCTGCTGGTTGGAGTCATACTTGGCACCAAGGAAAATGGTTGTGATGGTTGGAGGTCAATCATCTCATCTCCAGGACATCACTGCAGGAGTTCCTCAGGATAGTGTCCCAGGCCGGACCATCTTCAGCTGCTTCATCAATGACCTCCCTTCCATCATAGGTTGGAAATGGGGATGTTTGCGAATGATTGCACAATATTCAACACCATTCGTGGCTCCTTTGATAATGAAGCAGTTCATGTCCAAATGCAGCAAGACATGGATAATATCCAGGCTTGGGCTGACAAGTTATATTCGCGCCACACAAGTACTAGGCAATCATCATCTCCTACAAGAGAGGATCTAGCCATCACCCCTTGACATCCAATGGCATTAACATCACTGAATCCCCCCACAATCAACATCCTAGGGGTTACCATTGATCTGAAACTGAACTGGACTAACCGCATTAATACTGTGGCTACCAGAGCAGGTCGAAGACTAAGAATCCTACGGTGAGTAACTCACCTCCTGACCTCCCAAGCCTGTCCACCATCCACAAGATACAAGTCTGGAGTGTAATGGAATACTCTCCACATGCCCGGAAGAGTGCAACTCCAACAAAACTCAAGAAGCTCAACACCATTCGGAACAAAGCAGCCCGCTTGATTGCTCCCCCTTCCACAAGCATTAAAACCCTCCACCACGGAAGAACGGTGGCAGCCATGTGTACCCTCCATCCATGTGCACTGCAGTAACTCACCAACGGTCCTTAGACAACGCCTTCCAAACCCACGACCACTACTATCTAGAAGGACAAGTGCAGCAGATACCTGGGAATCCCGTCATCTGGAGGTTTGCCTCCAAGTCACTCACCACCCTGACTTGGAAATATATCACCTCTCCTTCACTGTTGCTGGGGCAACATCCTGGAACTCCCTCCCTAACAGCTCACTGGGAGAACCTACATCTCAAGGATTGCAGCAGTCCAAGAAGGTAACTCACCACCACCTTCTGAAGGGAAACTAGGGATGGACAACAAAAGCTGGTCTAACCAGCGATGCCCACATCCCATAAATGAGCTAAAACAAAATTAAGAGCTTCCAATTCTCAAAGGAGATTTCAGGCCAATCTGTATCCAACATCTGCTCTGAAAACTCTGCTCACACACTGACAGCTGTGGCAAATTCCACCAGAGCACCTGAGATGATTCACACCATCCTAAAACAATCCATTGTTTGCACTGAGTGCTGCATTTGGGTGCATTTGAGTGCTATAGTGAGAGTTTGGTGACTGAGGGAGTTAGCTGAGGAGGGAGTAAGGTGCTCCTTTCATTTCATTTCCTACATTTCCTCAAAGAGCGTGAAGAGAGCCGGGAGTTTACAGAGAGTAGAGCTGATTGGGAGCAGAGTCGGAGGGCGGTGTTCCAGTTGGTCCACAGTGCAACTGTATTCTGCAAGGGAAGAGGGGATGGAGGCTAGGGCAGTTGCATGCTCCTCCTGTAGGATGTGGGTGGTGAGGGATACCACCGGTGTCCCCGCTGACTATACCTGCGGGAAGTGCACCCAGCTCCTCAGAGACCGTGTTAGGGAGCTGGAGCTGGATGAACTTCGGATCATCCGCGAGGCAGAGGGAGTAATAGACAAGAGTTACAGGGAGGTAGCCACACCTGAGGTACAGGACAAGAGTAGTTGGGTTACAGTCAGGGGAAAGAAAACGAACGGGCAGACAGTGCAGGGATCACTCGTGGCCGTTCCCCTTCAAAACAAGTATACCGTTCTGGATGCTGTTGGGGGGGATGACCGACCGGGAGAAGGCCTGAGCAGCCAGGTCTCTGGCACGAAGTCTGGCTCTGGGGCTCAGAAGGGAAGGGGGGAGAATAGAAAAGCAATAGTGATAGGAGACTCAATGGTTAGGGGAATAGATAGGAGATTCTGTGGTCGCGAGCGAGACTCCCGGAAGGTATGTTGCCTCCCGAGTGCCAGGGTGCATGACGTCTCAGATCGTGTCTTCAGGATCCTGTATTTTTTTTTAAAAATAATTTTTATTCAAATTTTTGCATAATATCAACAACAAAAAGACAGGATTTTTTTTTACAAAGAATAGAAAGAACTACCCCCCCCCCCCCCCCCCCCCTTGCGCATACACAGCAGAAGAGATAAACTAACACCCATCATTCCCCCAAAACATCTGCCCGTCCCTTCAATAGACAGGACAGAAACCCTCCCCCCGCGTATACACAGAAAAGGAAATTAATTAATGCCCGACATTGGCACAGAACAACTATGCCCATCCCTCTAGTACAAAACATCCCCCACCCCCCCTCTCCCTCCCTCCCTCCCCCCCGGGTTGCTGCTGCTGCTGGCCTGTTTTTATCGTTCTGCCAGGAAGTCCAGGAATGGCTGCCACCTCCTGAAAAACCCCTGCACTGATCCCCTTAGGGCAAATTTCACCTTCTCTAGCTTGAGAATTCCTGCCATGTCGTTGACCCAGGCCTCCACGCTTGGGGGCCTCGCGTCCTTCCACTGAAGAAGAATCCTCCGCCGGGCTACCAGGGACGCAAAGACCAGAACACCGGCCTCTTTCGCCTCCTGCATTCCCGGCTCCTCTGCAACCCCAAATACTGCGAGCCCCCAGCCCGGATTGACCCTGGATTCTACCACCCTCGACAACGTCCCTGCCACATCTTCCAAAATTCCCCCAATGCTGGACATGCCCAGAACATATGGGCATGATTTGCTGGGCTCCCAGAGCACCTAATACACCTGTCCTCACTCCCAAAGAACCGGCTCATCCTTGTCACGGTCATGTGAGCCCTATGCAGCACCTTAAACTGTGTGAGGCTAAGCCTCGCACAAGAAGAGGAGGAGTTCACCCTCCCCAGGGCGTCCACCCACGTCCCCTCCTCAATCTCCTCACCCAGCTCCTCCTCCCATTTACCCATCAACTCCTCAACCGAGGCCTCGTCCATCTCCTGCATCACTTGGTACGCCGCCGAGATCCTCCGCTCCCCAACCCATACTCCCGAGAGCACCCTGTCCTGGATCCCATTCAGTGGCAGCAGAGGGAACTCTGCCACCTGCCGCCTGACAAACGCCCTTGCTTGCATGTACCGAAAGGCGTTCCCCGGGGGGAGCCCAAACTTCCTCTCCAGCTCACCCAGGCTCTCAAATTTCCCGTCTATAAACAGGTCACCCAACCTCCTGGTACCTGCCCTGTGCCAACTCAGGGACCCGCCATCAATTCTCCCCGGAACAAACCGGTGGTTCCCCCGTATCGGGGATCCCATCGAGGCCCCCACCTCCCCCCTGTGCCGCCTCCATTTCCCCCAAATCTTGAGGGTAGCCACCACCACCGGGCTCGTGGTATACCTCGTTGGAACGGCAGCGCCGCCGTCACCAGCGCCTCCAGGCTTGTGCCCACACAGGACGCCATCTCCATCCTCTTCCATGCTGCCCCCTCCCCCTCCATCACCCACTTATGCACCATTGCTGCATTGGCAGCCCAATAGTACCCACAGAGGTTGGGCAGCGCCAGCCCCCCCCCCCCCCCCCCCATCCCTGCCCCGCTCCAAGAACACCCTCCTCACCCTTGGAGTTCTATGTGCCGACACAAATCCCGTAATGCTCCTGTTAACCCGTCTGAAAAAGGCCTTCGGGATAAGGATGGAGAGGCACTGAAACAGGAACAGAAATCTCGGAAGCACCGTCATCTTAACTGACTGCACCCTACCCGCCAGAGACAGTGGCAGCATGTCCCACCTCTTAAACTCCTCCTCCATTTGCTCCACCAGCCTTGTAAGGTTAAGCTAATGCAGGGCCCCCCAGCTCCTGGCCACCTTCACCCCCAAGTACCGAAAGCTCCTCTCCGCCCTTTTCAGTGGGAGCCTACCAATCCCCCCCTCCTGGTCCCCCGGGTGTACCACAAACAGCTTGCTCTTCCTAAAGTTGAGCTTGTACCCCGAAAAGTCCCCAAATTCCCAGAGAATCCTCATCTCCTCCAGCATTCCCCCCACCGGGTCCGCCACATACAATAGTTCATCCGCATAGAGCGACACTCGGTGCTCCTCCCCACCCCGCACCAGCCCCCTCCAGTTCCTCGACTCCCTCAGCGCCGTAGCCAGGTGTTCAATTGCCAGCGCAAAAAGTAGGGGGGGGACAAGGGACACCCCTGCCTCATCCCTCGGTGTAACCGAAAATACTCCGACCACCTCCTATTCGTGGCCACGCTCGCCATCGGGGCCTCATACAACAGCCTCGCCCAACTGACAAACCCCTCCCCAAACCCGAACCTTTCCAGCACCTCCCACAAGTACCCCCACTCAACCGTATCAAAGGCCTTCTCCGCGTCCAGTGCCACCACTATCTCCCCCTCCCCTTCTACAGCCGGCATCATTATAACATTCAAGAGCCTCCGTATGTTAGTGTTCAGCTGCCTCCCTCTCACAAACCCCGTTTGATCTTCCTGGATAACCTGCGGCACTCAGCCTGAAAGCTGCGCCGCTCCCGCAACAATCCCTCCTCCGGGGCCTCTGCATATCTCCTGTCCACCCTCACCATCTCCCCCACCAATCTCTCCCTCTCTCTCCGCTCCCTTCTCTCCCGGTACGCTCGAATGGAGATCAACTCCCCCCGAACCACCGCCTTCAGCGCCTCCCAGACCGTCCCCACTCGGACCTCCCCATTGTCGTTTGCCTCCAGATACCTCTCGATACATCCTCGGACCCGCCCGCCCACCTCCTCGTCCGCCAGCAGCCCCACCTCCAAGCGCCAATGCGGGCGCTGGTCCCTCTCCTCCCCCAGCTCGAGGTCCACCTAGTGCGGGGCGTGGTCAGAAATGGCTAACACTGAATACTCAGCATCCTCCACCCTCGCAATCAGCGCCCTACTCGAAACGAAAAAAATCAATCCGGGAGTAAGCCTTATGCACATGGGAGAAGTATGAAAATTCCCTGGCCCTCGGTCTCGCAAACCTCCATGGGTCCACCCCTCCCATCTGGTCCATAAACCCCCTCAACAGCTTAGCCGCCGCAGGCCTCCTACCCGTCCTGGAACTGGATCGATCCCGTGGCGGATCCAGCACCGTGTTGAAATCCCCCCCCATTATCAGGCCTCCCACCTCCATATCTGGAATCCAGCCCAACATGCGCCGCATGAAACCTGCATCGTCCCAATTCGGGGTGTATACATTGACCAGCACCACCCGCTCCCCTTGCAGCTTGCCACTCACCATCATATACCTCCCGCCACTGTCTGCCACCACATTCGACACCTCGAGCGACACCCTCTTCCCCACCAGGATCGCCACCCCCCGATTTTTTGCATCCAGCCCCGAATGAAACACCTGGCCTACCCATCCCTTCCTCAATCGAACCTGATCCGCCACCTTCAGGTGCGTCTCCTGAAGCATGGCCACATCCGCCTTCAGCCCCTTCAGGTGCGCGAACACGCAGGCCCGTTTAACCGGCCCATTTAGTCCCCTCACATTCCAGGTGATCAGCCGGATCAGGGGGCCACCTACCCCCTTTCCCCGTCGACTAGCCATCACCCTTCCGTAATCCACCACGTGCCCGCGCCCCCCACTCAGTCCGTTCCCCACAGCGGCAAACCCCCATCCCGACCCCCTCTACCTGCTCCAGCTCCTTCGTCACTTCAGCAGCAACCCGGTACCCCCCCCAAGCTAGGACCCTCCTTAGCTGCGTAACCCCTTCTATTGTACTTCCGTAAGCCAGCCGACTCCTGCTGACCCTGGCTGCTCCCGCCACCCCAAAAACCCTCCCCATTGCAACACAACTACCCCCCCCCCCCAGTGACGGTCCCGCCCACTACTCCTCTAGCGCGGGAAAAAAAAGCCCGCGCTTCCCTCCCAAACCCCCCCCCCCCAGACCCAAAACGCGGGAAAAGGTGGGCACATGACCCAACAGGACCGCAAACCCCTCCCAACTGGTGAAGGAAAATAAAAATCCAAACAAAAAAAACGCCTAAGTAAACAGATAACAGTCCCAAAAAGCAAACAAAAAAACAGAACGGCAAAAAACCAACATCATCCAACAGAACCGATAAAACGAAAGGATACCAAGGAGGACAAAACCTCCGGGCTGTGTACAACGTTCCCCAGCCCCCAGTCCCCAGTTCAAGTCCAGCTTCTCTGCCTGGAGTCGAAATATAGCTGGCAGTCTTTATAAGTGACCCACAGGCGTGCCGGCTGTAACAGGCCAAACCTGACCCCTTTCTTGTGGAGCACAGCCTTCGCCCAGTTAAAACCAGCCCTTCTCTTTGCCACCTCCGCACTCCAGTCCTGGTAGATCCTGATCTCCGTATTCTCCCACTTGCTACTCCTCTCCTTCTTCTTCACCCAACGCAGCACACACTCGCGGTCGACAAAGCGGTGAAAATGGACCAGCACCGCATGAGGCGGCTCATTTGGCCTGGGTTTCCTCAGCAGCTCCCGATGGGCATCCTCCAGCTCTAAGGGTCCCTGGAACGACCCCGCGCCCATTAGCGTGTTCAGCATCATAGCCACATAGGTCCCCAAATCCGAACCTTCCAGCCCCTCTGGGAGGCCCAGAATCCGCAGGTTCTTCCGACGGGCCCGGTTCTCCATCTCCTCCATCCTCGCTGACCACTTCTTATGGATTGGGTTAGCGTAGGAGTGATGCGAGAGGTGGAGCCTGAGGGCCCTTGGCGATGGCTCCGCTACCGTTCACCCTGAGCAAGTACACGAGCGGTTCTGTAGTGGAGTCGTCCTTAAAAATTAGGAACCATTTGAGGAGGCACATTAAACTGGGTCACATGTCGGTGAAGAAGCCACTTTGGGGGAGGGGGGGGGGGGGGGGGGGTTGGACGGAATATATAGGAGATGGCAGGAGGAAGGGCTCGTGTGGGTCCAGGACATGTTCCTGGAGGGCAAGTTTGCTGGGTTGAAGGAACTGCGGGAAAGGTTCGAGCAACCACGGAGGAGTGAGTTCAGATACTAGCAGGTGTGGAACTTTGTGCTCAAGGAGCAGCCCTCATTCTCCCAGTTACTGGAATAGACATTTTGGAGAAAATTGCTCCTGGATGAAGGGTGGATGGTAGGATTGGGGACATATATTGGTGGTTGGGGGAGAAGGGCACAACCTTAGTGAAAAGGATCAAGCGGAAGTGAGAGGAGGATTGGGGGAGCGAGATTGGATGGGGGCTTGAGTGCAAAGTAATGTGTCGACTGAACTCCACTTCCTCCTGTGCAAGGATGAGTCTTATACAGTTTAAGGTGGTGGATAAGATCCACATGACTCGGGCTCGGATGAGTGGGCAACCTGGAGCACAGTGGTTAGCACAGTCGCTTCACAGCTCCAGGCTCCCAGTTTTGATTCCCGGCTTGGGTGACTGTCTGTGTGGAGTCTGCACGTTCTCCCCGTGTCTGCGTGGGTTTCCTCCGGGTGCTCCGGTTTCCTCTCACAGTCCAAAGATGTGCAGGTTAGGTGGATTTGCCATACTAAATTGCCTTTTCTGTCCAAAAAGTTGAAGTGGGGTTGCTGAGTTACGGAGATAGGGCGGAGGTGTGGGATTGGGTAGGGTGCCCTTTCCAAGGGACGAATGGCCTCCTTCTGTACTGTAAATTCTATAATTCTATGACTCTATGATTCCCTGGAGGTAGTGGACAGATGCGAAAGGTGAAGGAGGTGGCTGGCGAACCATGCCCATTTGTTTTGGGGATGTGTGGAGTTGGAGAACTTTTGGAGGAGGTTTTTCGTAACCTATCAAGGATTGTAGGGTTCAAGATGAAGCTGGACCCTATGGTGGTGATCTTTGGGGTGTCTGAGGTGCTGAAGCTGCTGAAGGGGAAGGGGGCTGATATTGTGGTCTTCGCCTCTCTGATCACCCGGCAACGGATATTTTGAACTGGAGGTCAGCCAAACCACTGGGGTAGTGGCATGGTTGGGAGACTTGTACGAGTTTCTCAGATTGTAAAAAAAATCAAATTTGCCCTCAAGAGTGTCAGAGGAGGACTTTGCGGAGGCCGTTTGTGACTATATTTGAGGGGCTGTTTGTCGGGGGAGGGGAGGGCTGAGTAAATGGGGAAAACATACAAACTGTATGCTCTGTTAGATGTTGTCGTTATGTTAATATGTTGAACATGTTTGGAATAAAATACCTATGAAACAAAAAATTAGAAAACATTTTTTCTCACGAGGATCACAAGCCTATGGAACTGTGCTCCTCAAAAGGCAGTGGAAGCAGACTCTTTGAATATTTTTAAGGCAGAGCTAGATAGATTTTTGATTAACAAGATGATAAAAGGTTATTGATGATGAGAAAGAATGTGGGGTTGAGGTTACAATCAGTTCAGCCAATGATCTTATTGAATGGCAGGGCAGGTTCAAGGGGCTGAGCGGCCTCTTCCTGATTTGTATATTTGTTTGTTCATATAAGTTGGAGAAATGCCCCACAGACTAGTCAAGCAACATTTGTCATAGTTAACTCACCACATCATACCTTGCAGCCAATGGCCCAGACTTCTCCATCACTATCCCTCGGTATATCCTACCCCACTGGCAGCACAGATCTACTAGAGGTGGTGACAAGGATCAGGGAAGAAAGGTCCCAGAGTAATTGATATTATTTGATTTTCAGTATCTTCCAAAAGGTTTAATTTAATGGGGTAAACCATGGCAGGATAGCTCAAAGCCATGGTGTGCTCGTCCAGCTCTATGTGGGAAGCCAGGAACATTTATACCATTCAATTAGAATTCCTACAGTGCAAACAGAGACCAATTAGCCCTTCTACTCTACACAAACCCTCTGAAAGAGCACCCTACCTAGGCCCACTCCACCTGCCTATCCCTGTAACCCCACCTAACCTACACATCCTGAGACACTAAGGGTCAAGTTTGCATGGCCAATCCACCTAACCTACACATCTTTGGACTGTGGGAAAAAACCAGAGCACCCGGAGGAAACCCGCACAGACACGGGCAGAACGTACAAACTCCACACAGTCACCCAAGACTGGAATTGAACGTGGGTCCCTGGTGCAGTGATGCAGCAGTGCTAACCACTGTGCCATCCCAGTGCCCGGGGCCAGGATGTGTGCAGGAAGTGTCTCCAGTTGCAGCTCCTGGAAACCCAGGTTTTGGAGCTGGATCTGTGGCCACTGTGAAGCATCCGCACGGTGAGGAGTATCGTGGATAATACATATAGAGAGATGGTCACACTGCAGGCACAGACTCCACAGGCAGGAAGGCAATGGATGACCACCAGGCAGAGCAAGAGGACTAGGCAGGCAGTGCAGGAGTCTCCTGTGGCCATTACCCTGCAAAACTGATACCGTTTTGGATACTGTTAGGGGAATGGCCTCAGGGGAAAGCAGCAACAGCCAGTTTTGTTGTAAAATAGTTGACTCTGCTGCACGGGAGAGGATTAAGAAGTGTGGGAATGCAATAGCTACAGGGGATTCAACTGTTCGGAGGATAAATAGGCATTTCTGTTGCCGCAAACGAGACTCCAGGATGGTATGTTGCCTCCCTGGTGCTATGGTCAAGGATGACTGAGAGCGGCTATGGGTCATTCTGGGTGGGGTGGGTAAACAGCCAGTGGTCATGGTACACATTGGTACAAATAACATAGATTTTTAAAAAAGGGATGAGGTCCTAAAAGCAGTATATAGGGAGTTGTAAAGTAGGATCATGCTAGTCGGAGCAAAAATAGCAGTATACATCGAATGAATGGGTAGCTGAAGAGATGGTATGAGGGAGAGGGTTTCAGATTCCTGGGGCATTGGGACTGGTTCTGGGGGAAGAGGGGCCAGTACAACTGGATGGGTTCCACCTGGAACCTATCCCAGGTTACTGAGGGAAGCGAGGGTCTGACGATGTGGATTCTGTCTGGGTAGATCTGAGAAATATCAAGGGGCAAGCAACATTAATGGAGATTGAGTACAGACCCCCAAACTATAATGGTGATATTGGGGATGGCATTGAACAGGAAACTAGAGAAGCATGCAATAAAGGAACATCTGTAATTATGGGTGACTTTAATCTGCATACAGATTGGGCAAATCAAATGAGTAACATACCATAGATGAAGAATTCTTGGAGTGTGTAGGGGATGATTTTCTAGACCAATTAGTTGAGGAACGAACTGGAGAACAGGTCATCCTAGACTGGGCATTGTGTAATGAGAAAGGAATAATTGGCAATCTTGTTGTGCGAGACCTCTTGGGGATGAGCGACCATAATATGATAGAATTCCTCTTCAAGGTGGAGAGTGATGTAGTTGATTCTGAGACTATGTCTGGAATCTAAATGAAGGAAACTATGATGATATGAGGCAATATTTAGCTTTGGTGGATTGGGGGATGTTATTTAAAGGATGATAGGCAAATGCAAACATTTAAAGACCACATGGGTGAATTGAAACAATTGTTTATTCCTGTCAAGTGCAAAAAGAAAACGGGAAAGTTGGCCAAACATGGCTTACAAGGGAAATTAGGGATAATATTAGACACAAGGAAGAGGCTAACTATTGACCAAAAAAACTCGCAGGCCTGAGGGTTTATACTCTGAACTAGAAGAAATGTTCCCAAAAGCATGCTACAAATCCTGTGTGGTAATCATTTTCTGTATTTGGCTTGTAGTGTTAAAACTTATGGGATGTTGTTTTGGGGCAGGTGTATTCTTGGAGTTTACGAAAGTCTATAGATTTAGGTTGGGCTAGGGTAACAATTACTGTCATTAATTGTAAATGGTTTTCTTTATTCGTGCCTTTCTTGTTGTGTGTTTTATGTATTGTTAGTTGAGTAATTTACAACACCAATTACCTCCCTCCCTCAGTTGATGAATTAATGTTCCATGTTGAACACCATTTGGAAAAAGCAGTGTGGTTAGCAGAGGCACAAAATATACGCTGGGCGTAGAGGTTCAGTGTCCACAAGCAAGAGTGGCTCAATATAATCACGACAGTCCTGAAGGGTATATTTGGAAGACTGAGCCAAGTGGGGTTAAGGCTCCTTCACTCATCTCAATGCCTTAGTGCACAGAGAGCAGAAATGTAATTTCCGGCAGGCCCCAACAATGGGAGAAAGGTAGAGGGATGTTTCAATGAGCATAAATGTTGCCTTGGGTTCATGGACAGGCATTCCGTTTGCAGACCACTCCATG
Source organism: Scyliorhinus canicula (assembly GCF_902713615.1). NCBI lineage: Eukaryota > Metazoa > Chordata > Chondrichthyes > Carcharhiniformes > Scyliorhinidae > Scyliorhinus > Scyliorhinus canicula. Next base: position 109,760,965 of record NC_052157.1, on the reverse strand, counting down.
GGCCGTTATTTAATAATAATAATCTTTATTAGTGTCACAAGTGGGCTTACATTAACACTGCAGTGCAGATACTGTGAAAATCCCCGAGTTGCCACACTATGGCGCCTGTTCGGGTACACATTCAGAATGCCCAATTCACAAAAAGGCAGGGGCTGGATTCTCCAATTTGCGGCTAAGTGCTGACGCCAGAATGGGAACGGCGTTTTACAATGCCAAAATTGGTGGTGAATCCTCACTGATTTTGGGACGGGGAGGAGCTAACAGTGGCACCAGGTAAAATTCCCGGCTCATGCGCCAAAAACTGCCGGAGAATGGCAGGGTCCGTGGCCGCAAATGCGCACGGTGATATCTTGCAGCTGTCGCGCAATACAACTTAACGCCAGCTGCACACGGACCCAACCTACCAGGTAGTGCCCCCCCTGGACCCACTCCATCGCTACCCCCCCGGTAAACAGTCGGCTCCCCCTGGACTGATGCGGCGCTGGACATAGTCCACCGTCGCCACGCGAAGTTGACGAAAACTCGGAGCCCAAGTGATCCGCGCCATTGTGAACTCAGCCCACCTGGGATGGAGCATTAGGGAGGGCCTTCAGGTGACGTCCTGAGGCCGTCCCAACAGCGTGCAGCGTACTCCCCGATGATGCCGTTTGAGGGGGTGGAGCATTGTGCTGCTGGCCAGGGGGGCATCTGCTGGGGCTGCGGCGAGTGGTGAGGAGTGGTGTACAGGGGGTGGGCTATTGGCTCAAGGTGGGCAAGTTAAGGTTCCAGCATGGCTAGTGCCATGTTTTCCGGTGCGACCGATGCAGGCCATCAGCCCTGCGAATGCGCGGTCCGGGACAGGCAATTCTCCGGGTGTATTTTCTTTTTTTGAAATCATTTAATGGCATTTTCAAATTTTCTAAACAGTTATGTACATTGTTGGCCATGTTTATTCACTGTACAATACAGAAAGGTTTGTCTTTTCCTTCCCTTGAGTTCCCTTATTTACATTCTGCCGCCATCTGGCTCGGCGTGTGGTCCCTGCCGTTCCCCTCCCCCCCCCCCCCCCACCCCCCACAGCCTGCCCTCCTCCCCCTCAAACCCCCTTGTGTCCCCCGGTTTGTTTTATGTAAGGGGGGTTACCCCCACCTCTTCTCCCCGCCCCCCCCCCTTTCTTTTCTTCCCCTGTCAACTTTGGCTGTTTCCTCTGTGATTGGCAGGGGTGGGGGGGGCGGTTGGCGGTGTGGGGGGTGGGGGGGGGGGGGCGTGGTAACCCCCTCGCTCCCGCATTGTCCTGTTTGTGTTTCTCTCTCCAGCCTTTTCTCATCTACCCCCCCCCCTCCCCATTGGTTGTGCGTTCCTA